>NW_027271393.1:0-600000 GCF_040938485.1 Diadema antillarum | reverse complement strand
AATTTTATTAGGATTGCTTTTTTGGATATATCTCAGCCATTTAAAGGCCAATTTTCAGCAAATAAATATTGAATTGTTTTTGAAATTACATGCTCTTTCATATTTCATAAGAGGTTTCCCATTATCTCACCAAAAAATTTTGTAAACCTGAATCCTCACCTCAACCAGTACTGTACAGTCCCTTTAACTTTACCATGGAGTAGAGTTTTCCTTTAACTCAGGATGTGTATAAAAGATGTGCTGCACAATGCTACTGGCACAGGACATTTTCAACATTGCCCTTGGGGTTCCTCAATAACATCATTGTCAATGCGACAGCTGTTAGGAAATGTTTCTCCTGTATACTGAGACTGTGTTTGTGTTTGAGTGTGTGAGTGTGTATGTGTGTGTATTTGTCTTGTTATGCTGATTCTGGCCCCTCCTCCCCTTCCTTCCCCCCCCCCCCCCCCCCCACCATGATGGGGAAAATCTTTGTCAGTCAGGGAATGGAAGTATTCCTAGTTTGCAAAGCATCGTGGGAGAATGATGGCTCATAGTGCAAGACGTTTCAAAACAATTCCTTGAAATTATTTTGAAAGGTGCTGTATAATTTTTTTTTTTTGCTTTGGTTTTCTTTTTTAAGTTTATATTTGATATTAACTTCCTGTACATGTTTTGTTTTGTTTTGTTTTGTTTTGTGTGTGTGTGTGTGTGTTTTTTTTTTTTTTTTTTTTTTTTTTTTTTTTGGGGGGGGGGGGGGTAGGATTTAGGCCCCAGGAGCATGATTAAAGAATTGTTTGTCAAAGAGATGTAGGTCCTATACCCATTGATGGGTATAGATAATTGTTCTGAGAGTGTAATATGGGGACAAATGCTCTTAGAGCTAAATCTTGTTACTACTGATCACACAAAAAAAAAACTAAACAATGTTAAGAGTCAGGATGATACATATTAGGCCTATATCACATCCACTATATTTGTGTGTTTCCTTGTGTGCAGTGCTTAGTGTTGAATGTATAAACAGGAAGGTGGGAAGAGATCCTTCCCACCTCCTTGGTATAAACTAGTGAAAGGAGAGAGCTTGATACAGCTGTTAATAGAAACATGTCTATGTGATATAGACTAGCAAGCTTGTTTCTGCTGAGCCCTGGGTTCAGGGATTTTCAACTATAGGGTCAAAAGGGTGTTTCAGACTACACAAATCTCTTATTTGTTACGGCATCGACAGCATGATTTTCAGTGCCATTCTAATTATGTTTTAAAGTATAACCTGTTTTTTATAGGCAGTGAAAGGAATCTATCTTTTTGTCATTGGCTCTAGGCAAATGGCATTCCAATTTCCATGCAACATCTAACCTTATGTTGCAAATTCCACAGCCTCTTAATTAAACATGCAACTCCTAGTACACGTGCTTGCATGAGTAAACATGTAAACATTGTTTGTATCATTGTATTGGCAGACATGCTTCAGGACCAAGCAGAGTTGAAAGTCTTCAAACATGTTTGAGAGGTCAGACCTGTTGTCAGTTTACAAATGTCTACCCTGAGTAGAGCAAGTCTTGACTGGAGATCACTGTTTTAGCTCAATGGGCTAGATATGGTCTGACAAATATGATTGGGAGAAAAATGCTGGAAGTGTGTTTACAGACCTACAAATATTATGCAACTGGCAGAAATTGTGTCTGTAAATATGTTCTCAAACAAGATCTTTTGTCAGTCTAAAGGGGCTAAAGGGAACCAGTCAAGCTGTCAACTAGTGAGCTGCCTTACTCCAGACAGCTAGCACAATTAAATTATCTCTCAGTTTTGTGGTCTCGCAGGGTATAATTCTACTTACCTCCTTCTTAACTGTGTACATCGACCCTATGCGTATTTTGTTCTGGAAAAGAAACTGCCCCCCTCAGATGAAAGTCTGAAATATGAATATCTTGCCTTTCCACCTTCTTGGATGCCAGAAGTTAAGACGAGATCGTACAACCCGCTTCCCCCCTTTTTTTCCGGCCCTAAGAAGATGAGGTCTTGTACATCTTGCGTTTTGGTCTTCTCAGACCTAAAGAGTCTAGAAGATGAAATCTCCCATCTCTCCTTTTCACACTCGTGGACCATAGAAGTCAAAGAGACAAAATCTCGGATCCATATGAAAAAGTTGCATGCTTCATCTGCTCCTATGAATCAGAGAGAATGTATCATTAATGCACGCACGAATGCACTCAACCTCTGTACTCAGTGTGTGTATTACTTTCTGCATAGTGTTTTAAATAGGGTTAAACTTTTTCATATGCACCTTTTTGCCTTCTCATATTCAGTAAAGTGGTCATGTCTTCTCATTATGGCACTCAAATGCTTCTGCATCAGAGCAAAATTATGGAAAGGGGACGCCATCATGTTTTCAAATCTTGGCCGTTTGATCCTAACAGCATGTGATGAATCATAGTTTTCTAAGAAAAAAATAGGGGGGGGGGGAGTGAAATGACAGTGTAGGCCAAGATGATTTAAGCACGAGGGTCAGAGGTCATGCATAGAGCTGAAAAATACATTTTTCATGGTCTCCTCAGGAACATTATGTGCCAGCCTTTCTCATAGGCAGATGATACCGATAGGCCCTACGTCCTCATTGTCCTCATACATATATTTCTGTTTGTATGTAGATCCGGGTATCTATGTATGTCTGTCTTTCCATACATTGTATGGTATGCATTTTTATATGTAAAGTAATCTTTCGTGCAAGTAATGTGTTAACTATACCCCATCATGCATGTTAGGGCCTACTAATAAGCTAAATGTACATAAATTTATGTGTGCCTCCTTTATATGCATACACATACACATGCTGAATGTGACCAAGTGGGATATGAATAAATGGGACTAATGGTTGTTATTTGTGTGAGAAAACTAAATATTTTCATGTTAACATGTATTACAAAAAGTCTTGCAGGTTTTATATGTTGTGTGGTCTTTCTTCAAAGCTCCTTTTTCACCTTCAAAGAGATGGTAGGCCTATAGTATTGGTGGAGATGCTGAGGATTGGGCTTTTAACTTTTTGTGAGACACCAAGAAACCATGTATTAAATAATACAGAGCATACCATTTTAAGAGGAATTCAAAGTTTATCAAATCAAAATTGGTTTTGTAATGGCTGAGACATCCAAAAACAAAGAAAAACAAAGGGATCCTAATGAAAGGTGGGTCCTACCTTTTATTAGGATTGCTCTGTTTTGGATATCTAAGCCATTGTAAAACCAATTTTCATCGAATAAACATTGAATCCCTCTTGGGATTACATGCTCTTTTATATATTATTTCATATGAGGTATCTCATTATCTCACCCCCCCAAAAAAATGTTAGAAACCTGAAGGTAGGTCTCAACTAAAACTATACAATCCCTTTAAATGCCTGGCTGTCTGATTTTGCACTGAATATAGAACAATGGTCCTATCAGAGGAAGTATTTCGGTTGATGGCTCTTTAGAAATGCCAAACTATTGTGAGATGACTGACACTGTCAACCATGCAGGAAACAATAAAACCATTTGGCATGCAGAGTAACCACAGCCAACTATTATAAAAAATGAAAGGGCATTCCCCTATGAAAAGTTACAGTGTTTTCTGTGCACATGTGTCTGTATTGCATCTGTATCACTTGAAGTGATGGTGCAGAGAACGTACAGGTCTAATTAGGGCCGACATGTATCATGTCTGTATTTGAGATATAGTTGTAGGCCTATAGATACACACACACACACACGTACATGCATACATATAGGCCTATGCATTGTAGACCTATATAATCACACATTAATGTTCTTTTCTCCCTCACAAAAACGTAGAGAGAGAGAGAGAGAGTAGAAGTTTTGAACAAATGTTCATATTTAAGACTTCAGCTATTTGCAGTCATTACAACTCGTGTAAAGCATCTTTTTCTTCTTTTTGAGGAGCAGTTGCTTTTATTTGATAGCTTGTGTAGGCAGTGATAAATGCAAAGAATTTTTTTGGTGGAAGGTAGGCGAAACAAAAAGTGGTTATTGAGGTATATGAGCTGTAGCAAGATATTTGAGGATGGATATGCTTTGTATGGCTGTGTCAGATTGCGTTGCTATTCTCTTGAAATCATGCTTATCTTAATGAATGATTTTTGTTCCACATGTATTAATGAGTAGTTTAGTTTGAGTATTGATAAGTATGTAATTGATGTGTGTGGATGCATGTATGCAGATATTCACTAATGTGACTCAATCATGTATCATTTATGCATATTTCTTATTTCAAGAAATAGATTCACAGTAACAACAACCTTACTTGAATACATGGGCCAAGCTTTTGTGTATAATGGTGTATGTCCTTGTTCTATTGCTGAAAATGATATGAAAAACAGATCTCTTCTTTTCACTTCGGAGAAGTCCGTCATTTCCCAGACATTTGAAAATGACTCATTCCTTATACCAATCCACTCTCTGGTATGTGTATGAAAACTTGCCCTGGTCAGCCCTTTTGACAAGTTATCAAGCTTGAACTGGGAATGGGAAAGCCAGCCAGAGAGATATGATGTCAAGGTCTACATAATTTGCTCGTGCTGTTACTTGCCCCCCCCCCCCCCTCGTTCTGCTCCATCCCCCACCCCACCCCACCAATGTTTGATTGATGGGGAGAGCCATTGATATTATACAAAGATCACGTGGCTTTTCCACTGGAGCATGGATCCTTTCACAATTGTTGACTCCAAGCTAGGAGAGTGTATTATTGTGTGTATAATGGCTGGATTACAAAACAGAGCAGTATCAAAGCCATTGCCTCTGTAGTTGTGTCATAGCCCTGTATAAGTAATCCTGGGTATTTTTGTAAGTGTGGCACATGCTGACTTTTCGGTCCAAATCTCCACTGATCTCCGAATTTGATAGAGGCAATCTAGTGCAAATGCGATGTATTGGGGAAGTTATTTCTGCTTCTATCCCTTTCTCATAAAAATACTTAGACTTTCGTTTTCATTACTTGCATAAATAAAGATAAAAGATAAGGCCTACAGATAGGCTTTGAAAGACAGCAAGTTTCCTATATATTATAGGCCCACACACTGTAAGTATGTAGATGGATAAATATGTGACCCGCTACAACAAAAAGGTCCTAAAGTCGCGCACGGTCGAAGCCGTGAAAATCGAGTTTGAAGTGAGAGCATCGTAATTGGTCAAAAATTATGATTTTCTGATTTTGACATGTTATTGGAGTCTGATATGTCTTCTATCATCTGTTGAAATTTCGAAGCAAAATGATGAAAGGAAAGACCCAAAAATAGCGTTTTTCTCGGCCATGTTTTTGGCATTTCAACCAAGCAGAAACCGGTTCGAAAATTTGGATTGAGCGCCACAGATAGGCTCCGCCCCTAACAACCACCGGAGTGATCTCATTGGTCAGTTTGCTGCTTGCCGCTAACCGAAGCGTGAAGCTCGCACACTGCCAAATCGACTGGTGCGTGCGGGCGGGGTGCGCTATGCCCAGCCGCTTCTCCTGGCATCCTGGTCACTGACTGGTCGGTGAGGAGACCGCCGACGCTGTGCTTGAATGAGCATTTCGGGGGTTGCTAGGGTTTACCTTCTATTGTCCGGAGGTGAAAACTGACTTGCGTGTTCCTTGATCGCGATTGCGTCGCAAGGAAAACTTTTAGGGCGCTTTTCTCGAAACAGTGATTTCCCATACGTCTCGACATGCTCTCTTTTAAACATCGATATCTCCGCAGCCAATTATTTTCGTAAGATGTGTTATATATCAATTTAAAGCAGAAAGATTAGGAAATTTTGTCATGCAATTTTCAAATAATCGACCTCACCCGACTTTAGGATCATTTTGTTGTAACGGGTCACATATATAGATATGTAAGGTTGGAAATAGAAAAAGGGGATATGTCCACAAGATCTAGAGATCGAGGGTTTTGAAGGTTTCTACTTTGTGCATGCATGGAGTTGTAGAAATGTGTGACTGAAAACAAAATTGACATTGAGAACAAATATAAGAGAGATTAATATGGTTTGAAAATGCTTTTTAGTGAGATGAGGATTTTGAAAGTCAAGTTAATGAAGGAAGGAGGAAGGTGAAGACAAGGAAAAAGAAAAAAGACAAAGCAGGAAAAAAAAAAGAAAAGGCAGGAAAGGAAAGAATGTAGCAGTACCAAATTACACGTGGTAAGCATCAACAGTAGAGGGAACCAATGAGGAACATGTTTTTTTTTTTCTTCTCCTTTTAAGGAGACAAAGAAACATGAAGTCGGGGTCAAGTTTTGTGACTGGAAGGAGGAGAAAGAAGAGGGGGGGGGGAGAGTGTTAGGAGACAGGTATGTCAATAACAAGGCACAGCTTGAGATCCCTGCTGGGATGTAGCCCCTGATACCAAGCTGCACTCCTCCACACACCTGCCTGGTGGAACTCAAACTTGAGACCCCCTCGTCTCACTGGAGACCCCCTTGTCTGATGACTTCCATCCGCCTGATGTTCTCATGGCCTTAGAAGGGGTTCCAAGCTTTAAAGATACTTGCTTATGGACACGTGTCTAGAGACATATTTTTAGGAATATGTTTTATCCTAAATCATAATATTTAGTAAGTCTGGGAGCAAACTTTAATTAGTTTATCTGAAATACAAAATTTTGCCAGTTGAATGTTGTGCAGCTCTCCATTCCATTTTTAGTACAAAAAAATTTTCATTTTCCCCCTCCTTAAAATTAAAAATCATCTTCAGACCTGTTCTTGATATTTTATTAGAGTAACATGTGTTTTGCGTATTCTCCTCAGTGGATAAGTTCTGTCTGTGCATAAATATTTGAGAAAAATCAAAATAAGATAATTTTTGTATTCAAATCAAAAAAAAAAAAAAAATCAACACCCATGTCACCTGGAGTTGCCAATTTTTCTTACTTTTCACAATTTTACAATTTGTTAACTCTTTTATTGTGTCTGATTTTCCCCCAGAATTTTGAACTGATCTACTTCTCTATTTTATCTGATTTCATACAGAGCAACATAATATCAGGATGGAATTTCCCTTTAACTTTATAATATCTGCTATGCATATGCTAATTCCTTGAAATGCATGTTGATGTGTTTCAGAATTATGATTTCAAACAGGTTCTTTTGTAATTGATATAAAACCATCATAGACTTGTAGCATACAGTCTGAGCCATTCTCTTCTTTTGTGATGTATTATTGCTTCTGCTCTGTTTGGGTTTCAGGAGCAGTTTGTGCATGTATGAGAATTTATGCTGACATCAACCTACCCCTTCTTGTCATCAGCACTGCCAATTCATTTGAGGCTCATCTTTGCACTACTATTGAACAGCAGTCAGATCATGATATTCCACATGAATTTCAAGTTGGAAGAAAAACATGTTTTCAACACAAAAATTTTGTGGCAGCTGAGAACATTTCTACAACAACTTCTCATGTGATGAGACATTAACCAGTGATTTCAGCTACCTTGATTTGGCTGTTGTCTAAGTTGATTTAGGTTTTATTTGTGCATATGTGTGTGTGTTTGTGAGTGAATGTGAATTTGTCCAAGAAAAAGATATTGTGAGTAAAAGCAAGTTTGTATACGAAAGCAGGTACATGAAAGCAAACAGTACATTTTGAACTATTCATAGAACTTCAGACATTCATTTAAGAGGTTACTATCTTACCTCAACATCTCATTCATCACTGCACCATGTTAGTGCTGAGTGTTTTGTATTTCTCTTTTCTACTTCAAATTTGATACAGCTTAACATATTTATTCGCTTCTATTTTATCTTCTTTGCTTTAGACGTCAGCTTCCTGACAATGGACCAGAGGAATTCCCCCTGAACAACACAGTGACCAACAACCTTGAGAATAACAGATCTAGTGAGTACATTTAGTTTTTTGAGATACCCCTTGTGATTGATGCTAACTTTAATACTTGTCATATGGTGGCTAAACAAGGGCAAAGCTTTTGATATGGAGAGAACTAATTTGTGAACAATAAGTTAATAATCTATATATTGATTCATAAGTGATTAGGATACTGAACTTCACTCGCATACATTTCTGTTTTAACAACTGGTATATAAGGGCATGGCACAGAATTATATATCCGTGATAAAAATGTATTAAGATATCACTGGGTCAATACTGTAAACAGCGCTGCACACTGGCATTGGTCCAATTGTCTCTGACCTGTAAAATTCACTGACGGACCAGTAACTTTTTCAGGAATGAACCAGTAAAAAATGGAAACCCGGGGTATCTACTGGTCCTACAGACAGGTCGGACCAGTAGAAAAAATGGGTTAGTGCTGTAAAATTGGAAATTTTTGCCTGAGTTATTATCATTTGTGTGTGTGTGTGTGCTAGGTCAGATAAGATGAAGTTTGCATGGTTTTGATTATGCAGAATCAAAATATATAATAGTATTACATACAACAAACAACAAATAGGTATGCATTTATTTTCATGCTAGTTTCATGTCGCGCAAAATACATACAAATTTCCACTTTTTCAGTAGTGCAAAAGTACATGCTGTAAATGGTGTGTGGGTCTTTGCAGAGGAGTTCAGTAATATTCTGTTAAAAGTATAACTACTCAATAACTTTAATCTCTACACATGGTGATCCCCAAATTTTGTTGCAGGTAATATCTACATGGATTCAGTTCACCCTCTGCTAGCTGATGGAGAGGAGCCAGTGGATGGTGCGTGTGATAACCGACGTTCCCTCTCTGAGGAGCAGGTCCAGCGACTCAGCAGGATATCTGGAGACCTAGCTTTCTTTGTCAAGGTCCCCAATGCCATGGCAGCCAACAAGGTTCCCAACCCAAACGTCTTCAACGAGATCCCAGGCAGCAAGGATAAATTCAGTGATGTCGCTGGCACAGATGTGGCAAAGCCAAACAACAATGACCCTGATGCGATCTGCAAGCCTGGCTCCAGCGCAGCTGGGCAGGATGACTGTGGCAGCAGCAAAAAGGGGTGTGAGGGAGGAGATGGGGATGGGGAGGACATGCTTGGAGCGTGTGGTGGGATAGATTCTATGCCGGGACCAGGTGCCACGTCGACGCCAATCAGACCTAAGAGCGCCGATGGTCGCGTATATGAGGAGGTCATCCTCCCAAACCTCGGAGCCCGCGACCCGACGGAGATCCGCAACCCCCGCATGAGCGGCGAGTACTACTTGCTGGAGCCGACCTCCACTTGGGGTGGTAGCGGTCACTCCAGTGAGGTTGAGACAGACCCCAGCAAAGCATTCCAAGAGGACAGGTTGAGTCAGGGGACTAACCCGAGGGTGAGTGCCGACAGCGGCATCGAACAGGCAGCCGCCCCCATTCTCTCGCCCCACTACGAGCAGCTGGAGAGACCTTTCGACTTGGTGCAGCAGCGGTCGCCGACGCAGTCAAAGTCAGAGCGCAGCGACGACGAACGGGACTCCGGTGTGTACGCCCATCTTTCTCGTGGACAGTCGGGAAAAGGATACAACAGGCTGGAGTTTAGTCCACGGAGGCAAAGGAAGGCTCTCGATATGGATGTATACAGTGATAACCCATATGGACGGCTTCAAGGAAGCAGGAGCGATGACAGTCAAAGTGATTAGATAAATCACACACCACTTCCTTTGATAACCAGTGATGAAAAAATGCCTTAAATGTCTTTTATATTCTCTTATTTAAGAAACAATGAAGTTCATTTTAGAACTGGATACATTGGTGATGGTGTCATTTTTTTTTCCATTATTTTGAGCTTGTCTGCTGTAAAAAATCTTGTGTACTTGTGTTTTCAAAATCAAGTTTTATCAAGCTGTAGAAAAATTGCATATATAGAAAAGATGCTATATTTTGCTGGGAATCGCATCTCATTCAAGACAATGTCTGTCAGTGTATATGTTGTTGTCACCTTGCTTCTCCGCAAAGACGTGTTCTTGTACTGAAACTAGCATGTAAAGATGTATGTAGATTAACACAACCTTATTAATGGTTCTCTGCATATAGTGAAAAGAAACAAACTCACATAAAGACTTGTCCTTGTTATTCACAGCGGTTGCAAACAAAGACATTGTATGTGTTTATATGTGTTATGGTAATATTGTGACAGATACAATTTGTGCATCTGTACAATACCAAATAGTATTGCTGGAAAAAAATGATGTATTATATTCCATAGATTTTTATAGAACTTGCATTAAAAAAAGCAGTCATCCATAATTGGTGCTAGTAGCTTGTTGAATTATGGTCTTTAGCAGGGTAGGTTTGTTATTGTTCCTTTTTTTGTGTATTTAAATGCTAATTATAAATGGTCCATCATGTTTTAATTCAATGTGAATGAGTCTGCTCATTTTGTGATCAGTTGCTGGCAATAAATTTGGATGTTTTATGTAAAAATACATTTCAGTTCCAAAAGCTCTTGAGAAATGAGAATGTTGTAAGTGTGTTTATTAATGGATCAGTAAATCTATCAAAGAAAATTCATCAAATGAAGCAACTTTTCCACCCTGAAACTTTTCTGGCTTTTTCTCTCTCCAGTTGATTTACTCATTGAACCCATCCACAGAGATGATTTTTTTTTTCTTTTTTTTTCTCTCTCTCTCGTGCTGTTGCTTTGTGGAAAGTTAAATCATCCATGTCCAAAACCTGTTTTTTCTAACCTAGGGATTGCTTTGATACATGAGAATTTTCTTTTTTAATATAAGATAATTGATCGTGTTTGGAACCAGTGACTTGTACTTACAATGTTTGGCATATCTGTCAGAATGGAAGTCAACTTTAATAGGTCAAGTGAGTGGAAAAAAATATTACCAGATGTGCCTGAAATGTGTAACAAAGTTAGTTTTATAAGATTTAAACATTGTAGGATTTTTTTTTCCTCATCTGAGCATAATTGTGAACATACATTGTCTTCCTTTATTGCCTGTGTTGAGGTAGTATGTTGTTTTCTCAACAGTTTAAGATCATGAGTTGTAGAGTGATGTGAGTTTTGCAGTAAACGATATGTCCACACAGTTTCTATAGTTGTAGGATAGGTGGAAATGTCATGGACATTTTTTTTTTTTTTTTTGGGGGGGGGGGGGAGGGGGTAGTCATTACAAAACATACCAAAAATCAAAGAAGATGAAACAACTTCAGGTTTGAATAATTAACAAGGAAAAGAAGAAAAAATATATGTGGCCAATTGTGAGCCCAAAGATATTTTACCTTGTTTCCATTTTGTAATTTTTATTGCTGTTATGATGTTCATATAGTTTATTTCTACAAATTTACACGACCTTACTTAAAAACAAGCAAAAAGAATACTTTAATGTCACAGGAAAGCCAAGAAATTTATTTTTTTGTAGAAGATGGTGGAACCCAACGTTCTCTAATGGGACTTGATCTCAGACATGGCCTTCTGAGGTTGAAATCTCTGCACATACAACTGCAGATTTTATTGGTTGTTGCTTCAGTTCCTAGTTGACATGGCAACATTCATAATTTGAAGAATGCTTAGAATGACTCATTTTTTGATATAATGGTGCTCAATTTTACTATAGGTTTTATCTGCAAATACTCTTGACCAGTTTGATCACCATCCAGAAGTTCTACATGAAGTTGTGTCAACTGCTGTTGTTTTTGTTTAAAGAATATTCTCTGAGCCCAAAATGGGGTTTAGATGAACATTGAGTAAGGTATTTTACTACAAAGATATTCAAATATTCTTTTCTTTGTGATTTCTTTTTTGTTGTTGTTAATTTTATGCACATGGAAAACATCTGCAATGACTGAAATTTGTCAGAAAAGACATTAAATCAGAACAATTCTGATTAAAGATTTGTACCCATGAAATTCTATTGTTAGGCACATGGTGCTGTCAATGAGTATGTTCTTGGTGATATTTTATTCTGAGAAAAAAAAAAAAAGTTTGATGTGTGATATGTGAATATTGAATCAAATCCAGCTATTCATTTGTATTGTTCTCCAGCATTATATAATGTTTGCCAGAGAAGGTTGAAGTTTCTTTAAAAAAAAAAGAAAAAAAAAATCTTTCTGATATGCATCAGAGCATTTAGAAGCAGTTCTAGAAGCAGTTGTAGCTGTTCAAGTGCTGGCTTTGTGACATATTCCATTCTTATTGATGTTTGTAACCCCAATATGAAAGCTAGTAGTGGGCTGTTCCCATCATGCACCTGTGATGAGTGGGTGCCGTGATCATTCCATTGTGGTCCATTCCATTTCAACCGTGAAATTAGTCTGGGATGCAGGAATCTGTATGAACAATTCAGCGCGCATGCGCTTGGCAAGGAAAATCTCAGGCAAATTTAAGACAAGCCTTGAAGTCTTCATGGATACCTTTCACAGTGGAAAGTGCACAGCACATTAATTCATTTTCAGAATGGCTGCTCGATTACTATAGATTTACAAACACCCTTTGATGAGAAATCTTATGTCTTAATATGTTGATTATTGTCTTTTTCTCTGAGGGGGAAGGGGCTACTTGCTAGGGTTCCTATTTTTCATGAAATAAGCTAAAGGAGACATTTGAAATGTATTTTTAATATCCATTATGACCAAATTTTCCTCATTAAACAAAGTAAACAACATTCCTCAGGAAAGAAGACCAAAATGATCCTTCCTAGAAATCCATGCACAGTGTGAGGTTATGCCGTTAAAATGTTCTTGTAAGTGGCTTACTTTCTATTTTTAAGTGTTGTGCCTATTTTCACAATAGAGGTCATCTGTAACAGCTGCGGAGCTTGTTACAGGCTTGCCTAACGTAGCAACAACTAGAACACAGGACTTCAACCGATGACCAAACTACTACTCACAAAGACTGTCAAGATGTAGCATCCAGCAGCTGTTAACATTTGTGGAATTCATCTTGGTGTAACCTCAAATACATGTCAGTAATGCTTTGATGTTACAATACATGTTTTTGATTGATTATGGGAGACATAACCCATATATCATCAACTGAGAACTAGAAGAGCATTATCACAATTTTGGGGCAAATTGAGTAATTGGTACATTATGGTGTCAATTTTGAATTATTTTCATTTTCAGTAAAATGTTCAAAAATCAAAACCACAAGGGTGCTATTGTAGCCAATGTTTGGAACAATGCTTTTACCCGCTTTTGATTAAATAAACTTTTTATTTCATGTAAATTTATTGTTTCAGTTTTATTTGCGCTAAAATCTTAGATTGTGATAGGGCCTTTCTGGTTCTGAAGATATCGCTTTTCATCATTGTTTGTTTTTAACCTGATTCCAAGACCATGAAGTTCTCATGCATGAGAATAGGTGATCGGTGATGGATGATTGCAGTTAAAGGATAGTTAGTACTGTTTTCTTTGAGGAACATTGTTAAATCAAATGATGAGTTGCTGTATCATTTGACCGACTGGAGTGCAAAAGTTTGTTCTCTCGGTGATTTTCATTGGTTGCACACAAATATTTTGCTTGATATTGGTGCTGAAAGTTTCGATAATTTTACTTTTGTAATTGTGCATTTTCTATCAAAAGTCAATCCAACTATTTTGTCTTAAGAGTTACTGCTTAAATTCTTAGAGAAAAACAAAGGCTTGCTCAATGTGCGTAGTGATGCAAGAGTAGCTCGAAATCTTATGTGTATCTGTCACAGTATTGTGAAAGTAAACTAGCTGTTATACATTGCAGAGTGGTGATTCGGTGAAACAGTTCTACTTGTACAGGCAGTCAGCTGGGGCAGTTAACATTCTTTCAACAGTGTTTCATCGACTGGTGCAGTGAAAAACAGTCTTGAGATCTTTAAGTTCTGATACTAGGTATCTTTGTAACCCCGGGGCACTAACTAGTCATGAACATGTGGTTAGTATCTTTGATGTGTATGCTGGTGAAGAGATGAGGCAGAAGGCCTCTGTGACATCCGTTGTTTAGCAGAAGTGTTTGAAAATGAAATCTGGACAGCATTAAGAATTTTATTGCTGTAGGACCATAAGGAAACTATGGCACATAGTGGCACTAAAACCTGTGCAAAAGGATTACCCAAGAATGTGTAGATGTTGTTGAAGAACATGGGGATTCTTTTGAGAGAACAGAGAAGGGGTGCGTAATAGGTACTGGTCATTTGCAGTGATGTTGTTTTCAACATATTATGCCATGATATATATTGAAAAGTAAATTTAGCGCTTTGTAAACCTGACCAAATCTTTTTGTGACTGTGTAAACAGCCTGATATGAAGCAATAATCAATGTATACGATAAGGCAGTGGGAACATTCAAACATATTTCATTTACAGATTCTGTTTTATACTGACCAAAGAGCTACAGTATGTCAGACACATTTTCTAATGACTGTGTTGTAAGGTCTTTGATTTGTGTTTAGAAAGCCAAATGAGATATGTTCTAAACATTTTAGCTGTAATTTACTGTCTTTTCATTCTAAAGTTCTTTTGCCAGTGGTGTCTGGAACAAAACAAAGCATTTTCATCTTGAAATAGGCAAACTTTGGGAAGGATTTAGAAGGCAAATTTAAGTTGTGCAAGGTTTTTAGATAAAGTTTTGAGTTGCTATGAAGCTGTGGTGGCCAAAGGTTGGTATATCCTGTACAGTAGTACTTACATTGTGAGACCCACTGTTTCAAGGGGGTTATCTATTTCCTTGCATGCTATGTTAATGGGTAGACAAGGGCCCAGTTACACATAACACAGAAGACCATACATTTGTACAAGTTCCTTTTCCCTTGCCATTTGTGCAGAATATATGTGTTACAAGAGTATAGTTCTATAGTGCTATACATCATCAAGATATTGAATTGTGTAAAGCTGTATCTTGTGGAGATAACTTTATTTGTACAAGTATTATAGTCAGTTGATCTTTATCTAAGAATAGATTCTTTATAACTTAAAACAGCACATTGATTCTCTTAATTTAACTTATACAATCCACATTTATGTGGAGTTATGTACGAGACCATACAGCATGATTGTGCCGAGGTAGTGTGTTATGCCCTTGATTTATACTTACTTGCTAACACTTATTTGTTGTTCTCCTGCGTTCATATTTGTTGCATCATATGTTATGCATTGCTGTATTGGTAAAAGACAAAGCAAAATGTGCCTTGATAATGTATTTTGTCTTTTTATTGAATATTTGCATTTTTTGAACAACTGTATATGTTTATAGCTCGCAAGATGAACTAAGTATTCTCAAATGTGTTTTTGAGAAATTAAAAGGAAAAAGACATTAATACTTCTGTCATGATTATCTTGTTAATTGTCTCTTTTTTCATTTTGTAGGCCTACTGTAAAGTCTATTGACTTACATAAACTTTGTAAGCAAAAAGATTTTTTGTAATGTGTTCAAGCTCCTTTTCCTGAGGTGAATCTAATTAAATAACAAAAATGGCAAACATGTCTCTTTCATTTAGAAATTATCAAATAGTGACAATGTGAATAAGCGTAGCTTTTCTTGGATATAATCCATTGGGACTTTATTTTTATTTTTTTTTAATTTTTTGCGGGGGGCAATTGCGACCCTGGTGTCAACTGCATATATAAACTTTCAAATGTAGCCTATTTAAAAAGGAGGAAATTACACTGTTTTATTATTTTTTCTCTTGTAATCAACTTTTCTCATAAAGGATGTCTCTTATTTATGTTGATTTAATTCATGAAGTGAAAGTGTCTGATTTAGCTTGTATAATTTTCCTCCACTGTCATTATGTAGTATATACATAGTGTATATATATATATATATATATATATATATATATATGTGATAAAAACCTAAAATGGCATTTATAAAACACTCTATCCTGGCGAGGAAAGTGCATGTTTTAGAAACAAGACACCAAACAGGTTAGTCATCGCATTCTTCATCAGCGACCAGGATGCGATGTGATATATATATATATATATATATATATATATATATATATATATATATATACATCCTTTGGGGCATTTTCCTCGTAAGTGAGTGTATTGTGTCTGATATGAATTGAGCAGCAAACCAAAACAGATTTTATTCTGTGATGTGTCACCGCTGTGAATGGAACAGAAATAGGACTGTTTACACTATCAAATTTGTGATGGGGTTGATATAAAGCAGAGAACTCCTTCCTTATATGTGTACAAGTTTGCCACCCCCCCCCCCCCCTTTCCCCCACACAGTCCATTAAGTTTTATCAAAATGTGCTAATTTGAAAAACTTTTTTTTTACTAAGGCAGCACAAACTGCCAATTTGGTTGGCACGGAGGGGAGAAGTTGTATACACCAATTCCCTCAAACATCACACAGCAATTTCCTCTTTCATTTTGTGTGACAATATCCTCTTGAATTAAAAAGAAAAAACTACTGTTGCATCTTCCACTTAACCTCAGATAAAAGTAATGAATACATTTAAGTGGGTATCTTATGGAGTTGGAGACTAAGTGGCGACCAGGTGGCAAAAATGATACTTGTAAACAAAAATCTTTTCTAGCCAAGAGTTCCCTTTAATCATTTGATTTCCAAACCTGTCTGTATGTTTGCAGCTTCGAAGAAGAGTGAGCTTGGCTTCAACTCTTCCAAAGTAATGGGTTTATGTCTGAACTCTCATGATGCCCGGTATAGAGGAGAGCCGCTTGAGGGAGCGAGGGAGATAATGTTGTTGTTGTGTTCATTCCTGTAATAGAGGTCAATGAAGACCAATTCTGTCTGTCACTCTTTGAGTGGTCTACCATGTGGGTATGACACAGGGACACTATTGATGCCAAGGCCGAACTGGATTTGGAAAGTGGGCTCGGGCTCACATTAGAAAACTAAAATGAAAGAGAGAAGAGAACAGGAAAGGTAATGTGTTCAGAGTCCCTATAGAAGATGAATGTTCCAGGGAATGTGTCCTAGAAAGTGTAGTTGGCCAGAGTGTCAAACTCTATTTGGACCCCAACCAGCAACAAGCACTTGATAATATAGATGTGTTGTATTTATATGGGAATCTGTACACTCATTCCGCTTGGGTCATACATTCACTTTTTGTGTCGCCGTCTACACGAAAACTTGCATCTTTCCATGAAATGATTCAAGTCACAGAAAAAAGAAAGAAAATCTCCTGAGGCGAAAAGATGTGCACATACACACACTCATTGTAACATTTTTGTTCTTCATCTTCTGTAAAACGAGGAACTTTCGCATGCTTTTTAATTTAAAAAATTTAGCGAGAGCCAAGATTCGCAAAATTAAAATGCACGCGAAAGTTCTTGTCTACACTATGTGCATTGAATGCCGATGACAATTTGCGAAAATTTTGTGCCGTGAAAAAGGCCATCGGCTGCATTTCGCAAAAAATTTCAAATATATTGCTTTACAGTACCTCATACACAGCTTACAATCAAAGCACATGGATACAGGGGATGCAGTGCGAAGAGAAGATCATGTCAATAGGGGGCGCTCTTAATAGTGTAGATCAGATTTACCTCTGAGCTGGTCTGAGAGAATTTTTTTTCTGACGCAGGGCTGTATCCTTTCTCGTGTGCAACATGACATCTGCCCCCATAAATATGCGCAGGCGTGTTGATGTACCTGCGCATCATTAGTTTATGTATACTTGTATTTAAAGTTCTGCTAGTATGCCTGGTCTATGTGTGACATTCAAAATTATGATGAACTGTAGTGATAAAACAGATGGGTAATATGCATAGACTGCACAGTGTGCACTATTTGAATACATTTGTATTAGCAATATGAAACATGGTCATCACCAACTCACCTCTCTAATACATGTGTTCCCCCTGTATTAAGGCCACTTTTATTTCCCTATACATCAAAGTAAAGATATTGTTAATTCCTAATATCGCTGTGTTTACTCTCTAACTTATTGAGATACACACTTGCTGCTTTTATTGCACATCTTTACAATCAAGTGCAGACAGCATTTGTAAATACACCTGAGTAAGTTTCCCCAGAATATCAGCTCTGATTATCACCAATGGCACCTGTGAAAGACACTTGAACTTTACCACACACAACGTCATAAAAGCATAAAGCAATCTGTATCCACATGTAGGAAAGACTACAAGGTGTGCATGATCTGCTATGTGCAATGTCTTCATGTTTATTAATAGAAAATATATTTCAATATATTGCCATTCAATACAAAAATTTAACCACAAACAAATTAGAAAAATTACATTTCGTGCTACACACAAGTTCAGTACAGGTCTCATCCATCACATATCGTAATATTTCTCAGTGCACTTCTTGATTTTACCCATGTTCTACAACACCTGCTGTTGTTACCATGAAAGCTGAGGTAATAAGCAAAACCATATATCAACGGCCATACAGCCATTATAAGCATACACCTTCAAGAGTTACAAATAGATTGTACAGTATATCTTAATACCCTTATGTATTACTAACTCTTGCTTTCAAAAATATTTGACACTAAAATGCACCCTCACTCTGATATCAATGGGTTGCATGTATTCAACAATGATGACAATGATATAATTTGAATAAGATAATAAAAGAAAATAAAAAGGGACAGCGGAGGACATATTTGGGCAGTGATTTAGAAATTGCACTTGGCTTCACATTAGTAGTATATACGTATATAAAATATCAACATTTTTAGCGTGAATCACACAACAAATAATGAACATCTCACTACACAATACTTTATTGATGCCCTCCTTGCAAAAGCAAAACAATAGATACAACAGTGGAACCTTGCTATAAAGAGATCATGTACATTAAAAAAGCCTCTTATAACAAGGCGATTTTGCAGCTGTTGTACCTTGATATGGTGAGATACCTCACATAACACAGTGACAGTCATTATTTTAGATCCTTGTTGTAACAAGGTTCCCCTGTGGAGATGTGAAGTATAAAGCACCAGAAATTAGTGGACCTCTTGACCCAAAGCTTAATATATTGTTATTCCTCAAATGACTGCTACTAGATAATACAGAATAATATGAAAAAGACATAAGGTGTATTACTTTCTGACAACAGCGTGTCCTAAAGTTCTTTACTGAGGCAATTTTACAAACAAAACATCACACATGCTTGCTGCAATTAGACACAGACCACCCCATCACAACTTTTCCAATAACTGTGACCACAAATCTCAAAAAAGAAGAAAAAAAAAAAAGAGTATATGCTGTCCTTGTTTTATTACAAATAAGGTAAACATGCAGTTTAACATGCTGGTATTGCTTTTCAATGCATACTGTCTATTATCAGACACAGAAAATATGAATTCAGAACCATGACATGCAAGTATTGGATAAGCGGAACGAGGGAAGTTGTAAGTCCAGACATAAGGTTGTAAAACTTGTCCCCTCTTTGAAATAACATACCAAAACAGAAGATTGTCACATTTCAGTATATTCACAACAACAAGAATGATAAGTACTGTGAGAATGCAAACATGTTCTATCTCAAATGTTCTGTGGAAGCCACTATCATAGAATCATAACCCCTCAGCAACACTCGGCACAAGTTTAAAGGGTGTGTACAGTTCTGGTCGAGGTGAGGATTTAGCTTTTAACGTTTTGCGAGATATTCAGAAACCACTCTATGAGATGCCAAAGAGCATGCGATTCTAAGGGGTATCAAAAGTTTATTCGATGAAAATCGGTATTGAAATGGCTGAGATATCCAAAAACAATGTGAAACAAAGAGATCCTAACAAAGTTGTGGCATGTCGCCTTTTATTATTATCACTTTTTTGGATATCTCAGCCATTTGAAAACCAATTTTCATCAAATAAACATTGAATCCTTCTTAAAATTACATGCTCTTTCATATTTCACAAGAGGTTTCTCATTATCTCACTTAGGAATGTTCAAAACATGAATCCCTTACCTCAACCAGTACTGTACAGTCCCTTTAAGCCTTGAGTACTGAGTATACCCAATCGTCTATTGTTACAAGTATATTTCCGACAAAAAAGATAATCTTCTGTTGTGAAACTTGTCACTCCCTGATATATTGTGGCATGTCAAATCTGAAAGTTGTAACATTTAGTATGTATTCCCGACAGCAAGAGTGATTTTGAGGAGAAGTGCAATTGTACTGTAAGTATGCATACAATTGTACCTCCCCACCTTCATTAACACGTGGATTGAGTGAATGCAACAATATAAGTAGAATACATCAGTGAAAGTTTGGGCAAAATCTGACAATCCGTTCAAAAGTTATGATTTTTTTCAAGTGTCTGCACACTCATTGCTGGATGAGAAGTCTACTACAGTGATGATGTCACATGAGTAGAATGATATAAGGGAAATATAAAGAGAATTTCACAAAATTTTATTCTTTTTTGGAAAAAAAAAAACACATTTCCTTGATTTGTCACTGACATATGTTATGGGTGATATTATTCCCCCTGCCTTCTGAAAGAGGCAAGTCAGGTATTCTTTATTATGCGAGAGAAGTGAAAACATGTTGAATTTTCTTTATATTTTCTTTACATTGTTATACACATGTGACATCACAAGCTGTAGTTGTCGTCTCATCCAGCAGTGACTGAGCAGAAACTTGAAAAAAATCCTAATTTTTGAATGGATTGTCTGATTTTCCTCAAATTCTCACTGATGTGTTCTACCAATATTGCTTATTTATGCTATCCACAATCCATGTGTCTATGAAGGTGGACTTGTCCCCTAATATTGAATTTTCTGTCGAAGCCACTACAGGCGACTCCCGCTATAATGGAATAGTCAAGACTGGCAGTTTTCTTTTGTTCTATCAAAATGTCATTATAGCCGAACAATAAAGTATATTACACAAATAATTTATGAGTTGTGAGTGCATTGGGCACGAATATCGCACGAAGCGCGAGATGAGCCACTGGTCTATTAAACAAGGCGCATAGCGCCGCGTTGAATAGACCAGTGGCGAATCTCGCGCCAAGTGCGATATTACGTGCCCCAATGCACGAACAAAATCATAAATCATTCTTTTTATACAACACCTTGTCCATAATCACAATACTAAATCAGTGACCGGCAACTTGGGAAGGCCCCAAAAAAAATGTAACAATTAGGCCGAGAATTCTAAACCACCCAGTGTATTAAAACACTCGCCATGATAAAACCACACAGTCACAGGAATCGCAAACTCTGTAGTCTATACCCATTCTACAGTAACGTTAGATCGAGAACGTTCTAATGTTAGGCCTACCTTAGGCCGATCTGAGATGTCGGTAGATCTAACACTAGTAGGTCTAGACTATGTCTATTTCCGACAATAATTTTGCATAAAAAGCAGAAAAATAATCAAATTACGGTTTCTCAACTTTAATTGAAGTCTTGATTTTGAGATCACTGTGGTCGACGTAGCAGATCCGAGTCAAAACTAAAAACACAGCCGTAAAAAGGCCAGCATACGCAATACATGCAACTATAGTTGCGCGCAACATAACGTTGCAGTACCACGCAGCACCTGGCCTGTGAATGAACTTACCAGCGCATGCAGCTAGCCAGCATGTAGTTTGCTGGGGCTCTGCTAGTGAAGTCGAGCGGCCGTGCATTAGTACCTGCAGAGCCGTGCAATAGTACCTTCGAGCCGTGCATTAGGCCAACGCCAGGGGCCTAATGCACGGCTGTCACTCTCAATGAGTTTGATAGGTATTTTCTAATGAATGTCATGTGACATGTTCTTGGCCAATCACAATTTGACATCATTCTAAGGTGTTGTATAACAAGATATATAAACAATAATTTTGCTATCTGACTTTTCACTTCATGGAAATAAGAGTTTTGTTTTAAGGCCCCAGTCACATACAAACATGGATCCTAAAGGATCTCACGGTGATCCGGGGAGATCTGGGAAGATCCAGGAAGGTCCGGGATAGTTTCGACCTCGATGAAGTGTCGACGAGCGTTGATATGACAGTAAGACCGGAAGAGCGCGGCGTCTACACGGATAAACACGGCATCTATACAGCAGCCACACGGACCATCCCGGATTGCTCTGCCAACATGGCAATCCCCGGATGACGCTGGATGTATTTGACGTCCAAAAGTTACCGTGTTTGACTCCCGGATGTCCGCGGATCTACGCAGACATACACGGATGTCCAAGGATTTCCAAGGCGTCAGCATGGATCTCTCCCCGGATCACCCAGGATTGGATCACCTGAGATGTCTATGTGACTGGGGCATAACCATGTTTAATATGACGGGAGTGTATCATAACATAGAATCAAATACCTCAGCACACACAAGTTTTGGCCTCTGTGTGCTGAATGTGTATCCAGTCTAAGTTATACAAAGCTACTTTATACCACATTTTTGTGCATGTCATGAATTGACAGTCAGTCAGTCCTCTCTACTGTAGAGAACATATGTGCATTAATCTAACTGACAGTGCTAAATATGTCATTGTTTAACCATCTGGTGTTTCTCCCACACATGATGCTCACATGAATTTGTTTTCCAAAGGAAGAACTTCCTGCCTACGGGCAAATGGAATAAACAGTCCACTATTATTTTATCGTGCTATCTCCACAGCAGATTAGTACTTGACTGACCCATAAACTATCAACCAGTGGTGCCAGTAGCAATCGTATTCAACACAGACTTTGACGACAAATGCTCTGCGTAGCCAATAGAGTGAATATGTACCAGTCACCTCCTGAGCTGTAACACGAATCCACTTTTAAAACAAGACATAGCTACATGTTACTTATCAGATGGACGAAACTGGAGTGAAAGTACTGTGAGAATGCATACCTCCATCTTGAATTTTGCTGTGAAAGCCACTACCACAGAATCACTATCCCTCATCAACACACAGCACAAGTTTAGGCCTTGAGTGCTGAGTATACCCAATCTTCTATTGTTACAAGTATACATTCCCAACAACAAAGATAGTCTTCTGTTGTGAAACTTGTGCCCTCCCTGAAATACCATGTCAAAACTGAGGTTGTAACATTCGGGGATATTTACGACAACTAAAATGATCTAGAGGATTAGTACTGTGAGTATGCATACCTCAATCTTCAACAGTTTTCTGTGGAAGCCCTATCAACAAATCACTACCCCTCATCAAACACAGCATGAGTTTGGGCCTTGTGCACCCAATGTACCCAATCTTATCACTGTACACGCCATATGTTTAGTGAGTCTAATTTCTCACCATTCGGGGCTCCCGACAATTTTGCGAACGGTTAAATTTGGGACGGTGGAGTAAAGCAATGGAGAGAAAATTGGGAAGTGTGCCCATCCATTTTAGCAGTGGGCACCCCAAGACTTAGGACTACCGAAGTGTATTATCATGCACCTTGTTAATGTACCATGTACTGAGTACGAGAACATCAATGCACGCATGTCTCATTCATGTCGGGATCAGTATTTCTGTGTGCTGTTAAATTTGCAAATTGCACCCGATTTGCGCAATTCACTAAAATGAAAACCTCACAAAATGATACAGCGTATACAGTATACAAAGCTACCCTACATCACAGCTTTGTGCATGTCATAAATTACCAGTCACTTAGGACTGCTCTTTACTTCTGACACCCCGAAAACAATACCACATGTCAATAGACATGCATTTCCCTCAGTAAGTTTCCTTTAAGACAGGAAACATGTTTCCGATGACAGAGTAGAAAGAGTTCAACATTATGTCTTCTCTTTCGACAGCTTGAATGCCATGAGTTGACACTCCAGATATTTCAGTTCAAAGTCATTTGCATTACATCAAATATCATGCAGCAAAAAGAGTGAGTGTATTAGACAAATCACACATAATATTTTTGATCATCACAAGATGGATGGCTGGAAATTTGTCTCTTCCCCTTTGGGAGAAACCTGTTTCCTCTTGATTTTCTTCAATGTCAAAATCTCAGGCGATGAAAGACAATTTATCATTAGCACAATACCTCATATTTGGGTTAATAAGTAAAAAAATGGTTGAACGCAAGATGAATATCTCAATATGAATTTGAAAATGCACCCTCTGGACAGAGGAAGAATTAATTGAAAGTAAGTATTGCATACGTACAAAAAATATAACTTGGCAATGTACTGAGTATGCTTCTCACAGCAAATCATACCAGGCACGTATGAGCAGGGCAGGGTTGAGGCGGAATTGTTGATGCTTTCTTCTCGTCCTTTCTATTACTTCTCTCTGCGGTGACTCAGCCCGCTGCCGCTCCAAATCACCTGGGCTCCATCATCTCTTGCTCTGCACAACCAGGCCGAGTTTGATGAGGGAGGAGATGGTGCCAAAGAGCCCAATCCAGTGGTTTGGCAGCTTGTTGGCCCACAGGAAGCCCTCCGGCATCCAGTTGACGGCGTTGCAGAGGTCGCTGGCATCGGCCAGTATCCTCAGGAGGACCACGGTCTGCTGCTTGGCCAGCTGTATGGCTTCCTGACTATGGCCACCATGTAAGCTGCACAAGTTGAAAAAAATAATAATTACAATAGAGAAGCACTCTTAGAGCGCAGACCTCCGCCAAGCATGCAGCTCATTTCCACCACAGATCTTGTTCTTCCATAGAGATATCAGTGATTTCCACTCATACGTACATTGTACTTATAGCATTGTGTGCTGAAAGTCGCCCGATTTCCGAATATAGAAGCCTTTGTTACGTCATAAACCCTCAGCTGCATGGCGCACCTCGCCCTAGCAGAAACTAGAGCACGCACTTTAGTGCGCGCATGCAAACCTCAAATATGCGCAGCCTGAACTCCCAAGTTCATTGACCCTACCTGCCAAAATATCAAAAATCCTTCATAAATTCCCCCCAAATTCTTGGATCACTACCAAAAGTTAATCGTTTGTTACTTGTGTCATCCTCAACCTTTCCTGCAAGTTTCATCCCAATCCGTTAATTACTTTTTGAGTTATTTTGCACACGGACAAACTAACTAACTACCTAACTAACAAACCAACGGTAACGAAAACATAACCTCCTCCCTTGGCAGAGGTAATGAACAGTGCATATATAGCGCATGACACATTGTGCATATGTCCCTATGCGCTCAATATAGCAATGCCATATACAGTGCACTCCTGTTATAACGAACACGGTTATAACAAATTCCGGTTACAACGAAGTAAAAATTCAACATTAGCCACTCCATGTATTTATATCGTTTATTTGTTCAGTAATAACGAAATTTTGATATGGTGTAACAAAAGAAAACTGCCTGTCCCAAGGACTTTGTTATAATGGGAGTCCATTGTACCTGTAATCAAGATATACTATTATACAAAGCAAACTAGTCAAATTGACTACAGTAAAACTCCCTACATCCTATTTGTAAGTTGACTTGAACAAATAAAGGAATATCAAGAGAATTGAAATGGTAAAGGCATCAATTAAAGGGATGGTACGGTGGAGCTGAGGATTTGGCTTTTAACTTTTTGTGAGATACCAAGAAACCACTTATGAAATGGTATAGAGCATGCCATTCTAAGAGGAATTCAAAGTTTATTTGATGAAAATCAGTTTTGGAATGGCTGAGACATCCAAAACAAAGTAAAACAAAGCGATCGTAATAAAATGTGGGTCCCACATTTTATTAGTATTGCTCTGTTTTGGGTATCTCAGCCATTTCATAACCAATCTTCATCAAATAAACGTTGAATTCCTCTTGGAATTACATGCTCTTTCATATTTCATAGCGGTTTCTCATTATCTCCCCCCAAAATGTTAAAAGTTAGGTCTCATCCAAAACTATATTGTCCCTTTAACCTCTGATGTTCACAACCAATATCCACCTATGATAAAGTGGCAATGTCACCAACACAGCATAGAAATTCCATGTGACCTCCATGCCTATCTTAACAAAATTTCTTGATAAATCAAAGAATCAGTGATATCAATCAAATCAAGGGATTGTGAAGTTGCAATATATAAACAACAACTATTATATAGTTGGGGATAGAGTTATAAAATCACTGACTAAAAACATAATATTAACTATATTTTCTTGTAAACCAATGGGATGAATGTGGGGCAATGACATAATTACTTCATTCCATTGTGTACATCATCTTACTTTGTAGATGTTGATTTCAGATTTTAATGAAAATACAGCAGTTCAGATGACTTAATAGTATGTTTTAAGTCAATATGAGCAAAGTGATGATTTCCTCAAATTGAACAGCCTCTACTGAAATGCATGTTCCTAGAAAACAAACCATTTGGAGTAATTTGTAGTTATATTGATCACCAAAAGAGAATCAAACTGACAGACTGAGAAAGAGAGATGGTCAGATAGAGGAAGAGAATGAGAAAGAGCCCTCTTTCTTATTCTCCCTATTCTAACTTCTTGCCAGAGAAAGTAGAATTAAACTACAAGTCAATCAAGAGATGTATCCCTCCGTTCATTTTTGGTCCACTCATATTCACACTTTCTTTCTGCTCACCTTTTCTCTTGTTTGAAAACCATTCTCTTCTGCTCCTGCAGTTCCAGTAGTGTCCCACTTGATCTATGCATGTAAAAGTGCACAGAAAATACAGAATATTACAAAGGCAAAGCAATCAAACATTAATACATTCAAGTATTATAGACACTCTTTCAGAAGCGCCGAGATTGCTTCAGCAAGTGTGCGGATTGAGACGGTGTCATGCACATGTGTTTTTTGAATGATGCAAAAAGTTTAAAGAAGGATGAGAGGACGTGGAAGATTACTGCAGCAATCTCAGCACTTCTGATGGAGTTTTCCCCAACCGTACCAAAAACTTCAAGTTTGTTTATTGTTCTGTGCTCATTGCTGAACAACCTGAGACAGAGGATGTGTATATAAAATTAAGTAGAAAAAAAAAACAAATCTGATTACTCAGGTGTACAGAGCTCAGATTACAGTTACATACTCCAGATAAATTACTTTGAAGGTGAAACCTCTAAATTTGAAGTTCATGTTTGAAATAAATCTTCTATGTCGGCAGTCCCGGAACTTTTCTGACACACCTTGTATGTGCATAGAAGCTTTGATTTGTGATAAAGCAACTCATAATTCATTACGGGGATTCTCAAATATATCCGAACCAGGCCAGCCCTCTTACTCCATGAATCCCCATGCTACCAGGTCTTTGAGGATGAAGGCCTGGGGGTCAGTCTTACTTGATGATTCCTAGACAGAGGGCCGTTAGCCATGCTGTGACCGAGAGAGTCCACCACCTCCCGGGGGGAATGTCAATGAGCTTGTTGTCTGCTGCCCAGGCTATGTGCTCTACGGGAAAGAACAGCTGGTTGACGATATTCTGCAGAACGCCGATCACTTGCATCAGTGAGCTCCTTTCCTGAACCATAGAAAATGAAAGTGAAGTTTGATTTTGAAAATGAGAACACCTAGGAATATCACTAAGAGGAAAACAATAATTGTACATGTATCACCTACTGAGGAAAGGTCCTCAATCAAATACAAAAACTTTGCAATTTTTCTGATGGTAATCTCCACAATAACAGGTACTCACAGTAACATGGTAAATACATGTCCTCTTGTAGGATGAGGACTAATGATTCTATCTGATGTGTTATCTGTCCATGTCCACCGTTGCAGCATAACTGCGAAACACAGCCCGAACGCCAAACGCGCCCAGTATAACTGTGTACAAGGAGCGCCCGGGGTTACTACTGTAGTTGCAGCACTACTTAAAACTCAGGTTTCTCATCAAAACAAAATCAAACAAGAAAACAAAAAGTTTTCCTCATGCTCCCCTTCTGTTTTCACTGCCTGTGAGCTGCAGAATGTATCTTTACACTCTAATACTCACAAAATCTGTGCTGCATCTGGTGATGTCAATGGCTACATTTTCTTAATACCTTGTCATCAACAAATGAAGATTACACATACATTTGAACAATAAAACCACTGGAAAAAAATGACTGAATTTTCAATGTGCTAGATAAAAAGTCAGATCAGTAAAATATTGAATTTTAGAACAATAGGTACACGCGGCCTCATTAAGAACACCATCACAACAGCGACAAAAAAGAACCTCACAGAAATGATCACTCATAAGCCCTCACTCGCACTCTGGATACATTGGAGCCACAGCAACCTAAAAAATACTCTAGAGGTGTTCTTCTACTCCTTGAACCCTCCATCCCATATCATCCATGGCATCAGGCCTTGTTGATACATAGCAAGAGCCTAACTGCGACCAGCCCCAACGCGTAGCGTGATGGGGCTGCGCACTGTAGCATTCAGGATCATGACAGGGAGGAACCTGGGAGAACAACATCTTATATGCTTATCTGGTCAATGGATTTGAAATTTGTGCGCATGCGCTGGCCGTCAGTTCAGTGTAGCTCTCCCAGGTTCCTCTCGACCGAGTCACATTAAGTCATTAATTCGAACAGAAAGGGACTATTGGAAAAAAACAAACGTTGCAAGTTACCTGTTGTCAACACTTCAACTTCACCTGTAAGTCTTCAAATTGAAGAAATTTTTCGATTTTATGTTGCTATTTATACTATTTATAACTATTTATATACGATACTATTTCTGTCATGATCCTGAATGCTACAGTGCACAGCCCCATCATGCTACGAGTTGGGGCTGATGGGGCTGATGGGGCTGGTCGCAGTTAGCAAGACTGTAAGAGCCCAGCTTGTGTACAGTTATACCTGCTACTACAGACCAGACACTCTACTCCATCAGATGAAGAAGGCCGAGGAGTGGAGGTTATAGTAAGACCCCACTTGCCTACTCTGGCCGCTGCAAAGCGGAAGATTATGTCATAACAAGGTTAGTAGAAATACATTTTCTTGCCACCTGTACGCTGTAGCTCCATCTCTGGAATCCACCAAGAGTTTGTCGAATGGATCGAACAGAAAGTGCCTGCTGGACCATCCCTCCTATTCCTCCTGTCCCAAGCAATGGGCAATGCTATTGCACCTAACCGCATTTCAGTTAGGCACTTATGCCAGTCTACCATATGACCCAACTACACGCAGCCGCTGTCGTGACTTCGCACAGCGGTCTGGTCAGGCTACCATATGACCCTAACCTCCCTCAAAACCTCGGTCTGCCAATGACAACATCCTGATGTGCTCCCTCTATTTTATCTTTAAACTCCACATTACTAGTACCCGCTTGAACTTGAACTAGTCTACTAGCTGTAGTAGATCAGGGGGACGTTTCATGAAACTTTTTGTCTGTGATTTACACCGACAACTGTTAAAAGCTACTGAAATCCTTTCGTCTGATTGGCTGATAGCAAATTTGTCGGTGAAGACCTCCGAGTCCGACGAACTCGTTGATGAAATGAAACGCCCCCCTGATCTAGTATCTGATTATCTTGGGAAGATCTCCAATCAATCCTCTCTCGCCAATCTCCAACATACAATGTAAACAGAGGGAGGAACAGAAGAAGGTAGTTTTGTATTATTAAGTACAAACCTGCCGTCCCCATCCGTATGAAAGAGTATGGGCCAGCATAGGGATGTCATCGAAAAGTCGCAGAATCGTGCGACACAAACTTAATTGGCCAGTGATCGTTGAGAATTTCCGTGCGGTCGAAGGTCTCTTAGAGAGTCCAGCAATGAGTAGAGAGGCAAAGGAAAGAGTTCTCATGACCTTGTCCCTCTCTGAGTACCCCTGAAGGAACTTGGCTGTAGCATAGACAGCGTGTTTTGAGGCGGCCATGGTTTCTCGAGAAGGAATACTAAGTACTAGTAATGTACCCACACTGACTCGACTGTACTGCACACCAAACAGCCTTTGCTGCACACGGAACCGGAATCACAACATAAACAGAGCTAGCTAGGCTCTACAATGCAAATGCAAGCGGAGCGGGGATGCGGCCTGGGCCCACAGAACTCTTACTGGGCCTGGGTACCGGGTGCACTACGGTACGTGTGGCCCATTGGTGTGGCCACAGAAACGTGTGGCCACAGAACTAAACTCTTTCGTTTGTACCAATTTGAATTGCGCCCTCAATTGTTTCGAGGCGCGAAGACGAGTCGCAAAAACGAATGTACAGTGTACTAAGTAGGCATAAAAGATATTAAATCATATAAATCATATACAGTATATACTGATAGTATATAATAGTAAAAGTGGCGATTTGTTTCAACTTGTGGTAAATTGCAAGCACCGTCTTGAAATGAGGATCAAACTCAAACTGCGATTTATCTGTTTGAGTTGTATTCATTTCATTACGCAGACACAAAAAGGATACAACTTTGGCACTATATCTTCATATTTTAAATCAATTTCCTTTATAGTGACTTGAAATTACTTTCATAATAGTTAATAGTAAAGAGTCATATCTCCTCTATCTAATGTCGCCCTATTTACAATCTTAATGACAATAATGACTGATCAATTGCAAATTCCATATAATGCATTTTTCTCATATCTTTCGATTGATATTTACTCAATCGCATTTTTAAAATAATTAAATTGTTATTATTAGTAGTACATGTAGTATTAGTACTAGTAGTAGCAGTATTGCTATCATCAGCATTAATATTATGATTATCATTATTATTGCTATTATTATTATTATTATTATTATCATTATTATTATTATTATTATTATTATCATTATTGCCATTATCATATCTATCTATATTTTAGATTTGCGATTGATTCAGTGCGAAAAGTTCTTCTTAGTGCTGTGTAGGCATATGTACAACTTCCATCAGTGACAGTGTTCAGATGAAAAACAAAGTCTACAAAGAGCTATGTGCGCCTAAAAAGAGACACCCTTATCTTAAGAGGAAATCAATACAAAAAATGAATAAACTTCAAAAGAAAGAGAAAAATATTAATCCCTACAAAACGATACAAAAATGAAAAAAAAATCGGACAAGAAATAAGGAAATAATTATGACATTTTGGAATTTCGCATTTTTTCGGAAAACATTTTTTTGACCAGTCCTTATGAATGTTTAAATGAGAGAGTTGATAATGTTATACCCTCACAATTTTTCATGTAGGGCTATGTTATAGTAAAATGAAATTCGGGAAATTTTTTGTACAAGTAAAAACCTGTTCTCATACCAAAATATATCAGAGTTATCATTTTTGTTCTTTCTAATATTGAGTGGTTTCAAGGCAAGTTTTATATTCATACTGATGAAATGTAAGATTTTTGTCATTTCTGTAGGCCTATATGAAATAAATAAGAAATTGTGAGAGCATGACATTGTCAACTTGCTTATTTGAATATTTATAAGGACTCGTCAAGTAATTTTTTTCCGAAAAATGTGTTCAAAATGTCATATCTTCATTATTTCTTATGCGACTTTAATAATTTTTGTATTGTTTCGTATGGAAATTCTTTTCTCTTTCCATCTCTCTCTCTCTCTCTCTCTCTTAGAAGTTTATTTACTTTGGGGCGGATTTCCTCTTTAACGGAGTAGCTCTCTATTACAGGCCCGTAGCCAGGGGGGGGGGGGGGGGGGGGTGCGCCGGGTGCGTACGCACCCCCCCCCCCCCAAATTCTGAAAGGTCCACTTTTTCATAATAACGGTTTTTAGCAATTCTCAAGATAACAATCCAAATAAATATAAAGACACATTATATGCTACGTAAATGTGGAAGAGTACGTTAGAATGTTGAAAATAATTGTACGAAACCCTTTTGTTGTATGAACCATCGGATCGTCCCCATGCACACAAACACAAATGTTATGTATCAATTTGTGCGAGCTATTACATATTGAAAACTTTCGGTCATCTGCGAAGCCGCGCTTCCGCGCGAACGCTAAGACAACACGTAAAACGGGTCAAAAATCGACGCATTTTTCCACAAAATCTGCCATAACTTTTAAAGTGTTTAAGAAGCAAACTTGGGGCGCCCGGATTCTGAAAGTGGACACTTTAGGGATTATTTATGTGTATATATCTTTATTGTAACATTTGTAGCAGTGACGCAAATTAGATCAGAAAAGTACCTTATGAGTAGAATTGTCTATGGCGAACAGTCCAAATTTGACGAATTTGAGCATATTTTGCCGTCTTGCAATTCTTCCAGACGGGATATCTCGAGAACGGAAGATCGCACAAACTTTGGGCGCACGGCTTCAGAAAGTAGAGGTTCTGCCCATTTTTGTGACATAAGAATCTTGTCCATTGGTTGAGCAGTCCTGACGCAAATTTGCAGTAAAGCTAGACTAGGTACAGTACCCATTCACAATTGCTGTCATAGGGAACGTGTACAATCCATACAGAACTATCACGTGACGAGACTACCAACGAAAATTTGAGCCGTTGACCTTCACTGTCTGCCGTTGTCAGCAGTGTGAATTCCTGTGATTTCAAGCTTTTGTTTCTCGCCAAATATCATTTTCAACGAAATATCCAGATACAGTTGTGTGTGAGACATTATCTAGATTCGTGTTAGCAGCCTTATTGACAACATAACTGTTAGGTTTGGGAGCAAAAACGACCAAAGTATCACACAGTACTTCAAGACGTATTATAGTATACAAACGATTTCTTGAGCTTGCACCGTTTCAGGCTCTGTTCTGGATACGGCGGTAGAAACTCATTCTTTTTTGTTGTTTATTTTATCATTATTTACTAATCTCTTTTCTAACTTACAGGTAGCGGATTTCTTTGCAGGCCAAATTCGGAAATGTAGTGTTGATTATTACGTATACATTTTCTCATGTTGTGACAGTTCTATTGGTCCTCATTTTAAAGTGAGCCAAAACCTAAGAACATTTTCACTTATAATTTCCAAAGAGTATTATGCAGGCACGCAAACTCATTTTAGTTGTATTTCATTTAAATGTAATGGGTAAGAGGGTATGAGAGAGAATGGAAAGTGCTGAGCTATGAAGTAAAATGTTTGTCAGATAGTATTACAAAAGAAACTCATTCTTTTTTGTTTGTTTATTTTATCATTATTTACTTATCTCTCTTCTAACTTAAAGATAGTGGATCTCTTTGCAGCCCAAATTCGAAAATGCCTAGAGACAGCTAGTAACCAAATATGCTACTATAATCTAATAAATACGAAATAACCATTCCAGTATGTATCTTAGTGTGCACAGTAAGACAGATCAAATCAAATAGGAAAACATCTGAGCACTAAGCCTGAGGTCTGAATTTGCACTCAACTTCTTCCAATGGCTAACGGATGTTTAATTTTTGAATTTCACTGACCTCCAAATATCACAAAGAAAACCGTCTTAGCGTGATGGTTAATATGACATTTGACTGATATTGGAGATGTTTGCGAATCGGATCTACTACCTTTAATATCATTAAATCTAAAATGATTATTTGAAAGTTCGGAAATGCTGGTAATATCCTACCACAAGGAGGCAAAATATAAATGGTTCACATTTACAATTCATTTTGTTTTAAAAATTTTCTTATTTATTTTCGTTTTTGACAAACTCGCATACCAACGGCTGATATACTGTATAGTAAAGTGAATGTTTCATCTTCCAAACAGCATCCAATGGGATGGAAAACTCCAACTGAAAGGTGGACACCGTGACCATACTCGCTAAAGAAAACGCGTAATAGGGGTCGTTTTTTCTCACGGATTAAATGGAAAGTGTGATGTACGAGCGTATATAATCAAAGGGTATCAAAAAGGCCGAAATTTGGGAAAATGGTATATTGTTCAATCATGATGAAGTACTTCTTTAGGGTGCAGGAAACATTTAAGGAATACTTGTTTTTAAGGCCCGAAAAAAATCATATGATCATTACTCGTTTAGGGGCCATTTTGAAAGTCCATGTATGAGCATGCACACAGAGAAATTACGGTTCTAATTTGCACCCTAGAGGGTGCATATCGTTGTAACACCAGCGGCTCCATTTAGGGTTCTATTTTTGGGGGTGCTTATTTAGCACCCTATGTTTAACACCATATATGGTGCATATTTGCACCCCTCCATTGGGTTCCCTTTCTGCACCCAATAGGGTTCATATCGTTGTAACACCAGCGGCTCCATTTAGGGTTCTATTTTTTGGGGTGCATATTTGCACCCCTCCATTGGGTTCCCTTTCTGCACCCCATAGGGTGAACAAAAATTCAGGTGCAAATTTGCACCCTTTCTGGTTCATATCGTTGTAACACCAGCGGCTCCATTTAGGGTTCTATTTTGGGGGGTTCTTATTTAGCACCCTATATTCAACACCCAAAAAGGTGCAAATATAGACCTCTATACAGGGTTCCTCTTCTGCACCTCATACCTGCACCCATTATGGTTCATATTGTTATTGTTGTAATTTTGCACCCTATAGGGTGATAAAGTCACCGCAATATAGGATGCAATACAATTTGCACACGTCTCTATATAGGGTTACCTTTCTGCACCCCATATGGTGAAAATTATAACCTTTTTTTTTTAAACCAAAATAATTATATACTGGATGCCTTCACTAACTTCACAAACAATTACCTAAGGTCTACTGGATGCCTTCACTGACTTCACAATTAACTAAGGTAACACTCCAGACATGAAGCAAAATAGCATGCATACAGTAGATTTACACACAGTTTCTCAGTCAATTAAATCCACAATCTTTCGAAAACTGAAGTCAGAGACTTCAATTCAACAACAAATAGAACATAAACATGATGAATACAGTGCATACTTACATATAGATTATTAACATTTTAATATATGTCTCATGGAAGAGGGACAAGTTTACAGCGATTTTCGTTTTCATGGTTTACTTTAAAGTGAACATGAAATATACATTGTATTTCTACAAATTCTAATACGAGATGCATATTTTGTCATAAAAAGGGCAATGTAAATCAAAAATGTATGAAATTTGGTCAGTGCATTGAATAAGAAAAATAATATTCGTTCTTTCCATCACATGATTACCTTTTCTTCTTTTAAAGGAAGTTACCACATTGACAAAAAGCACTAATTCTTTTTATTCAAAAAATCACTGAAGCTTGCGCAGAGTAATAGTAAACTATGTGACCAATATCTTACAAATTGTCCTTCTACTTCTAGAATGGATCATAGATATGCACCTTGAATTTACCGGTACATCTTACGGTAATCAAAAGCACCTTTATGACGCTCTTAGACATTAACAGCGATATGTCAACTCTGATTTCTGGTACACAAGTTATTGCCAAAACAATGAAGGGTATGGCAAAGTTCTGTCATATATATTTGAAACTCACTACTTGTACTGACATATTCCATCCAATTCCAAGATTGAGAGCTTCCAAATGTGCCCCATTATACAATTAGTATACTTCACATTTTGTTTTTCATATATAATTACACCAATGATAAGAAAGGTGAAAAAAAATAAAAAAATGAAGAATGCACATCTAAATTTGGTTACTTTTTTATGCACACAGCTAAAGATATGTCCCAGTTATAAATCTTGGGCAGAATAGCACATCTGAAAACACTTTTCATTGCATCAAATTAACATTAACAATTCCACAGAAAATGTTAACTCAGAAAGGGAAAATAAGGTTAACCAATCAGTGGTATTACAAACTGGACATAAAGAGGAAGGAATATGTCTTGTGAGACAAGTTTAAAAACAAATTTTTTGATACATTGTGGTGGTTTTTTTTTCAAGCGATGGAAACAAGAAGCACATTGTACTCAGTAGACCATAAATATAATTACAAAATGTATGCAGTTTAGCCCCAACATTCAAAATATTGTAAAGAGCAGTCGATTTTTCACATTCATAAAGCAGGTATTGGTATTGGCACCATCACAAGCATAATGATCAGGAGCAAAATATATTATTATTACTATTATTATTATCATCATTATTATCATTATTACTATTACCATTAATATTTTACAGATTTATGATCATGCATGAGAAATACCTCAAGTGTTGATGTATACAGTCTCACAACTCTTCCAATCATTTTAACACTTAATTTTCACCAAACCTTACACAAATATATCAGCACTTTATACAACCTACTTAAAGAAAGCTTAAAATTATAATCAGAGTTAGAGGGCAAGTCCACCTTCATATAGACCTACATGTGGATTGAGTGAATGCGTTGCAATAAGCCAGTCCGGAGATAGCTCATGTGCACAAAGGTACAAATGACCTTTCATTTTTCTCAGTTGGTTAGGCACTTCTCTCAACTCAAAGTGACATAATGCAGCAGCTTGCCCACCATAGCCATTTATGGAACTCATATTCAAAGAAAAAATGAACCTAACCAGTGTAGATGAAGTGACCAGTATGGTTCGTCAATCAACACTTAGGGAATCATTTATTTTATCAAGTGCTGTTTTGAATATGTTAACAAACTTTTTTTGTGTGTTAACATTGCCAAATACCAGGCTTGCTGTCAAGTGGATGTACTGGCAGGCACCATTTATAAGGATTCCATGAATAATCCTAGCATTACAGATGCTTATCTCAGTGAAATTAAAAAAACAACCTGTCTTTCGGTACAAATAACCTTTTTTTCGCACATGCTCAAACTGGTACCCTGAACTGGCTTATACGATAAGAACACATCAGTAAAAAAATTGAAAAGCGGACATTCAATTCAAAAGTTAATAATCTTTAAATCATTTGTGCAGTCGCATGCGTAGAACAATTCAAGGAAAACCTAAAGAGAATTTCACATTTCTTTTCTCTTAGGAAAAACATGCACATTTCCTCGACAAGTCACTGACGTAAGGGCAATGATAATAGTTTCTGCCTTCTTAAAGAGTGAAGTCCAGTGTTCTTTTATATGCAAAAAAGTAGATATGATATGTTGAGTTTTCTCAGGTTTCGGAACAAACTCTATTTTTCAATCCTTATATTATACATAAAGGGTTTGTGAGAAAATCATGCTTCTGTCAAGTGTCACAAAGCTACTCCACTTATGACATTGCATTGCCAGAGATTGCCCAAAATTGACATACATTGTGTGGCTGTCTACTACAAAAAACATCAGGCGACTTTTTTTTTTTGTTCTCTACTTAAACAATCAATTCAAAGTGTGCAGGTGTTGTTGAAGCACTGAGGCTATCGATGGTGAAGAAATATCTAAAATATGAACAATACAAACTAACCCCATGTTGTATAGTATGAAATATAATGGAAAGCATACTTTGAGTATTTTATATCCATTAGCAGATTCATATTTTCATCCATAATCCACCCTCCCCCCCCCAAAAAAAAGAAGAAGATAAAAGTGAATAGAAGTCAAGTTCTCTTAAGTTCGTTCTCTTGTATTTTTCTATTATATATTTCTTTAGAGTATTCTTGTAAATATTCAAGGCCAGTGCATTCTAAGAAAGGGAATAACCTGACAACAGTTTAAAAGACAGAATAAATAGTTATCATTATCTATGAAATTAAACATTTTCACATATATTTTGCAAAAGAAAAAATGGTAATCTTCATTTCATGGAATGCCTTCATGCTCACCCTCGGCTAAAAACAGGGAGTTGATTACTTTCTGGATTAAAATGGAAAGATGTTTCTAGAGCCGTGGCGTTTAGCAATTCTAATTGGGGAGGGGGGGGGGGGAGGGGGGAGATTCAATGTGACCCGTCTCAAATTTTATATGGTTTAAACATACATGACATATTATAGGAGTCTCATTATTATGCCTCCACCCTGAATGGTGCCGGAGGCATATGTTTTCAGGTTGCCTGTCTGTCTCCCGGTCTGTACGGATGTATCTACGGAAAAATTGATGGGCTTTCATCAAACCTGGTTCAGGGATACTACATGATGCTGATGATCTTATTGGCTTTTGGACTATATCTGCTAAAAGTCAAAGAAAATTTGAAAATAACTTTTTTGCTACTTCTCTAGTCAGGGAAATCGGTGTACTCGTGTGTACTGGTTGGTTGGCGCATTCAGTTGGGTACAGCAAGGTTTCATCCTCTGCTTTCACAGGAAAGCCGACTCCCAACTTCTTGTTCTCGTAGTCAAGGTATATCTGCTCCTCTGCTTCAGCAACCTGCAGCTTGGTCTCATAGCTAATCTCATCTTACGCTGCATAAGTCGAAACTCCTCGAGCTCTAGTTTTTGATGCGTTTCTATAGCAGCTGCTTCAGCTGCCAAATAGTATGCCCTTCAGGCCATCACTCTCAGAAGAACTGGCATGGCTTCCACACTGACTCAACGAGGAACCAGGATTGACATCCTGAACATCTTCCATCTCCAGCTCTGGCATCCTATATGGCTCACCAGTCTCTCGAGGTTGACCTGCATCACTCATCCTGAAGACCATTATTGAACTTGATGCATAGTGAACTCGATGATAAATAATCAATCAAACACAGGTCCCTTTGGCCCAGTATGAGACCAAGCTAACACCATGCATCAGCATGGATCAGCAAGGTTCAACCTGTAATTGAATGAAAAAAAGTTCAACATACAATCAATATTGGAATAGGCCTACATGTATCTACCTGCTAAAGTATGGGATCAAGTGGTTGTACTTCTGAAGTGATTTACCGTTTACATTACATACCTTGTTTGTGTGACGTATGTCATGTCTAGCACATGCAACTTCTCCAGTGGATATTATCTAAATTCACATATCGTGTATCATTGCTTATGCTCTGTGACTATGGCATTGCTAATCTATAACACACATTCTAGTTTCATTGATAGACAACAAGGAGTTAAGGCCAACCTAAATTTTCTGACTTCAATCTTCATACATGTCTTAAATTCTCCTAAATGAACCAGGAACACTATTTTTCTTCATTAGCCACATCATACATGCATACATCGTTCTTTCTGTCAACTTCACAGAAACCAATATCCAACTGAGCCTCAACTCGGCTCAAACGTAATAATTCCCATTAACGAAAATGATGCGACTATATCCGGTCACCTATTTACGTACATACCTTGGTAACTGCGTCCAGCAGCCCCATACGCATAGCGTAATTACGCTATGCGTATGGGGCTGTTGGTGTTAGTACCTTGGTTGAGGCTTTCCGTATTACCGTGCACTTTCATTGACTTATTCGCTATGCTTTACTGTAGCAGTGTAGGTATGATCGCACTTCCGACATGTTAGTACACATGTACCTCGATACAACTCTTTCGCATCAGTTTTCACCACTCAGCATTCTATGAGCATAATTCACACATATCATCATCGATTACTGTGAAATATTTTCAACGGAATTACAGTACAATTATCTACTCACAACGTTTGGCTCATCAAAAAGATTAATTCATCACCCCAACCTCACGGTCGTCTGTCCATTCCAAACGAGGAACTTCAGTAGTATGCACGTACGTATACCGCGCGACCTACGGCGTGGCGTGCGCATGTAATTTTAGCTTTGCCGTTGACCAAGTGCTCAACGGTCCACGCGTGCACGCATAATACGTGTACTTGTACTCGTTTGCTTTCTCTCTATGATAACGTCATTGAAATGATATTCTTGATCCCGGTGCGAGAAGAAAAAACAAATGTTTAATTCAAGTAGTAATTTTTTGAGTACAGTATTACTGATGACACTGTTACTCTTTAACAACGTGTGGTTATATTTTCAAATAAAAATATACGATAATATCCAAAAATAGTGTGGCATTTTAAGCAAACACCATTCAACACCCACATGTCAGCTTTCGGGAAAGACTATGGAATGGTTCCAAATTCGAACCCTTAAGACTTGGCTCCCTTTAGGGTTCGGATTTGCACCCCTACATCCATCCCGAACCCTATAAGGTGCCACGTAGTTCGATTTGCTCGTAGGGTGAAAATAAGAACCCTAATAGAACCCTAATTTCTCTGTGTGTGGTGTCCACCTTTTAATTGTCGCTACCCCTCCCGGGACAGTATCAAAGGACCGTTTTGTTAATTAACGCAATCCCCCCTTCCTTAAAAAATCCTGGCTTCAGGCCTGCTAACGCGGGTATACAATAGAAAAAAATAAAAGTTAAAACAACACCAGGAAAATCACTATTCTCAATTTTGCGGCGCGCTACGCGCGCAGAGTCTCGAACACAATTAAACTTTGCAACTTCCTGGCAAAATGAGTTTTTACTATTTCCTAGATGAAATACCGTAACGCGATTGCATGCAACAGAAAAAAATACAAATTTCCTCGAGACTTTAAAACGTCATTAAAACAGTCAAAATTCACAATTTGCGGCGCGCTTCGCGCGCAAATTCTTATACAACTTTTGTAGTTTGGTCGTCCAAAGAATATATATATATATATATATATATATATAATTGTGTGTGTGTGTGTGTGTGTGTGTGTGTGTCATCATTGGTATTGGTACCGAAGGTCCGTTTTTTTAGTGACCGCACCCCCCCCCCCTTGAAAAATCCTGGCTACGGGCCTGCTATTATACAGTGTTCTTCCAAGGGTTCTTGTAGTTGTTTTTGTCATAGGTCAATCGCAACTTGGGATATATGTTTGGGTCAAACATAGATTGAGAGGTATACTAATGGTTTGTGATGGCACAAGCGTAGAACAGTATGAAAAGAATTAAAAAAAAAAACAACAACATATTTTCATTAACTTCCTCGCCAATAACAGAACACCTAGCTGACTTTCCTCTTTCAGGAGGAGGGGGAATGATATGATAATTATGAAATAAATTACCCTTAACATATACGTCAGCAAATACTACATATTGTGACATCACAAACAGTAACAGTAGTATTTTAGTCTGTTAACATAGTTCTATTTGCATAAAACCCCATTCAATTTAGTTAACATGGTCATAGAGAAAAAAAATGTGGATTGCTGTAAAGCATGCCATGGGTCTGATTCTTCCAAGTTTAGCATTTGGATGCTATTACTAATGTGGAACTGCAAATTAATGTGATGTGAACACAATGGAAAGAGCTTGGAGGGAATGGCTTCCTGACATGCTCTACAAACTCCTCACTTCTCTCTGACCACTGAAGCAAATAGGATGAGGTTTTCTGTAAGATGTGGGCAATGAGTTATAGTGTCATACCATATTGTATTTGGATTGATTCACTTTTTTAAAGTTATCATGCGGAAGGTCCCGTTGTATTTTATTAGGACATAAATAGCATATATATGGTTTTTATACTCTGAGTCTAACAAGACAATTTTGTTCACAACATAGACCTATAGTATAAAAATTAAAGGAGAAAATCCAGTCGAAAAATAAGTTAGTCTGATAAAAAAAGAGTAAAATCTTACGAATTTCATTGTAAAAATTTGACTGAAATCAGAGGAAACTAAGAAAGTTATGAAATTTTAAGTTTTGCTGATTTTTGCAAAACAGTTCTTGTACAGTGGATATGAATATGCAAATGAGTGAGCTGACCATGTCATACCCACACCTTTCCATTGATCGTGTACCAAAAAAAAAAAATGTTTCTGTCATTGAAGTCTGAAACATGATGTTATTCCTGGTTGAATAACTTCATATAGTAATATCAGTTAGATATCAGGATTTGAGCCTCGGGCAAAATTGCGTGTGAATGAAAATTGGAAATTTCAAAATTTTATGTACAAACTATATGGCAAGTTGTGAGGGGATGACATGCTCACTTTGACATTTGCATATTCATATTACCTGTTCAAGAACTGTTTCCTGAAAAATTAGCGAAACTTCAAATTGTCAAAGCTTCCTTATTTTTCACCCGATTTTGATCAAAATTTTACTGTTGAACTCGTGATATTTTACTCTTTCTTATCATTTGCAGACTAAGTTATATTTGGACTGGATTTCCCTTTGAGGAAACGCCGTGAAAGACGTAATGAACAACGTTAGATCATTGTTGTTAGAACATTATTCTACTCAACGAATCCAACCACTTTGAAGTACGAGATCCGTCGCCACCTGATGACAATGCGCATCTCAATGAGTACATACAGGTGTCTCGAAAATGATGATTGCACAAGTCTGTTGAGAATGAGAAGGGCTTTAAGTCTTCCCGAACACTATGGGTTTTGTGGTCACTCAACGCCCTTATCATTCTCAACCGATCATGGATATGCATCGTCAATGACAAAGGAACTGTTTCCCTAATACCTGTCTTATTTGGCTGGTGGGCCTTTTCATTCGCAGGCGGAAGTCTTTGAATGAGCGCCAATCGAGAAGCAGCAAACGTCAGAACACCACTAATTTCGTGTATATTTTGCTTGGAAATAACGGACTCGCTCGCTATTATCGCTCACATAACGACCTAATAGTGAGACATCATGTCCGCTCTCTTGCTGTCTCTTTTCACTCTGGAAAAAATAATCGGAAAGGATGGAAAATGAGATTACAAATTATAATCAAGTAGCTAAAAATGTTTTAGCTTTCTCTCTTAGAAGTATCTACATATTGCTAATTAATGAAGTTATCTGATATAGTGATACATACCACAACTGCACATGCATTTTGCTTGATTAAGACAGTCATTTTCTTCTGCACATTCAGTGACATTAATAAATTGTTTTATAATTTGCAAAGCTGCGTATATAGTGTTTTGCAGCTCTGCGGCTTGCCGGCAGCGGAGATCATGCAGAGATCAAAGCAGGGAAGAATGTTTAAAGGGATGGTACAGTATTAAATGGTGGATATGAGAATTGGTCTTAAATTTTTTGCGAGATACCAAGGAAACACTTATGATATAGTACAGAGCGTATACCATTTTAAGAGGAATTCAAAGTTTATTTGATGAAATCGGGTTTGGAATGACTGAAACATCCAAAAACAAAGTAAAACAAAACGATCGTAATAAAGTGTGGGTCCCACACTTTATTAGAATCGCTCTTTTTTTTGGATATCTCAGCCATTTCAAAACCAACTTTCATCAAACAAACGTTGAATTCCTCATATAGAATTACATGTTCTTTCATATTTCATAAGAGGTTTCTCATTATCTCTCCAAAAAATGTTACAAACCTGAAATTAGGTCTCACCCAAAACTATACGACCCCTTTTAATAAAATGTTCGTGTGACACTGTCGACGGATTCATCCTTTCCCTTCAATGGTTTCCCCCATCATTACTGACCCTTCTCTGCCTTTTGTCCTGCCTTTTGTCTGTCCACCCTCCTGCTCTAATCCCCCTCCCTTTACCTGTTGGGCTCTTTGCCCGTGACCTCCCACCCTCTCCTTTGTTTTCTTTGTTATGTGTACCCAGCCTGTCCCTGACTGTTCTTGTTGTGTGAAGTCCACATGTGATTGCTTTCCCTGCTTTTTTTTTGTTTGTTTGTCATTTTTTCTCTGACGAAGATTCTGCTAGGATCGAAAGCTCAGGCTCCTTTTGACTCCATTTTACTCCATTGGCTTGCCTTTATTAGATAAGCAGTTTTCAGCAGCTTTTTTTTTTGTTGTTGTTGCTACACTTGACAATTGACACAAACAGAGGCAATGATGAATGTCCATGTGTATAGTAGGTTCATGAACCAAGCATGCCCAATATAAGTCTACGGACTCGATCTACCCAACTACTGAATAGACTTCTCCTCATTTTGTGACTGGCATATTATGATTATACCAGTATAGCTTCATCTATAATGTTGAGTAAATGATCTATTTAAACACCATTTCTATAAATAATAACAGTGCGATAGGCCTAATGTTACTGAATACATTACATTTGGCTGAATAGTTGTGAGTAAACTGAATCACGACAATTCTGTTCAAAAATAATGCAAATCATCAGATACAACATTATTTTCTGTGTAAAGTTCAGTGAATTATAGACCACAGTCTAAAAAAAGGTCTATGACTTGTTTTTTTTTTTCATTGAGTTTTTATTGATCAAATTAACAGGATTACAAAAACATCACAACAAAATTCGAGATAATAAAAATACTAATAATAATAAATGATGATAAAAAAATGACGTATGATGATGCAGTCGATCTGTTCAGAATCTCCAAAATATTGCGACAATCATGCAACGTATTTTTTCTCCTTTTATTGATTTGAATTCGGTTTTTTTTTAATGAAAACGAAATTACGTATTAGGCGTAAATATTCACTATTGAATGACATACGCCTTAAAAAAATCAAAATAACAACAACAGAAATATACATAGACCACAAGGGTGCGCCTTGACCAAAGAGATTCTTCGACTGGGGAAAATTCTCTTTGGCCTTGACTGACGGATATAAGTTCAAAGGCATTCTGGGATAGCTTACGTTCCCAGCGTGCATGCCCTACATACGGGTGTCTGATTATAAGCGTGCACAACGTGCGTTAGTAGTGAGGAACTTACACAGCGCTGGTGTATACAGCTAGCACATAGCGCGAACGTGAACCTAATCCGGATCCCATAGCGCTATGGTACATGCGTAGATATATCCTGTGTGGTGCAGCGTGGTCGTGTGAAAAGGTAAGGTAAGTAGGACATTTTTTCTGTGAAACATAAATTTTGCTTATAATATTTATACTTAAAATCTCTTCATATTTATTTAATGTTCTTTAGATCATATGAAGTGTGGTGTAGAAGTGTATAGTACGTTGAATATCGCTGAGAAGGAACTCCAAAGATAACCAAAATGTGTCTCAACCCAACATGATTACTAGTCTATATAGATAAGGCCAAGCCAAAGAAAGCGAGTCAAGTGCGAGTGGAATTATATATGGAACTGCAGCATAACTTGGCTCTATTGAAAGTGTATTAGCTCTGAAGCTTTAGTGAAGGCAAGCCAACGCTGCCCAACAAGGTACATTGTACTATAAGCCAATAAGTTACTATTAAGCCAATGTAGCGGACTAGAGTAAACTTTATCTAGTCTAGTTGTTTTGTCTGATGAGAGGCAAGCCGCATCCGCAGGTGCAGGCTAATTTTGATAGGCCTAAGCACTAACGTAAATTTTAAAAATTAAAGGCTTTCTTTGCGACTTTAGGAGTAAACTTTAGTCTATGTCAGCGAACTAACGTTAGGTTCACACTCAACCGGGCTCAAGCTCTCTGGATTCTGAATTCTGCTGCCAAAGCGTGAAGAAGTCTGCTATAGATTCTAACGGTTAACTGTGAGTGTTACACAATAAATGTAAAATTTATGTCGATACTTTAGCTTCCATTTTTGAGCATCCTAGCTAGCCACAACTGACAACAATCACATTGACGTCATTGTCATTGATTTTTAGTACTTTTTACGCCTCCTTCCGAATCCATCCGCTGCCACCATGCCACCACCGCATCGCAATTTGCGTACCCATCCGCGCAGGCGAGGCTTGTGTGTGCATGAAGTGGCTTCGTGTTTGGGCTGGTCGCAGTTACCACTACCCGTTAATCAATAGATATAAATTTACTCTAGTTGTGTAGACGCAGACAGTACGTTGTAACAGACTGACGGAGCTGAGTGGAATAAGATCTTTGTGGATTCCCCCTGTTAACGTATTTCACAGAATAATTTTGCCCGAGGACAAGAAGTACAAAAAATATTGTAGATAACATAGACTTATGCCCTCTGCAGCTGCTAAATTAAATTAGTGATCCCTGAGGCCTGACCGTGCTTGAGATATGAAATGGCTTAATGCAGTATCCATTCATTTATCAAGTCAAAATCACAAATGAAGGACAAAATTTTTCGCACTGTTGCGTTGCTTAGTGTGCCATCATTCGCAGCACCCTGCCGGATATATGTGTCTGTAGATCTAGTTGTTCCTGCTCAATCATGCCACGCAGGGAAGAGCATGCATGGAGCAACGGTGTGGCATCTTATCATTTATTCATAGTGCTATCATTAATGCGCACATATACACACTGCACACTGACTGACACAAACACACACTGCATCCCAACACGAAATCCCACACACACGCACACAGTATTGGAAGGTACGCTGTCGAAACCACGATGCCTGATGCCTGATAAGTGCAAGATTGCTGGTTATGCGCTCGTCTTACAAGCTCTGTTCAATGACAATGTCAAGACTTGCAGAAAGGTGATCATTTGACACTTGTGCCGTTTTAAACAATACACTGTAAATGGTGCTGCCACCCCACCATACCATGCTGTTTCTATTCTAGTCATAAACCAACTGCACTGGATCATTACACTAGAACAATGAGATGCCACTTCACTGAACGGTTAAAATGAATCTTGGTAATATGTGTGCATTTTGGCAAGTAAGTGCTTCATTTGTTACTACCACTGCCAGCGACCCTCCAAGTAGCTAGTAGGGGGTAGTTTGCAAGGAAAAAAAATAATAATAAATTTATTCCACAGAACAAAAATATTTCTAGGTAAATAAATGTGCATCATCAACTTTCTTTGGCAGGCACATACTGGTAGACCACCAGACAGAGAAGAACCCAAGATCCAAACACTGAGAGGTCCAAACATCTGGTGTTCAGTCTAGTTAAGGTAAGCGACAAATGTAATGTAGATATGTTTGTTATGAGTGTGATTGAGCAGACTCGGGTAGTAAGAGAGAGGAGAGGAGAAATGGATAGGACAAAATAGATGAGGGCTAAAGGGGAGGAGAGATGAGATACTGCAAGGAAAACTTCTTGGTTTTTATCAGAGATTTAATTTCTTGTACAAATGTGTGTATGTTTCCTCCACATACAAAAAGAGAAAGAAAAAAATAGAAAAGCTGTAACAACGACAAAAAGAAACAGCAATGTATTTCTCGCCTCCTTTCAATCTGCCATCGTCAAAAATGTCACACTCTTTTGATATTGGTCAATTGAATGTAGATTACATGTGAAGTCCCGACAGGTACCATAGGTATGTGTATGTATCAACTTCCTTTTCTCTTTATTATAGAAGTATTTGACACCCAACATGGTGTGTGCTATATCTTTTCATATTTACACAATTTTGCAGAATGGATTTTTGCATGTTGATAGCAGTGCTGTTTTGTTTGTTACCTACTGATCAATAGGAACAAAGGACCACTCTCCTCTCGATGTACGTTGTACATGTAGTGTCTCCTGTTGTTCGTGCTTCTCTATTTTAGATGTATTGTTCCATCTTGACATTTTCTACTGCAATTTCAACAAATGCCTTCAATCATAGAATAGACGCATACGATTGTACATTTTTCTTCAGGAAGAAGAGCTCACAAGCACTACAACACACCATGAACTATTAATCCTTGCTCAGACTGTATTTGTTAAGTGAATTGATGGTGCTGCAGTCATGGAACAATTTCAAAGGGACAATATGGACTGAACAGTCTTTTGAGTGGTGCAATAATCCTTTACTTTCCATCTCTGCCATAACAGTGAGTATACTGCAGGACTAGGAACTATGTCTAGATACCAAAGGGGTGCTTCGCCTGGTCCTCTGGAGTGCAAGGTGTATGTTGGCAACCTGCCATCTGGTGCAAGCCGGACAGAACTGGAAGAAGCATTCAGCTACTATGGGCATGTCAAGAACGTTTGGGTGGCCAGAAACCCCCCTGGCTTTGCGTTCGTAATGTTTGAAGATTCCAGAGATGCACTCGATGCCTGCAAGGGCCTAGATGACAGGTGAGGAAAGTGAGCAACAGTTTTTGTGCGAGTGTAGCTGCGTGCAGACGGAGGCAGTTTTTGGTCGGAGTAACTTCGGAGGAAACTTTGTCGGAGGAAGGTCGGAGTAGTGCCCATCTGAACAAGGTCGTGGTAACTTCCCTTGGTCGGGGGAACTTACCATGACCTCTTCCTCCGACCAATATACTCCCGAGTTGTTTTTTTTTCCAAGAGTATCTTGCTAGCACGTTTAGCTGGTCGGAGTAAATTGCCCATGCGGACAAGCCCTTGGAGTGTCTATGACCTTACAAACCTTATATGACCTAGGTAAATCTCTGGAGTCAAATGCGAGTACACGTGCGCGTGCAGTACAATTCTAGCCTAGTCTATCGCGATGGAGAAGCTAGCACTCAGAAATTCTCATCAACAAGAATGGAGAAGATGAATGCTGCTGGTAAAAAACAATGGTATGGTTGACGCGCGCGGCGCTACCACTTCTGGAAGCTACACCGACCCTCCACGGTGATCCCCACAAAGGCCGTGGTAAATTGCTTGGAGTTTCTTCCCACGACCGTCGTGTGGACACAGAGTCGTGGTAAGATGAGCATAAATTTGGATCCTAATTGCTGCGCCATAAAATTTTACTAGAAATACGTCTGAACATGGCTTGTGACAGATTGTGTCTAGCATCAAGGAGGTTTAAGAGATGGAGTTCCAACTGGCTATAATTATCTAAACAGAACTTGTCAGTTTTCTATTGCTGTAAAAAAGAATTCCACAGATGCACTTGTGCCTTTGATTGCCGGGTTTGATGCTGCTGTCTTGCTGAGCAATCTGAAGATTCATTTTGAGCATTGACATAACGTTGGCTATATTTTGCTCGTTCATTCATTAAATGAAATGAAATCATATAAAACAGAAGTCAATCCCGTCCAGAAATACACTGTATGTTCAAAAGTGTATATCAGAGCTGTATCTTGTGAAAATGTTTAAAACTGTACCCCCCTGGAAAGCCAGTTTTATCACTTTTCCACTTAATTCCGACAAAAATGAAACTGAAATGGAATAATCTTATAAGTATAATTCTTTATTAGTAGATATATCACATTAGCAGCCAGGCATGGCCAGTCGAGTCATTATCATTTTTATTTCATCATTTTTTGCGCAATTTCTATTCGTACATCCCTGTGTCTCTACCATTATAATGATTATTATATCACCTATCTTTTACATTGTATAAGTAGGGATGCCGAAAAGTAATTACCATCAATAACTAGAAAGCAACAGAATTTTGTTGGCTGTTCATAATTGTATTATTATGTAGCTTGTAAATGCAAAAATAAAAAAGAGCCCCCCCCCAAAAAAAAAAAAAAAAACAAAAAAAAACACACACACACACACAACAACAACAACACAGCATGTATCGACATTCAAAATTTTGAAGATCCATTTAACTTCACTGATTTCATCTTTACCTATGTATGCTTGTTCCTGCAGTGCACTATAAGCATGTCCTAAAAAACTGTTCCCTGCTTTAATTTTGTGGTTATCTGGACTGTCTTTTATACAGAACTGTCTGTGGTGTAAGGCTCAGGGTGGAGATGTCCAGTGGAGAGCCACGGAGGTCCCGTGACCGTGGGTTCCGTGGCAGCTCTTACGGCGGCCGCAGGGGTCCTTTAAGGGAAAATGAGCGATGCTATGAGTGTGGAGAGAGAGGACATTTTGCCCGGGATTGTCGCAGAAGAGGTGGTGGTGGTGGTGGTGGCCGGAGACGTTATTCTGAGTAAGTACACATGTTTGCAACAGATGCATGTATACAGCTACTCCATGTGATGGTATTTTAGAATTAACTATTTTCAAAACAGAAAGGATTGAATTTCCTTGTGAAAGATTCGCCTTGTATTTTGTGTTGATAATGACATCACTACTATATATAGAAATCTCACCTTATATGAGTGAAAGTTAAAGGGATGGTACAGTTTCCGTTGAGATGGGGCTTGAGGTTTCCAGCTTTTTAAAAATTTTTTATAATGATTTCTTGAGATGACAAGAAACCTCTTATGGACTAATGAAAGAGCATACAATTCTAAGAGGAATTCAAAGTTTATTTGATGAAAATTGGTTTTTAACTGGCTGAGATATCCAAACAAAGTGATCCTAATAAACAGTAGGACCCACTTTTTATTGGGATTGCTTTGTTTTACTTCGTTTTTGTATATCTCGGCTATTTCAAAACTGATTTTCATCAAATAAACTTTGAATTCCTCTTAGAATTGTATGCTCTTTAGAATTTCATGAAGCGGTTTTGGTTAAAGCTGAATTCTCGCTTCAACCAATACTATACCGTCCTTTTAACATGCAGTCATGAATTTGTACACTACAAACATTTCATCACAAACGTGTCAGCTGTTCCTTTTATTAAGATCAAAGTTTACTTTTGTACTAGTTATTAAATGAAACTAACAATGATCTGTGTCTTAATACAGCTTGGGTTCAGCATTTATTGAATGTAGGTATTTTATGAAATACTTGTGATTGACTAATCTGTTGTACATTCCATTATTTATAGTAAGAGTTGATGTAACTATCACATACCGTGCATTACAAGTTTGAAATTAAGAAATGCGGTGTTTTTCTATCTCCTTTTGCATTTGATTTACGTTTTCAAATTCTGTATGATTTTTCAGTTAACTTTGATACAGATTATGTGTAGCAGTAAGCAGTGATTTTCATTTCAATGTTTGATTTTTCTTTTTAGCAGTACAGAAAAAAAAGAATAATTCATTGTAATCTTGTGACCATTCCTCATAGGATTAATCAAAATGTCCCAATAATGAAGGATAAACAAGCTAGTGGTATTTGGTGAAATGCAGCCACTTTGCTTCACAATGTAACTTTTTGCAAGTGCAAAGTGTGATGTCAATGAATAGTGTAGTTCCATAAATTTATATTATTAATTTCTGAAAGGGAAGGTGTTAGGTGTGATACTTCTTTCATTGACAATCTGCATTTGTGAGTAGGGCTGTCATATCAAGGAAATCGTTATTGAACAAACAACTTCATGCTTAACTTCTCCAGGATTCTCCTTGTTCGCGCCTCTTGACAGCCCTCATTGCTTCCGCCTTGAAAATCCTTCATGTGCAAAACAACAAAGTAGCATCAATGTAGCACCATGCGCTCTTCCAACTTTCGGCTCACCGATGATAGCAACATGCGTGAGCGTCACATGATTAGGTTCCCCGCCAGTGGGTCAGCTTTCGCACCTCCTCCCACCCTCTCACAAGCTTCGTCGCTTACTTCTTAAAGCTGCACATCACAGCCCGCCACATGCAAAATCTAAAGCCGGCAAATATTCTCAACCGGCCCGGGGCCTGTAAAAAGTAATGTCGCGACAAAGGCTTTTTTGCGACTCCGGCATCACTGGGCATCTCGGCCACTAAGCCAAGTCAGCCCACAATGCCCCCATGTCGGTCAAATCGTATACAAGAAAGGAGAGGCACACTTCGTTCTCCATCACCACATGGACTTGTAGGGTTTGTCAGTGGCCGTAGAATAAAGGCAGCCGACCCACCAGTGTGGCATCCATCAGTCGGCCTTTAGTTGTGTCATCGAGGCTGCAGAGTAGTTAAGAGTTCCCCCAGCGCGTCAATCTGTTTTTGTCTTCCCTGCACACCTGTAATGATGGTTCTTCTTTTTCCTCATGTCAACACTCACATCCAATTCATCAATGTCACCTTTTTTGCAGCTCTTGAAATATGCAGGTAGTATCTTGGAGTTGTAACTTATGTGTACTTAGGCTTTGTGCTTCAATCATAAAAGTATTGTACATGTACTCCTTTTCTTAATTTCATTCATTGGTATTTGAAGAAATTTTTTACTTAGTGTAAAATTGTATGAATTTCCTAATAATCTTTTTAGTCGATGCAGAGTGTAGTTATACACAGGTATACTCATTTGGCCTGCATGCAGAATTTTTGTTTTCATATTTTTCATATCGCCTAATTTAAAAGTAAAAAAACAAAATTAAAAGTTTCAGATTTAAAGCTGAGGGAATTTTTCTTATTCAGGTCATAATTCTTTGGAGGGAATTTATTTTACAGTGCAGTTCAATTCACAGATCTTTTATATGTATAGCAAAAAAGGCATGGAAAAATCTGCTACATCATTTTGAAGAATTATCATTCGTGAAATAATCAGGAAAAATATATTGCATGTCTTAATTGATGCAGGAGTAAGCAACTTTAAGCATGCAGAGAACATCAATGATTGTGAACCATCCTGAAGAATGTTAGTTGTAGTTGAGAGCCAGGAACCAGAAGTAAAATTATTATTATTTTTTTTTGTGCTTTTGCGAACATTTGAGTTAATAAAGCTGTATATGAGATGGCTCACATTGAAGGTTTATTATCGAGGTATTTTAAATTGTGGCTAGTAATATGTTCTCAATTCTCAGCTACATGAGGTTGATTCAAATACTCGATCCTTATATGTGTTTTGAGGGAATGCACATGTCTCTTTTGATATGAAACAAACAGAAGTGACATACGCAAAACCGTTCAGATACATGTGTAGTCATTCCTGTCAACATGTGCTCACCAGGTTGTGCTGAAGTAATTTGGATCTTCTTCACATTTAACCGTGAACTCACTTACCAGGGCTGAGTTCGGAGAGGATAGTCTGACATTTGATTTAAGATTTTTTTTTTGCTTTGTTTTGTTTTGTTTTGGATTTTTGAGATAGGGAATTGAGATGACATTGCCCATATGTCTCTTTTTCTTCAGATCCAGGTCTCGATCCAGGTCTCGATCACGCAGCCCACGCCGCCGCAGTCCACGAAGGAGTCCCTTCCGGTACAGAAGCCCAAGCAGGAGCCGTAGCAGGAGGTATGGTCTCTTTTCTGCCACCAGTGTTGTGAGGATAAGAGACGAAGTCAGAAATGCATAGCCTCTCAATCCATGCGCAATGTGCCCACTGTCAATAGAATCCGGTTATTCTGGCTTCATTTCAGTCATACTGGACAAGCACGAAAATAGCGTATGGAAATAACCATTGTGACCTACTGACCAGATTCCAGCAGTATTTGTAAAGAATAAGATAAATGAGGTGGCACTTTAAAAATTGGGTTTGTCTTCTGGAATATTCACATTTTGGTAAAGTGAATTGAACATCAGTTGCCGATGACACATTTGGGCCTTTCATGCTGCCATTTAGCTGCCTATTAACCAGCATATAGTGCTCTTACACCAGGGGCCTGTTGCATAAACCGCTTATCCTGAGAAAAATTCTGGTAAGAAATGAAGACTTGGATAAGTATGATGCTGCCATTGACTTTAACACTGGAAAATTTTCTGTTAAATATCAACCTGAGTTTTTCTCAGGTAAAAGTTTTATGCAAAAGGCCCCAGATTAACTTTATCTTTGTTATTATATCCATTTTTTTTTTCTTTAGTTTGCCTTCCTATATTTTTTTAATGTGAGCTGTTGTTAATGTAGGTCAGTTATTTTCTCTCTGAATATCGTAAACTTGAGACGTTTTCTTTGTGTACAACTTAGTGAGCTATGTAATGATGATCATATCTACATGGGACCTGATCAGTCATAGTTTGAGTAACTTATTTGGTTAGTAGCCTTCGGATTTTTTTTTCTCCTGTGTTTTGCATGGCTGTCACTATTGCACATAGCTCACAAGTGAATAATTGTAAATATTTAAAGAAAATCACTTTCATTGGGTAATCTGCAGTCATTTCCAGCATGCAGTCAGAGTGCATTGCATTACACATTTTGGGAGTTCTCGTGGGTATTTGTTGTGTAAATGATACATAGTTTGCTTTCTTGGAAATAGTTTCACAACTGTGTTTTAATGGCATGGACAAGTGAAGGATATGACCTTTGATCATGTTTTTGGAGTGAACATATGTAATGAAAATGCTCTAACCTCATTGTTCATTTTCTCCCGCCTTTTCTCTTTGCAGCCGCTCCAGATCCTAGTGAACTTCACGTTTGCAGGGTTGTACATACTTTGGAGTGAAGTCCCCAGATGAACCTCACCAGCAGATGTGGTGGTGCATTTTATGTTCTCTCAATTTAGGAAGCAGTCTTGATGTACAAAGTTTTAATATCTGTTCAATTTATGCCAAAATGCAAATTAGGTTTGGATAACATATATCCTCATTGCACCAAGATTTCTTTTGTGAATGTTTACTCCTTGTTTATTGTAACAAATGCAGTAATCTGGTAATGTTTGCACGTACGTATTTGTACCCATCTCACTGGATTCTGACATCAGATACCAGAAGTGTGATACACTGTATATGGCCATTTTTACAATCAGTGGTGTAAAATGCAGTATTGACACTAATTGGTGTATAACTTTCTTATACACTGACAGATATGCATTATTTTTTCTCATAAACTTACCACCCACAGTGTCTACCTTGGGTACCTTAATGAACTTTCCTCTCTTTTTCTTTCAGATGTGGCAGGCACTTACATGCTTGAAATCCAACACTTTTGGTGTACTCACTCTGACATAGTATTTTTGTCAGAGCTAGCAAATTAAATTGTTTATTCCTTTTCATTATTTTTGTTGCTGTTGTGATAGACAGGTATCCAACATTAAGACCTATTATGTTTACCAGGTTCTGCTTTGTCTTCTTTAAATACTGAAATTGTCCAAACTTTATGTTTCGGAGGTGACATTTTCCGTTAACAATTAACCCCTCTTTTGAGTTAGCTCTTGTTCACAATTCTGAAATTCAACTTTGCTAATTTCCATCAAAACAGAATAGTAATCAATCTGAGTTAACTTTGATCCAAAGATTATTTAATTCAAATAACTTATCATATTTTGGTGAGCATTTATAAATTTATGTAACTTTTCCGTTAACATTTCTGTCACCTCCGAGACAACAGATTTATGTATTTAATTTTTTTATTCTTGACATCAGTTATACATTACATTTGCAAAAATGTAACATTTCCCCTCACATTATCTCTGAAGGAAGGTAGTAGAAATATAGCCTGTTGTTTTCATTTCGGAGCAATTTACAATTTTCCGTTAACACTTGTCACCTCCGAAACAATTGTCACCTCCGAAACAACAGGCATATTATATTTGATAATTTCTCGAAGACAAAGCAATTTTGTTTGATTCTGTCCAATTGACAGGAATCTCTTTTGGATGACAATAGTAATATGGCAACAGGAAGTGAGAATTTTCTAGGGATTAATAAAAGATTCAATAAAAGCTAAAAATTACTGTTTCGGAGGTGACAAAACACTGTTAACAAGATTTTTTGTTCATTTCTGTTGAAGAGAAACCATATCATGTACTCCAATGGTTTCATTTATTTTAGTAACATAAGTCTGAAAGTGGAGAAATCAACTACCACACTCTCACTCTTTTTAGCTCACCTGAGCCAAAGGCTCAAGTGAGCTATTGCGATCGCCCTTCGTCCGGCGTCCGTCGTGCGTCGTGCGTCGTGCGTCGTCCGTCGTCCGTCGTCCGTCGTCCGTCGTCCGTCGTGCGTCGTCCGTCGTGCGTCGTGCGTAAACTTTTTACATTTTCATCTTCTTCTTGAAAACCCCAAGACCGATTTTCATCAAACTTGGCAGGTAGCATCCCTAGGGGGTTAGGAACTCAATTTCTTAAAATGGGCACCATGCCCCGCCCAGGGGGCCCCCAGGGGGGCCCAAACCCCCCAAAATTAAGGAATCTGTAAAAATCTTCTTCTCTAGAACCAGAAGTGATAGAGCTAAGTTAATACTATGAGTTAGTACATTGATGACTGTAGTTTCAAGTTTGTTCATGGCAGAATCAGGGGTGCCCCCCTTGGGACCCAGGGGAGGGGGGTGGGGAAGGGTTCTAATGGGGCCTAAATTGTACATTTTCATCTTCTTCTTGAGAACCCCATGACCCATTTTCACCAAACTTGGCAGGTAGCATCCCTAGGGGGTTAGGAACTCAATTTGTTAAAATGGGCACCATGCCCCACCCAGGGGGCCCTCAGGGGGCCCAAGCCCCCCAAAATTAAGGATTCTGCAAAAATCTTCTTCTCTAGAACCAGAAGTGATAGTGCTTAGTTAATACTATGAGTTAGTACATTGATGACTGTAGTTTCAAGTTTGTTCATGGCAGAATCAGGGGTGCCCACCCAGGGGAGGGGGTGAGGAGGGGTCCTAATGGGGCCTAAATTGTACATTTTTATCGTCGTCTTGAGAACCCCATGACCCATTTTCACCAAACTTGGCAGGTAGCATCCCTAGGGGGTTAGGATCTCAATTTGTTAAAATGGGCACCATGCCCCACCCAGGGGGCCCCCAGGGGTCCCAAACCCCCCAAATGAAGGAATCTTTATAAATCTTCTCTAGAATCAGAAGTTATAGAGCTGAGATAATACTATGAGTGAGTACATTAATGACTGTAGTTTCAAGTTTGTTCATAGGAGATCCAGGGGTGCCTCTCTTGGGTGGGGGGGGGGGGGGGGGGGGGGGGGGTGGTTGGAAGGGTCCAAATGGGGGCCTGAATTGTACATTTTCATCTTCTTCCTGAAAACCTCATGATGGATTTTTGTCAAACTTGGCACGTAGCATCCCTAGGGGGTCAGGATCTCAATTTATCAAAATGGGCACCATGCCCCACCCAGAGGGCCCCAGGGGGCCCCAATCCCCCCAAATTAAGGAATCTTAAAAAATTGGGCCTTTATTGTACATTTTCATCTTCTACTTGAGAATGCCTGGTCAAATTTTGGTGGAGCTGTAAATAATTTAGATTAGTGACTGCGTGAAAGGTGAACTTGCGATACTCAGGTGAGCGCTAGACCCGCGGGTCTCTTGTTTTTATTACTAGACTGTACGTTTTAGGGCAAATTTACATTTTTTCACTTTTTTTAACAATGAGAATGCACAAAATATACCCATCTGTTGTATATATAATATTGTAATCAAGATCATTTCTCCTGCTTTAGTTAAGTAAACATATAGATGCTTTCATCTTAGAAGCTTGATTTCCAACAAGCAATTTAGTTGTGAAGATTTACCAATCACAGCTTTCCTTGTAGGTTGCTTTTTCTTGTGTTTCGGAGGTGACATTGTTTGTTAACACCATATTGTTATGTGATAGTGAAAGGCAAGACTTCAGTTCCTTTTCACTATCTATTAACATTTTCTAATACATTTAATATACTACAAAATTATCACAACAGAAGTGACTTTTGTATACATAGCTCACCAGAATTCCCTTGATACCAAAGTAATACATGTGGCAGTTCATGCATGCCCTAGTCCACAATCTTTAAAAAAAAGAATGTAAAAAAAAAAAAAAATCATCAAATCATCAAACTCCACAAAAAGGCCACATGCCTATAGCTGGTGCACAACTTGTTCTTGAATTGTTGTTTTTCCATGTACAATGTGGTAATCATAAACAAAATTATGTGACTTTTTTTTTTTAATATGACAATAACTATTACATTTTCCAAGTTGAACCAACTGTTTATGACATTGTATTTTTTAAGATTATTGAAGTTATGTGACAACTAAAGTGAACAGAGGAACAAGTCCCCAGGACTGGAAAGGGAAAGATAAAAAAAAAAACAAAATTTGTAGTTCTATTTCAGTACTTTTGATGAGGTGTTTACCTTGTTTTGTTATTATGTTTTATCTTAGAATTTGGCTTTAAGTACTGGAATTTCAAGGAAAAGAAAATAGTTTCTTAAAGGACAAGTCCACTTTCATATACATGTGGATTGAGTGAATGCAAATGTTCAACAGTAAAACATATCATTGAAAGTTTGGGGGAAATTGGACAATCCATTCAAAAGTTATGGGTTTTTAAGTATCTGCGCAATCACTGCTGGATGAGACGACTACGACAGTGTATGATGTCACATGCATACAACGATATAAGGAAAATATAAGTGAATTTCACAAAACTTTACTTTTTGAAAAAAGTGCATATTTCTTGAACTTGCTTCTGATGTATTTTAGGGCAATATTATTCACCCTGCCTTCCAAAAGAGAGAAGTCATGTGTTCTTTTGTTGTGCAAGAAAAATGAAAATACAGAATGTTGAATTTTCTTGATACTTTCTCTATATCTTTGTGCACATGTGACATCACAAGCTATAGAAGTCTTCTCATTCAGCTTTGACTGAGCAGATACTTCAAAAATCCATAACTCTGGAACGGATTGCCTTACTTTCCTCAAACTCTCACTGATGTGTTTTACTAATATTGCTATATTTACTCAACCCTTATGTCTATTGAGGTGAACTTGTCCTTTTCCAGTTTCGGTCCCTTATAGGTTTATTTGAGACCAGTTTGTGTCCGGGACCTTCTGTGAAGTTGATGGGGAAAATTACTGAACAAAAACAAATTTTCCCCTCAAGTTCACAGAAAAGCATTATGCTGCTCTCTTCAGCTGGGAAACACAAACTGTTGTCTTAACCAAACTGTAAAAACCTGTTAAAGATTAGTATGAATTACAATCTCAAACAAAATATGAGCTGGTATCCATTATCATGAAAGAGAATAACCAAACAAAATAACAAGTAAAAACTGAAAGAAAGAGCTTATATTTGAAAATTAAAGCTATGAGGAAAGACATGAATGTTCACTAAATATTTAACACCTGAGAAGTTGGGTTGTCTCTGTGTTGTGTCACCTCAAAAACAATAAAATGTTTTTTCTTATCATATACTTTTTACTCTCAAAAGTGACTGTTAAATATGCATGATTTGCAGGTAATTTTCAATCAATTCAAAAAATGTACAATATATTTTAGTAATGTCAACAGTTTAAATGAATCTGGTGTATAGAAAATTTATCCCAGATGAACCAAACACCTTTCACCAGTATCATAACATTGGTATGGTGGCTATCAAGGATGATGAAGAATTCATGAACATCCTTGAATTAATGTATTTATAAAACTACCTGCAAACAAAAACGTACACAAGTCAAATAAGAATTTTTGCCTTTGGTATTCATACCGTATGTCCCCGCCAAAAAATTACAGTGGTACCCTCCGCAACGATAACTTTAAAGATAGTGAATCAATCTAAAATACAATGTAAGGGATTGAAACTATAACTCATTGCCCACGCCTTACAGAAAACCCCATTCACTTTGCTTCAGAGGTCAAAGAGAATTGAGGATTTTTGTAGAGCATGTGAGGATTCCCTTCCCTCCAAGTTCTGTATATTGTGCTTACACATTAATATGCAGTTCCAAGAGCATCCAAGTGCTGAACTTGGAAGAATCAGACTCCTGACATCCTTTATAACAATCCACATTTCTTTGAGATCACTTAACCAAATTGACTGGGGCTTTCTGCAAAATAGAGCTAAGATGTTATAATTTAAGACCCCAAAGTAGAATTTAGTTGATTTAATCATATTGGGTGCTATCAATGCAAAAGTCTAATTGTAAATTTTTTTGGGGGGGGACATAGTATATGAATACATGAACACAATGTTAACATTGAATGTCACCTCCGAAACAAAGTTATTCTTCCCTGGTGTTGTGGAATAGAATATTCTGAGAGTAAAGAAACATTACTGAAATGATCTTACACCCTCATTTCAATTTAAGGTAGAACATGGAATGCCATGTTTCTTCAGGTTACAATATCTAGCTTATGTCCATCATATTCTTACTGTAAATTAATATTCTAACACAATGTTAACATTGAATGTCACCTCCGAAACGAAGTGATTCTTCCCTGGTGTTGTGGAATAAAATGTTCAGAGAGCAAAGAAACATTACTAAAATGATCTCACACCCTCATCTCAAGTTAAGGTAGAAAATGAAATGCCATGTTTCTTCAGATTACAATATTTAGCTTACATCCTTCGCCCAAATGGAAGGCACACTACCGGTACCCATGCTAATTAATGAAGTGTAACAAAACACTTGTTCTGTGTGGTTTATCTGCTTGAAACAGGAGTTAATTTCTTGTTCTCGAGTTATAATTATTAAAAACATTGATAAAAAGAAGAAGTTTTTGTGTTATTGTCACTTATTCTAAAAAAAAAGTGAGTGTTAATATTAATGTCACCTCCGAAACATTCTAATATGTTAACTGTCACCTCCGAAACATCCATGTGTGAAAAATCCAAGTTTTAAAGAAATGATTGGAATTTTATTTAACCTACATAGGAAGGTAGCCCTTCTTAAAGACTTGTTATAGTAAGAGTTTGACCTGGCCTGCCCTCCAATAAATAGTTAAAATCTTAAAAATTGCATGTCAATTGGTATTTTTAGCAAAAATTTATAAATCTGATGTATTTTTTTAAAAATTCACTTTATATTCAACCCCCAAATAGTTTTGATTCACAAACTATATATTGTTGTTAACCATATAAACTTTGCATGGTGAAGTTTGACTACAGAGTTTTGTCAATATGGTGCAATTCATGAAAGCAAAATTTTGCTTAAATTTACTTCAGGTGCCAGGGTTTTCCTTAAATTACACCAATAACCCTTCAGCTTTAAGGTCTGAAATGTTATTTTTTCAAAAATTTGAATACTTTCAAACAGGAATCAAACAGAATAATGAAAAAATATTTTGTTTGAAATTTTGACCCTCCGAGTACAAAAGTTACACCACTGATCGTAAAAAAGGCCATATATACCTGACATGTACTTCATATGTACACTTTGTCCAATGCGAGCTCCGACTTGTACTTTTTTTTATGATACAAAGATGATTATGCATATCAGTGGTAGTTTAGTATTGATTACCTCAGAAAAAGATTAATTATCATGTACAGTGTCCAACATATTCTCCCCGTTTTCCCCCATGCAATAGACATTATATGAGAATTCAAAGTACAATGTGTTCTCTGTCTTATGGAGGACACACTGTTTTTGTACACCCTAAAACTCACTAAACATTTTTTTTTTCCACATCTGTGTGTAGGAACATTATGTTGCATGTCGCATGAAGTTGGTGAAAGGCCAATTTTTTTTATGCATATGTGTTTCGCAGTACAGCAATGATTATTGCTACATTCTATCTCTAACTATTATGATTAACTAGCCTATGAATAAGCCATGAAAGTTAAAAGGACCCTTGGGTAAGTCTGAGAGCATGTTGAGTACTCTAAAGAAGAAAGCCGTTATTAGACAATCTACTTCTGCGACAACTGCAGAAGATGTAGAAGAGTTGGGAAGATTTTTGAATTTTGGTTCATCCTCATTATGTAGGTAGCTCCTGTTGTTATCCCAAGGAGGCATTGTGTCACATTAATGTCCATGTGGCACTGCAACAAATGGCATTATATGCCATCCTATCATGAGCCTGACTTGAACCTGTTGCAGTTTTGTTCTACACATGCAGCTAATTATGCAATACATGCTACATTTGTATATTGATGAGCGTGTAGGAGCTACAGTGGTTCTCACGCTGTAGTGCCGACTGAGCAATGATTTTTATGTGTTATATCGGCTTCTTTCTACATACAAGTACAACTGTCAGTTGTACAGTGTACTTATCATTTAAATGTACTGGTCATTTAAATTGTGTCCTTGATGGTAACTATAGCTTGGAGGATACTACTTCATACTGTTCTCATCAACATTTTTCATTGCATACTTGTGCATTTATTTGCTTTCTGTTGTTGGAAGCTACTAAAAGTTGCCAGTGAACTTCTTTCTTGAAATTAACATTTTCTTCAAAGACTGTTTCTTATTAAAATCAGGAGAGTTGATCTGTACTAGCATTAACAATTTACACAGTTTAAGCACTGTTGCTCTGAGCGAACATACTTTTATGGTCACCTTTGGGTGCTCTGTGGCATGAATAAACCTTTTGTTCTGTCGTTACTGATGACTAGGCATAGAACACAACTACATCTCCACATTTAGCGCAACCTATTACTGTAATCAATGTATGGTACTTTTTTTCCACAATAAAAATGTTGTCTCATAGTGTTGATGATCACAGCTTCCCCACGTTGCTTTGATTTTTTAGGCAAAGATGTCAGAATAAAAATGTGTATCACATACAACTACCTTTGTAAGCTGCTGATGTGTGCTATGGTGGTAATATAGAAGCACAGGAAGCCTCCCAAAAGACAAACAAACAAACAAGCAAACGAACACATAGAAAACATGTATCATGAACTTGTACCTTCAAGCAGGTTGGACTATAACGCTGACGATGCATAAATCAAATAGAATATTCTTAACTTGTGAATGACACGTGTACAATATATTTGTATCAGACTTTGCCCCTATGTACAATGTATTTTGGTTTGTAAATACTGTTGTGTTCATTACTTTATACAGGTTGACTGCAGGACAATACAGAAACGGCTCTAGCATGCAGGTCTTCTTTATTTTCTTTTTTCTTGGGGGGGGGGGGGGGCAGCCTGGTTGAGTGGAGAAGGAATCAATGGATAGTGCTTTGAAATTGAAGCTATATCCAGTCAAAGCAAACACTACAGTGTGATAGATTTTCTGCTGAACGATTGGTGGCAAAGATGGCACTTGTAGACTCCTGAGCAAATCAACAGGTGCTAACACGATCTATTCAACCCATTCCCTCCACCCACAGTGTTGTTTTTATTTACTTTTTTCCTTCTTTTTTTTTAAATAATACACATGTATGTTTGTGGTGGACAATGTTAGTGTCTCACTCTCACACCTACTTTGCTTCATCATTTTGAGGTTCAGACACAGAAGACTGCAGAGAAGTAAACACTGCCATGAAATGCAAATACCATCATTTACAAATCACCTTGTTTGAAACAAGTGAAAGCAATCGCAAGATTGGGTCAGGCTAAGGTGATGTGTACTGTCGTTAATTTTCAGCATCTTGCTTCAAAAGAGTTATCTTGTACTTTTATAGTGTTTATCCCAGGGATGGTCAGGACATAACAACATTCATTTGTCCTGGTAATTTTAGACAATTGGTGGATATTTTGTTGTTTTTTGCATGCACATTGCTTATATTCCAAGAAGCATACTTTAATTCCTCTAATGTTCTCATGTTTGCATTATTAAAGTCCTTGTTTCACCTACAGTGTACTTTGCAAGAGTGATCGTCGTAATAAATGATTGTTTCTTTAAAAAAAAAATGAGAGAAAAATCGTTAATTTGATTTCATTGCTCTGTTCGTAGAAGATTGAATGATCGGCATGATATGTACAGTGTGAATGGGATTGATAGACTGCTTAAAGGGGATGGCTAGTAACCGATCAGTGGGAATCAGTGGGAATGCTGAGGGATGATTGTTCCAATCCTTGTGGGATTCATTAAGAGTACATTGTATATCTACTGTTGTGTGAAAATTATTTGCTTCAGAACGGTCTCATATTCGAGTAATGTGCAGTTTAATGTTTCCAGGTTAGCGTGCCTGGTCAGTGACGGGGCATTAATCTGCACATTACTTGAATATGAGACTGTTCTGGAGCAAATAATTTTCACACAACAGTAGATATATAATGTACTCTTAAATGAATCCCACAAGGATTGGAACAATCATCCCTCAGCATTCCCACTGATTCCCACTGATCAGTTACTAGCCATCCCCTTTTTACACCTGTATTTCTACAACACAATGTTTATGGTGACCTTTTTTGTTTTTGTAAATAAGTAAATAGAAGACTGGATGAACAAATCTTGCCTGTTGAAAACAATGCTTTTGAATTGCCATTTACCTTAAAAACACAATTTCATCTTCTGTAACATCACAGCGAAACATCCAAACATGTAATGTATACATATACTGTAGGCCCATATTGTAGGTAAAGTCTGATGATGACCTCCAAAAAACAACAACAAACAAACAATAACAAAAAGAGAAGGCCAAATCTCGGACAGACAAATAAATGAAAAAAGTGATACATCACAGGAAAATTGTTTCAGTAATGATACAAACACATTGACATACAAAATGAACAAAGCCTTCCGTAAAATCCCTAGTACTCCAGAAAATCAGAAGGCAGACAAGTGTTCAATATCGGTATCATCCCCTGTAATAGCATAATGTCATGCAGATAATGTGAGAGTACAGCAATGTGTGTATGGCTGCATATAATGAATGGGACTGTGCGTGGATGATTGTGTGTGAGTGTTTATGTCCTTGCGCACATCCGGGGTGTTCAGGGGGGGGGGGGGGTGGGGGGTGGAGATGTTGAGGTTAGGACTGCAAAGCAGCGTTGCCTCCATGTCTTTCCAGGTTCCACTTTGATTCCAGTCCATTGCATGAAAGGACAAAATAGGACTGTACATGTACAATGAAAACCAGCCCCTCCTTTGAGCTTTGACTCACAAACACACTGACAGTTGCACACACACAAGACACAAAGACAACCGAACCCAGAGAACGAATCCAAAATAAACGCGATCGAGTATAGTGATAGAATACTAGTAGAGTGGAACAAGTCCGTGAAGTTTGAGGAAAATTGGACAATCTGCATTGAAAAATTAAGGATTTTTTTTTCTTTCAGGACCACCATCTCTGGATAAAAAGAATTCTACAGTTTGTGACGTTACTGTAGAACTTTGATGTGAAGAAAAATGAGAATTCCACTAAATGTCCTTTTTCATGACGGTACACATTAATTTTGATTTATTGTTACTAACAGTCTTTTATTCCCACTGTATTCAGAAAGAGGTAAATCAAGTGCTCTTTCATAATGCAAGTAAAGTGAAAGACATGATATTTTTCGTTATACACCTGTATTTTCCTTATTTCGTCTGTACATGACGTCACTATTAAAGGACAAGTTCACCTTCATAAACGTAAGAATTGAGAAAATGCAACAATATTAGTAAAACACATCAGTGAAAGTTTGAGGAAAATTGGACAATCGATGCAAAAGTTATGTATTTTTTTAAAGTTTTTGTGTTGGAACCGCTGGATGAGGAGAGTACTACAGCTTGTGAGTCATATGCGTACAACAGTATAAAGAAAATATAAAAGAAAATTCAACATATTTTCACTTTTTTCGCATAATAAAAGAGCAATTGACTTGCCTCTTTCTAAAGGCAGGGGGAGTAATATTACCCATAACATTTATCGGTAACGAGTCAGGGGAATGTGTACTTTTTTCAAAAGATGGAATTTTGTGAAATTCTCTTTATATTTTCCTTATATTGTTGTACGCATGTGACATCTAAGTTATTCATACACTGCAGTAGTCTTCTCATCCAGCGGGTACTGCAAAAAAACTTCAAAAATTCATAACTTTTGAACGGATTGTCTGCTTAGATTTTCCTCAAACTTTCAATGATGTGTTCTACTAATATTGCTACATTCTCTCAATCCTTATGTTTATGAAGGTGAACTTGTCCTTTAAAGTGTTGTAGTCTTCTCATCCAGCGATGGCGGCACCCAAACAGAATGACCGATTTTCCTCAAACTTTGCTGATGTGTTCCATAGACATTGATGCAATCCGGTAATCTACTGGTATTAGGTTTTCATTCTCCTGTAAGGCGTCCCGCCAAGCCATACCATTTATTTTTTTATTTATTTATTTTTATTCAGGGAACTACATAAATCGAAAAATTATCTTTACACACAACTGCACGTCAGCGTCAGTGGGCTATGACCATCAGATAGAAGCGCACGCAATAAGAATAGGCACAATACCGTACATTGAACGCTGTATACCTTGAGCGAGAGTGTCCTGCGTCGCTAATCAGGGATTGTCCTAGTACACGTGGAAGTAGCTTCGCGTCCGATTGGTTAGCAGTGATGTCATAAAAAGATCGCATCGGCGCGTGCCGTGTAGTACATTGTGTACTAGCAATGCATAGACTGTGCAGGGAGGTGTCACCTCCCCTCCCTGGACGGTGTATAGTAGTCGCGTCGCAACAAGTTCAGTGTGCGATGTCGTGAATCATCAAGGGGGAGGTTTGTCAGGTTTCTGGTATAGCGACACAACACACAAACGAAAGGAGAACTTCCAGACTATTCCCCGTGAATAAATTATCTCCAAACATGGTCATGTAGAATATTCCCGAAAAGCATAAAGACACGGTCACGTTCCAGCAAGTTTTCGCTGAGACCGTCTGCTTCCACGGACTTTTCAACATGTTCAATAGGCAGGAGGCTTTAACATTCTGTATAAACAAAGAGACATGCAAAACCACCCCCCTATATATCAACCAGAATGTGATTTCTATTGTGATGTTGTGGAGTGTTCACTTCAAAACAAGCTGCAGAAAGGATCACACGTGCGTTATGACACGCTGTACATATAGACCTGCATGTAGAATTTATAAAATATGTATCACTTTGCGAATCGATTGTACCTGTTTGTTCGATCTGAAGTGATCATCTTTTGGCTTGTAAATGATGATCATCGGAGAGAGTGAAACGAATGTGCATTGTGCTTTGCACAGTTTCTTTAAAGTAAATTCATCTAACTCAATATTTCAAGAGGAGAACCCAGTTTGAGACAGACTCCGTCTTGATGTCTCATGTAATGGGGTCCTGATCTTATCTATCGTATGTATCATCTTTGGCTCATCGTGTAATGGAACAAGCATTACATGTCTCAGTGGTTCCGCGACTCTGGGTGATTATGTGCTCGTCGAGATAGATTTCTTTTTTCGCGCCATAATTTACGGAAACTCATCTCTCATCATCGATCTGTCTCCCTGGATCTACCTACGTGTTCCTCTCGTGGACTTGACTGATCAAACACAGGAATTACTCACAGTCCGATGCTTCAAGGTAATGCAATTATAAAAATATAAATCAAGGTACACTGCCATCGATGAAAAAAATTAGAATTTTGTCGCGCATTTCTGTATTGTGTTTTTTTTTTTCTGCTTAGGAACGGCTCCTTTGTTTATCTTATTTTTGGACAGGTATATAGCCATATGAAGCATTCGGAATGCAATGGAGGTGTGTCTTTATTGTGCGTCGATGCGAGCATGGAAAGATGCGAGCATCCGTGATGTACTAGTATTATGGCGTGTGTGTGTGTTGTTTGTTTGTTTGTGTGTGTTTGTGTGTGTGACGTGTTCACGCGCTTGTCACCTCCCTGGTAGCACTCCAAGGAGCTTCCAAACACTGCACACTGCAGGTTCAAAACCACTAAATATGTACAATTTAGTGAAATACTTGTCGCAATAGTTTTACCAAAGAGAAAATAAAGCAACGACCGATTGTTATAAGTTTCGGGTAATAGTTACCGTTAGTACATTGTTAACTAGAACTGCCGAGAATTTGAACATCCAGTTATGATTCTTTCGGAAGTTATGCATTCATAAAGATGGTAAACCCGCCAAAAACAGCATGTCGCAAATTAATAGTTTTGCCGATATGTTACTATTATGCAAATGAAAGCATGATCTTTTTTCATTAAAACTTGTTCTAAGGCAAATTAAGCCATTTGCCTACACGTTAGAATAAAAAGAAATATAATTGAAAACTGTTCAGTTGAATTATTTTACAAGTCAAATTTGTCGCAAAGGCCTGTGAAACATACGTTACCATGATTTCAAGTTTTCCTTTAAAACATTCCCTGGGGTTGAAATTGTGAATTATCCGTCCTAAAAACTTAGAAAATGTCTCGTCCAATGCTGTAAACAATAGTTGTGCCACCTGGTTATCTGCTGCAGAGAAAAAGCTTCAAGCACTAATATGTGTCAGACCGTATGGTTAAGAAATGAAACATACGTTACCACCGCTATGGAAAATTAAAAATGAAAATGTTACAAGGAAGATGCCAAACATAGGCATACGGTACCCCAATCTCTCCACTGAGTTTTCAGTTTTGAGCCATTACTAATCGCTTGAAAAAGTCACATCGAAGGTCTGATGTAACTTACGTTACCGAAACATACGTTACCCCCCAAAAAATAATCTTAATTAGATTCACTAACATTGCAACCATTCATCGATAACAAGTGCTATCTAGAGCTATCTTACTCCATAGTTGCATAGAAACAGTCATTGCGACAAAATGGCACATCACGTTGACGACTCACAGGAAATGGACTGCACGAGATCTTTCTCAGTATCTGAGCGAACGGTATATATATTTTCAAAGTCATGTTTAGCGTAATCACATTCAAATATTGGTACTTTTTTACTATAAGCAAGTACTTTGGTGTTTGTTTTGTCGAGGAGAATAATAAGTTTACATCACACTCAGATATTTATACAACATTAAGGTACTTAAACATAGGGTCAATATTGTAACGTAGGTTTCACTTAAGGTAACGTAGGTTTCAATTTTACATATGCATGTACACTGTCGTGCTTTTCACCAAAGCTTTATCCTAAAAAAGACTAATATCCATAAATAAACAGATGAAAAACATATTTCAATTTTACGCTTGCACTAACCATTCTTTTTGGCGATAATCATTGTCAATGAGGCCCTGAATACCCTGGTAACGTAGGTTTCAATCACTCTATCAAAATCAATCCAATATGTATGTTAATGATATATGAATGATGAAAATAATGGTTTTCATTTTAATTATCATATCATTTACTTCAAAGTTATAGTGACTGTAGTCTACCAAATTCATTATGTGACACTTCATTCCTTGTAATTAGAGGTAACGTAGGTTACGTAATTATGTAAGAATATCTTATTACTGATTTGCAGTATGGATTTTCTGGAATCTTATCATTACTCCTTCGGTTCCTAGAGGTCAAAATGGGAAAATAAAGAGCCAAGATTCAGGCCGATTACTGAAGAAGGAAAAAGGAAAAGATTGGAGAAGAAGCCTTCCGTACTCTCTTAAAAAAAAATTGAGTGAAAATATTCACTCTTCATGGAGTGAATACAAAAAAAGAGTGAATTTAGAGTAAAATTGGAATGAATTTTGAGTGAAAAAAAGTTCATTTTCACTCATTTTGGGGTGACCTCAGGGATCACTCGAAGATTTAGGAGTGGTCCCTGAGGTCACTCTAAAAAGAGTGAAAATGAACATTTTTTCACTCTAAATTCACTCTTTTTTTTTATTCACCCCATTAAGAGTGAATACTTTCACTCGATTTTTTTTTAGAGAGTAAATCCGAGAAACAATGTGTAAAAAAGTATTACGTTCCTGTGGAAAATCTTAAGAGTTGGGAAAAACAAGAGCGCAGAAAAAAAAATGAAAGAGTTAAAAAGCACAGAGCGTTCGGCAAGAAAATAAAAGAAGACTTAAACCGATCTCAGCAAAGGGTGAATGAAGGTGATAATGTCGACTTGATTGACAAGGATTGACAAGGAAATTGATTCACAAATTTAAAAATTTGCTAATGATGTATACTTATGTATGCTTTACAATGAAAGGTACTGTATAAAAGTGTTGGCTTGTAGATATCAAATTGAAAGGATGAAATATATGTAAATTTCCTTGTTTATGCACCGAAAATCATCCATGAAAATTTCTACCCAATCTAACTATTCCGAGATATTAATGAAAATATGAAGTTTAACCAAGAAAATAGACGAAAGCGTCATACTAACGCTCTTATACCAACTTTTATATAATTTCACTATAATACAACTCGCCACTTTTGCATTATTCTCTCCTATACACTGGCTCTTACCCAGTATGCCTTTTATTGAAAGTTGCCTTTTGCAGAAAAATACTAGATTGTGAGTTTACAGTTGTCTTTTATAATGATGTCCACTGAAAACATTTTATAGGTCACCGAACTTTTATTCTATGTAATGGAAATAGAAGAACTGCAATTTGTTCTTCTGACATTTCTATGCCTTTTCCATTGCCTCTCCCCCCCCCCCAAAAAAAAGGGGGGGGGGTATCCAAATTATGAAAGGTGCGCCTTTTTGTGTTTATCATTGTTGTCTTTATAGACTAGTGTGTCATAGGTCAGTTATACTCTCAATCTAAAACCGTGAGAAAGCTGTCTATTTACGTGACCACTCTTAAATTGTTCATAATTCTGTATTTTTGTGACTATTACCCAAACCATGCATTATTGTTGCTTAAAACTTACAGATTTTTTAGCACATTATTGAATAATGTGCCAAGAAATCTGTACGTTTTAAGCAACAATAATGCATGGTTTGTTCATTAATGAAACTTGTGATAATCATGCATTATTAATCATAAAGCAGTGCTGGTGTTTGCATTTTAAACTTCATAGGCTCGATGTGATTTATTTCACATTTTTCACTCTTATGCCTGATATATCTTATTGATGTAAACTTTAATATGCTAAACAGTTAAGTGCTGACCAGTTTGTGTACTCACACTGTGCAATGTTGTTTACCGATGCATCATTCCTTTTTAATGCACTTTCCAATGCATCTCCACTTTCGAGTGATTAATATTTCAATCTGGAAACATTTGAAACATACGTTACAATTGTTTATAGTACACACTGATACATTTTAGGGGTTCTTGACAATGTCTTTTGTGACTCTTATATAAATGCATTCCTTTGGTTTTAAACAGGGCACTTCAACAGGTAATTTTGCAGTGAAACTCATGATATTCAGACAAAATAAACTCTTGAAATCTAAATATTGTATTCCAATTTTTCATTTTTGGCCAAATGTGTATACTATCAGGACGATAAAATCAGACGACAATTAAATAAATCTGCTTCCAGAAGTACTGAAGGTCTTGCAACGCTGGTACTTTTGATATTTATTAGAACTCTTAAAATTTATCTTCTTTTTTAGTGTTTAATATATTCATGTAACATACGTGACTCATATGCGTAACAAACGTTACCAAGGTTTAAACAGTCACATTTTCATTTGTCATATGGTGACTGAGATTGTTTGAGAATATGTGCAGGACAAATCCATCTAAAATCATTTGGCAGTTTTCTGCAAGTTCTATGTGTACGAATAAAAAAACCACAGGAAACAATCTAACTTTACATAGTAAACAACCTCCATCATATCTATCAATATCTTAATTCACGGTTACAGCAACTCATCAAATGAATGGAAAATATAGCAGGCACATTGAAATAAGAATGGTCATATCTTCGAAACTATCCACCAATAGAAGGATAGTTAAATTGTCCATCCCTAAACAGAATGAATATGGTCAAAGAAAAATAAGCGCAGTAACGTAAGTTACAGTGGTGAAATTTTCATGTTCAACTTCAAATTTCAGAACATAAAAAGTTTGCAATATTTGTTGCTCATTTTTGTTTAAGTTGAAATTCAGTGTATCCTCTAGCAATTTTTCGTTGTCGGAATGTTTTTGAGAAAACTTTATTTTTTCAAAATTTTAAAACCTGAATTGTACATTTTTAATGGTTTTGGCCCTGCACAGAGATAACAGGGAGCAGGGAGGTTTTCGTCTTCACCTCCTGGGAGTAAAGAATATTTGTAATACAATGTACGGTACATGTAATAGTATCCCAGGGTGGAGAAAGTCTTAAATTTCATTGTACGACGAATAATTTGAATAATTAACTAAATAGCTAGACAGTGGTACGAACTGTGTACGAACTGGACTACTGTGTGTGTGTGTGTGTGTGTGTGTGTGTGCGCGAGTGTAGTTTTTGTTGTTGTTGAAGATTTATGATAATTTTGGGAGATTCTAAGGCAAATTTACTATTTTCAGATTCATTGATATTTTTCTCCAAAGGATCTATAGTAACAAGCTATTTAATCTACACAATTTTGTGTATAGGCAGAAAAGCAATACATTTCGTTCGTTGGAATGTACTTTGCATGCATGCATTTCAAGTGTTGTCATGTCGGGCAAGCCTCAAGCAAGATTACTGGTTGTCAGGAACGACTTTATTTCGTTTTGAAGGAAGCATACATTGTAAAAAGTATGATAGTAAAATAGAGGCCTACAGTTTATTGTCATCTCTCCCTGTGCTCTTCTCTTACCAGGGAGGTTCACCTCCCACGCATGCTCTCGCGCTGATCCAGGAACTATTACTGATTAAAATAATGGTGATGTTATGTTCGTATAGACATGTAGGCCCCTATATATTATGACAACTTTAAGGTCATGACGCGATTGTTATCAAAAAGGAGACTGTGATGGTTTCTTAGATACCTGCATCGATAATGTTAGGCCTATATATCTCTTTTAGAAATATGGGTATAAGTAGATCTTGTTGCCATTCCAATTATTCATACTATTGTTATTATTCAGATTACAATCACATGCAGGCCCATAGTGTCATGTTCTCACGTTATACATGGATGTGTATAATCAGTTAGTTGGCAGTTATATCATATAGCATTTGTTTTCGAAATACCGTTGATTTATGCCAATTTTTCATTGTAAATTCAAATTTGCATGATGGATGCTGCATGCTTAGATGCACACAGTAGGCCTATGTTTGTTTTTGTTTTGGATTTTGTTTTGCTTTTGTTTTTTTTTTTGTTTTTGTTTTTTTGCCAAACGTCCACGAGAAAATGCGGTCAAACTGTGTAAGCCCCGTCATCAATTCCAATTACTGAATACGTTGTATCAGAATGCCAAAATACGTGGGAGATGATCAGACCTATTCGCTGATCATGCCAGTACATGCATGCAGATGATACATCAGGGAACTGATGAAAAGCCAAACAGTGACCTCAAAATTCGGTCACGTTCCACAGGAGGCACACAATCCGGAAGGAAATTTCCTGCTATTTAGTATAAAAATTCAGGCGCAAACGGCTCACGCACTATACATAATAGAAAGCAGCAGTCATCGAATGAATCACGACAACACTGTGAAAAGTCGGGCAGCGTGCAAAGGCAATTAAAGGGACTGTACAGTACTGGTTAAGGTGGGGATTCATGTTTTGCACATTCCTAAGTGAGATAATGAGAAACCTCTTATGAAATATGAAAGAGCATGTAATTTTAAGAAGGATTCAACGTTTATTTGATGAAAATTGGTTTTCATATGGCTGAGATATTAAAAAAAAGTGTTAATAATAAAAGGCGACATGCCACAACTTTATTAGGATCTCTTTGTTTCTCCTTGTTTTTGGATATCTCAGCCATTTCATAACCGATTTTCATCGAATAAACTTTTGATACCCCATGGAATTGCATGCTTTTTGACATCTCATCGAGTGATTTCTGAATATCTTGCAAAATGTTAAAAGCTAAATCCTCACCTCAACCAGAACTGTAAACACCCTTTAACTGCCGAAGAGTTTATTATCTCTGGAGTCGTGATAAGCAATACGTTTTGCATAGGACAACTTCACCTTCATGCAATCATGTTGATTGAAGTAATACAGTATGAACACATCAGTGAAAGTTTGAGGAAAATTGGACAATCCGATCTAAAGTTATGAATTTTAAAAAGTTTTTGTGCAGTCATTGCTGGATGTGAAGACTACTGCAGTTGATGATGTAACATATATATGGGTAGAACAATATAAGGAAAATACAATGTATAGAAGAGAACTGCACAAAAGTTCATTTTTTGAAAAGAAAAAGTATTTACGCAGACATGCCCTCACCTGTATAACTGACATTATGTTGAGGGTAATAGTACTCCTCCTGCATTCTGAAAGATGTCATTCATTCGCTCTTTTATCATGCGAGAAAAGTGAAGATATGCTAAATTTTCTTTATATATTGTCTATGTATTGTTCTACATAAATTATGACGTCACAGCTGTATAGTAGTCTTCACATTATGCGATCACGGAACTGAAACTTCAAAGATTCCTTCATAACTTTGAACGGATTGTCCGATTCCACATACTCAACCTTTCACGTGCTCTGTGATCGATATTGCTGCATTCTCTCAATCCTCCTGTTTATGAAGGTGTGGATTAAAGTCCTCTAATATTTCAAACTTTAACTGATGTTTCAATCAGTCGCTTACATGATTATCGCAATGCCTTGCAAATGGCAAATCGTATACTTAATATAATATTATCGAATTAACATTTTGAACAATATCACGAAAACAATGTTAAAGAAGACGAGTTGCTGATTGACTGTCAAAGGAAGAAGCTGTAAGAAGCAGTGCTTTTGTGCTCACCTTCCGTATTGATGTAAACTCAGCAAACACATATGGTTTTCAGAACGTTTCCTCAACTTTTTTTTTTAGGTTCCGTACGTCTTCCTCTAAAACGGATTTAAAAAAAATATATATATATAATGATTATGAGCGTAATGAGCATAATGATTATTAACGTCAAAGTTTGGACTTTAAAGCATTTACCACAAAGCACAAGCTTTTTTAACGTTTTAAGAACGTCAATGGACGTCATACAAAATGTATTTATTATGTCTGCTATGTCTTCGTCATTAAGGAACGTCCACAAAACGTTTTTATTATGTCTGCTACGTCTTCGTCATCGGTTTGATCTATGTGTATATCATGAATATTCATGCGTATTATTTTATGAAATCTAAGTTAAATTTGGGAAATAGTGGAAATAGATAAAAAACATTGAAAAAACATTGAAATCTTAAGTTTTTACGCTGGGTTCAAACTTTCTAACTATGTTAAAAATTGTACTTACGTTAATGTTCAGTTATTCACGATTTCAAATTGTGTTATGAGAGGTATTTTCATAATATGCCTATAATCAAGATGTGTGTCATTTATTAGTAACCATGTCTTCCCGCATTACATTTAACATGTTTGCCGGCTTATAAAAAGATGTGATATATCACAAAAACATCAGCTGGGAATAGCATGTTATGGATATAATATAAAGGTGTCTAGGCGGTTAGGATATTATAGGAAGAGGTTGGAATACGATCACGTATAAAATGAGTACATCAATTCCAGATTGTGCCAGTATAAACTCGTAACTTTACTTTTCATGCCTCCCCCCAAACGTCCACATGACGTTTTCAATAATCTTAAAAGGTTTCCTGACATCTTTAACCTTCAAAATGTTTTAAGCAGGTCCTTAAAGATTTTGAAAGTTTTTTATCGTTTTTTTTTAAGTCCATTATTTTGAAACGTTTCCAAAACCTTCCAAAGAAAGACGTTGTCAAAACGTTTTGAGAAAACGTTCGGTTATTGTTCACGAACTTTATGGAATGTTTCCAAGAATGTTCAGAAAACGTCCAATTCATTGTTAGCCTGGAATATATACGACACAGAATTTGTTTGCTCTTGTTTTATCCATAGGCCTACTACAGTATACATCATGATCATATACAACTGTATTACATTACGAGTGTCTAATTTTCATGATTACCTTGTCTTGTCACTGAGGATCGTATATAGCTTTCACATCCTATAGGGGAGAGAAAGTATAAAGTCGGCGCGTTGGTGGCTCGTGATAAGTCATGAGAGGCCTAATTATAATTATGCCCTACATGCTTGACAAAATTCTTCATGAGATTGACGTAATCCCTAATTCAATGTCAATGTTGTGTGATGATGACATGCACGAAGGATTTCGACCTTCAAAGTGCAATAGTTGTGACACTCCGTATAGTTTCCGCCCGTGGTTTCCGCATAGTGCAGCGAAGTACATCCTCTTTTATGACGTAGTATAATAGCTCACTCAGAGACGACGTCACACCGACACTCTTGTAAAGTTTTGGGTACGGCAGATAGCACAAGCATGGCGCACTTTGCAGAACGAGTAGCAGCATGTTTTCTGTCCTGGGACAAGTTTGCTGCGAAATTATCATAGTTACTGTACTTATTAAATGGGCAGCTCCGAACTTTGCTGTGAATCCTTTATTGGAATTGGTTAACTCCATTAAAATCTGTACAAATCAGGCCAATTTACACAATTTGTTTTTAATATCCTTTCGCAGGATGAAACTTTTCAATAACCATGACCAAGAATCGGTCTTATGTCTAGTATTTGTTATTATCATCATTATTAGTAGTATCATCATCATAATATCCTCATTATCATTCTAATCATTTTATTTTGTTCTGGTAACCCCCCTCCCCTCAAACAAAGAAGAAAGAGAAGGCGGAGAATAGGAAGAAGAAGAATGTAGTTATATGAAAAACAAAGGGCTAAGATGAAAGAAATTTTTTACAGGTAATATTCTATCATATGACGCACTTTTACCATGAATATTATGGTAAACATTAATTCTAATACAGCGCTAGAGTATTATCACTAAACCACAGAATGTGTTTTAATGGAAACTACATTGCTACATAAAATCGCTTGTGATGTTGTTAGTGCTAGGCCCTATCTGCAGTTGTTCATAAATGTTATTATTACCAAAAATACTTCCGTATCCTTCAGCATTATCTTTATGATTATAGGCACTGCGTATCTGACTCCGATCTGCGTGTATGCCAGCTGCAAAATGATAGGTAAAGATCGGTGGCTTTCAGGCGGCATCACTATGATATAGTATCAAGATAACAAAACTGCATGTTGATAGAAAGATATCGTAGCAGGCAAAATCCATTGAATATCGATGTAAGAATTAGAGACGGTCCTATACCTGACTTTATACGAAAACAAATGAGTATTGAGAAATGTAAAGGGGTGGTACCGTTATGATACTGTTTGTGGAGACCTGGCTTCGTATTTCTAACCTTTTTTTCGTGAGATAATGAGAAACCTATAGCTCTCATATACGAAAGAGCATGTAATTCTACGAAAAATTCAACTTTAATGTTAATGAAGATTAATTTTAAATGTATGACTGAGATATACAAAACAAAGATATCCTAATAAAAGGTGGGACCCACCCTCTTTATAGGATCCCGCTGTTTTTTTTTTTTATTTATTTTTTTATTTTATTTTTTTTTTTTGGAGGGGGATATATCTCAGCCATTTTAAAATGATTTTTATGAAATAAACTTTGAACTCCTCTTCGGAATGGTATTATGCTCGATCTGCTCTTTGAAAAAGTTAAAGGCTCAATCCTCATCTTCACCATAGTCTGTTCCTGTACAATGGTATATAGACTTGAGGTACATAGTTTGGTATATAAGAGACAAACTCCGGATGCTCATTTGAATACACATTCACCGTTTATGATCAGCAAGGAATTATCGGCTACATACTAAGTATTGATGTAGGCTACCTAAATGGTTATAGTCGCAACAGGGTGTATTTGGATAGCAGTCGAACCACTCTGAATCTCTGTCATACTTTTGTGTAACCAACTAGTCTCATCGGGTGCATATTCTTAATTGATAAGGCATGTGATATTTTACAATGTGCTGTGCTTTATCTGCACGGACGCGATAGAATCAGAAAGTCTACATTCATCTATAGGGCCTATCAGGCTAGGCTACTGCAAGCGGGAGAGCCCAAGGTCCAAAGGGCGACAGTGCAATACCAATTAATTGTCATGATTTCCAACGCCTCTTCAGCGACATTGGGAAGGTACCCTTGTGACATGGCAGTCGAGCTAATGTGAAAGTAAACGATGATTATGACGTCAAAGGGTAATACTGTAATCAAGTCATAATACACGGAATATGAAAATCTCATTTGCAACCGTTATATCTCTCTAGAAACTGAAACTGAGGTTGTAAAAAGCCCATACGTCACGCTGGAGTATACAGCAGATAATTAGCAGCACAAGAAAGTTCTGCTTCACTTGTATCTTTTAGAAAAGAGAGATTATTTTCGGATCTTATAGTTATGGTATAGTGACGATGATGAAGATGATGTTTAGAAATAGATCTTGCTGCTGCGACTGCTTTTCCCAATTTCATGCAGTTGTGTTTTCAATCACAGCCATAGGTGCTATAATTGTGTGACGGTTTCATTAGTCGAATCTGCAAGTGTATACACTGCCATGTTTTCAGCAAAAAGGATGAAAACAACTACTAAAACTATTGTAATAAACTTTTTTTTAATTTATATGTTTTATTTCGAAATCACATAAAATCACAATATTTACAAATAATCATCAATTAGCAAACACGAGAAAAAGAAAAAAAAAGAAAAAAGTGACAAGAGCAATTCAGAGATAATATAAAAAGAGAACCACCATGATTCATCAATAAGTATACAGTAAGGCAAAGTTTCCTCAAAGACCCCCGTCTCATAGCACACCCAGGGAGAATGGCTCCCCCAGTGGGGTCCCCAGGTCTGAAAGAGGACCATACCCTCTTACTCAACGACAAAAGTCACACCTTATCCTACACAATCAAAATTTACTCATCTAATCATCCCTCAAAACTACACATTCTCAGCTCATCTCGAGACATCTTTAGCATTGTAATTCAAACCACTACATAAAGCCTAAATCAGACCTGGAGATCCCTGACAGGAAAAGATTACATTATAGACTGTTAAAAAAAAAATTAGAGCCCAAAAAATTCCAAAACCATTGAGCAAATAATTCATATCCAAGGCGCGCCAACAAAGCTGGAGAAAACATAAAGGCCAGACAGAGGGCCGGCAAATTCACTAACTACAATGTAGTACTACACATGGTTGTACTTTGTATCAGCGACAGATCATGGTGATTCCAATGAGCAAAATACAATGACAAGTTAGTATTCAGCATACCAATACACAGTATGAAATAAACTTAATCCAAGGGGTATGAAACAATTTTAAAGTAACATTTAAACATATCATAAATCAAATCTCCATTTTTTAAAATGTAAAGTAAGCTTATTTCTTTTCTTAGCTAAATAATACTCTGTTTCTTTTTGCTTCTTAATGAAACTCTTAAAAAAATCAACAGTTGGTACTTCATTCCTAAATTTACAAATATAAAGGCAATATTTTACAACTAATACAAGGTATGTTAAAAACTGATCTGATAATAAACCAAACAATTTTTCAAAATTGGAGAGCTTAAAATTATCAATGTGGATTTCTATTATGTTTACTACATATCTCCATATTGTAATAAACTTTACTTTGCGCATGTGTTTTCAGCGAGCGGCACTACAGTCTAGTCAGATATTCGTGGATTTGCTGTTTGGTGGCGAGTGTGTGTCATCACAACACGATGTTGAAGCTCCGCCTCCATTATAAGCGCTTTGCATTGGTAGCTGAGCACTGATTGGTCAAAAATGAGGTAATGACAGAAACTGGTCTTCATTGGACACGAATAATACGTACTTCATCCCTATTTTTAGCTTAGAATTTCACCATAAATTGCAATGTGAATCAGTCGGCGATTGTCAGTTCATATCGTTCGTTCGTTTCAAGCGCATGGGAAAGGCATCGCGGGTGAAAACTCCGCGAAAGAGCGAAAGGCGACCTACCGGCGAAAAACACCGGTTTCTCTCGCGAGAAGTGCTAACAAGGTATGCATAACTCACTTTTAACAACAATGCTGAGCATGTATGTAGGGCAGAAGTCGTGTGTAGGCCTAGCTAAATTTCACATGGTAAAATAATAGCGCTGTAACTTTACAGCTGACGTTACAGTACTTACACTCCGTGCTTCTCAACCTAACGTTAGCTGGGTAATGAGGCTGACGAGCTGGTAGCTGTAGTACCGGTATATAGTGCAGCAGTTGAGTTGTTCTACAACCATGCCTTGCGCTAGCTCTGCTCTGTTGTGCTTCCAAACGTTGAGAATACGTTTACGATGGCGAACGTATTCACGTTAGACATAAAGGAGGTGGAGTGATAACCGCCCAAACGTTTATATTTTTAATATTTACTCTTTTATAAATTATGATATTGTGTCGTCCTTCCACGTATCTCCCGGCATCGAGATAATGCCTTTGCCATTATTGACGGGATTGGTCCGAGGTTTGGGCTTCTTTATACGCACTCCACTCAGCTCAGACCCCATACGAGACCACTCTGCACTCACTCACTCATCACCACACAATTACTCATAACTGGCCACAAAACACAGGTGTATCACGTATATTTAGTGGATAGAAACTACTTATTTTATCTTCCAAGCTGTAATTCTCTGACCAAGTTAACGTGGTGTAAGCCGAAAGGTGGTGTAAAGAGCATTCATCAACATCGCATCGATGTCATTCGCTGTACTATAAAGGTTAGTCGGTGGTACTGCAGCCAGGATCAGGAGTAAATTCTGAAAAAATGTCTGATTTCTGAGATAACATGTTAAATTTGTCTTTTTCTTTCCTCTTTCCTCACAGGGGTCAACATTAACCCCCAACAGTTCCCAGCAGTCGGGATTTTGGATTTTACAGTGGCTACGTACGAAGACGATACATTCTTTGAATTATCATGGCCCGTTACGAATCATCACTCTTTCCGAAGCACCTCGCCGGTGACGTCGATAGAAAATGCAGGAGCAGTAGGCAAGGCCAGGGTACATTACCCTGGCCTTGTCCCCAAAGAAGAACTGATGATGGAGGAGAAGGAGACATTATTTGTGGGACAGTCGTGGGAGACGTCAGTTACTGCACCACGCATCGGCGACGAGCCGAGTGGCCTCTTTAACCGTAAGTAATTCTTATGAAAGAAAAGGTGTTTCAGAGAAGACACTTTGTCATTCCATCATGAATGTTGCTAGAATTTTGACAATTCAAGCTTTTGCTTGAATGTTATTTATTGAAACCCGGCATAACTTCAGTAAAGATCATTTGCTATCAATTAGCAGAAGGTGGTGTTTGAATTGAAAGATCACTTGCTATGTATATAGATATATTTTAATTGCAATAAGGAAAAGTGGCATACAAGTGTACAAAGTTGCCATTATGGCCCCTATGCTCTTCAGCATCATACAAATTTGATAATGTGTTAGGGATGTTTGCTAAACTTATGCAAGTGTGTATACACAGAAGTATGGATCAATCCATTTTCCACCTGTGCAGTGGACATGGACCTGGACCCAGGCAATAGCACAGTGGAAGGTGTCGTCGACAGCACCAAGCTGATGGTAGACCCGTCTGCGACCAGCACGGTTGACCTCGCTGAACTCTTCCCAGACCTTACTGACATCCTTGATGACAGCGGCACCGGGGTGGTTGTACTCGGGGCTGCGCTAGAGGAGGAGGAGGAGGAGGAGGCAGGTGCGCTCAAGAAGGTGCATCTGGCAGCCTCTCCCGATGTAGCAGTCACCAAGGCAACAGTTGGGAATGGTCTGAGGAGGCAGCTCCCCTCGACCTCGTCTTGCGCCTCTGGCAGCGAGATGAGCGACTACGAGGATGGGCTGAGCCCTGCGGAGGTGGACACAACGTTGGAGAATTTCTTCAACACGTTCACAGATATCCAGGGCTTTCTCGATGTCCCGGTAAGTCAAGCTAATATTTCATTCAAGTTTATTTGTGAGGGGTTTTGTTTTCTGTTTTTTGTTTGATCCTGTGCACTTAATGGGAGGGCAGTATGTGGAACATGTGGTGGGATACATTACTTTTGATTATAAATGAAAAGAGATGAATATTCCCTTTCATTAAAAGAGAAAAATGATGGAATCACATGTAGGGTGCTGCTGAAAAGAAAAGCTGTAAGGTATGAAATCATGAATTTGACTTCATATAGAACATGGAGCAAAGACATTGAGTGTTTACATCTAACCATATTTGCCTGAAAGATACAAAAAAAAAAAAAAAAGAAGAAGAAGAAGAAGAAGAGGAAGGAAAGAATAGAAAAGGCAGATGAAAAAGTTATGTGGGAAGCATGTTCCTGGAACCATGTACATGTATATTTGAATCAAAAGTCTTTGTATGGTGATCCATGTATGGATGATGCAATAGGAAAGTCCCTGGGAATCCTGTGCATGTTATCTGCACCATGTGAAGGAATACATGCCAAGTGAAGACATTGCTGTGTTGAGTTTGTTCTTTTTTTTTATGGGGGGGGGGGGTGGGTAGAGGGATGATGCAGCACATTAATATTCAGGTAAAATACTCTAGAAAGCAGTGTTTGAAAGATATATTTCTAGTCTTGGATTTCTGATAACAGATTCAGAGTAAGTTGCTTCTATTTCTTCCCACCCCCCTGTTTACGCCAAACATCAAACTTTAGAACAGCAAGACCAAGAATACCATGCACAATAGTCTTTGGAACTACCAGAAACCACGTCACCACTCTGTGCATATTCATTGTAATGTTAATTTCAGTGCCGAGGAAAAATACGCAAACCCAAGAGGGCTTTTGTGGGCGGAGCTTTACTCATGAATATTAATGAGATGAGCTAAGGTTACAAGCGATGGTGCAATACTGCCTCATCTGCGGGCAAGTCAATACTTGCATGCATGAACGTACAAGGCTGAATGGGTGCTGTGGCTGGGTGCTAGCAGTGAGTCAGTGTATGTTGGTTGGCCTTGTGCCTTCCTGACAAATAGGCTTGCTGGGCTCCTAATTTCCTGATGAATCTGTCAGCCCTGTCATTGCACAACATGCTGAAATTTTACAGCGCTCTCCTTTCCAGGCGCGCTGTTGTTTTGTATTCGGGGTATATATTGCTCTCAATAGTTTCTCCTCGCGACTCTTTCTGTCAGTCTCGGTGACTCTTCATAACACTGGCCATTGCTACTTTAAAGGGAATGTTTATTTTGGATTATCATCATCAGTAATTGCTAGCAATACTTAAATGTTGTTCGAAAGGTGGTTTGAATAAAGCGAGACATATCCAGCGATGAAAGTAAAGATTTGTCTTATTGTGTATCTGCTAATGATGGTGAGATTAATCCACTTCAGGAGGTTCCTAGCCATGGTAAATGCTGTTTCGCACATGCTGTTTGCATCGGACTTTGAGCTTGGCAGCACTTGAATTCAGCATATGTTTGGATTGTGATAAAAGACTTGCTTCCACTGATATTTTAAAACAATAGCCTATTGCTAATTCATGTCCTCTTGTGTGTTTGATTTTGTTGAGTCTTGGTTGGCTCAAATACTGTACATAAGTCCACTTTTGATATTTACTTCAAAGCACTGTACAGTTACAGGGTTTTGTTTGTACAGTTGAATGATATGCAGTGGTTTTGTAGGACTTTGCATGTATGCAATGGACTTCATCTTTTCATTAAATTGTCATTTCCCTTTTCCTTTTTGAATATCCAGGCTGAAGAGACTGGTCCCACAGCCACTGTCGATGCTGCCACTGTGCGAAGCCTGATTGATACCCCGACAAACGATACTGGATCATCCTTATCAAATGTTCTTACCGTCGACACTGATTCTCTAGCTTTGTCTGCAGTCAGCGCCGAGAAGCGCATCAAATCTGAAGGAGAAGAAGAGGAGGAGGAGGGAGAGGAGAATGCTTGCCATGTGGCCAAGAAGTCACGCCGTGCCCCTTCAACGAATTCAAGTCCTGTGGATGTGTACAGACAGCGACGGATCAAGAACAACCTTGCCTGCAAGCGTGCCAGGCAAAACCGAAAGAAACGCGAGAGCGACCTGGCGGTCACCGCCAACGAGCTCGAGGCCGAGAACGCCGTCCTGAGGGCAAAGATTGAAGAGCTCACCGAGATCGCAGAGCTCTCCCGCCGCGCTCTGGTCAAAGTTCTGGCCAAGTAAAGGGGATCTTGATTTCATCAGATCCCACGGTGAGTGGAACTCAAATGGACAGGTAGCTAGCTTGTGGCAATGATGCACTCAGTTGGCCATCACATCAGCTTCTGAACCTCATGGAAAGACCCCGGCCTCGTTATGATGTTGTCATGTATCCCCAAGACAGTAGCAATCCAAGATGGGCGAAAGGGTTAGCCCCACGTCCAGCCCATGCCACGAGGGTGGTTTCTTGGAGCTGTTGACATGCTAACCACTTGGCCAATCTGACATCTTGGAACCAGATGCTTACTTGGGAGAGGATGTAGAATGCAGAACACTTGTGTGTTTTGTTTAGAAGCTGCCAGTATAGTCTTATGGGGTTAAAGAAGCATGTGAAGCCATATCTGTGTTAGTCATTGTTTTCAAGAGCTAGGGATTGTGTCAGGAGTAGTTGCATGATCTCAGACTTCATCGTTAGATGGACATGTCTGGATGGTTTTAGCAGCTTTCTAAATCCAATGTTTGTTGTGTTTGTCATAAAGACTTATGTACAATTTGTGTTTCTTGTATAGATTTTGTTGCACATAATTTAGGTACATCTAAAAATAAAACAAAAAAAAAACATCTTTATGTTAATATTAACATAATTTTTTTTTTTATGTGTGTATGGAAACAAAATAATATAGATATCAGCAGTTACTTATTGTGTTTGGAGAATTTGCGAGTTTTGTTTCATTTACTGTAACTCTAAAGTGCTTTAAAAAGCTTTATTAGTATGTTTTTGTTTAGGTGAATGACTCAGAAGTACTGTGAAAACAGTGGTTCATTTACACATGAGATACCTCTCTTAAAGCAATAGATTTATCAAAATGACTGGATTTTTTGTACCAGAGGAAAAAAAAAAGGTCATCCCAAGCAACACTGTTACATTTGCTTCTAAGTGTTGGTTGGGTTTCATATTGTCACTCACTTTGTGCTTGACTGTGGGATCGAGTGTGTGTATCCCTGTGTAACTGCTTTGCTCTGTTGAGTGAGGAGGTGTTTCTGCACCTTAATAAATGCTGCCTGGAAACACATTTTCATGGGAAGTTGGCAACAGGCGATGGTCAGAGACAAAATAAGCAGCTGATCATGGGGGGGGGGGGGGGGGGGGGGCATACTAGCAAAACAGTACACATGTGATGGACTTCCAATGTCATACTTGTCATAACTTCAAGAATGCAGTCTAGAATGATAACAAAAATGCTCATCAGAGAATTTGTTCCCAACAGAAAGCATGATTTGGTTTATGATGTCAATGTTGCATATTAAAGAGGGTTTGCCTGAAGGATACAAATGTATGTGGAATTTGACAATTCACTACGTTCTGTTTGCCATGTAGCACTTTTGTCTGTTAAAGACCAAAGCTAAGCTGGCAAATTTTTTATGCTTCTAAATTGTACCAAATTCTTTGGTCTTGTCCCACAATCTGCCACTTTTATTTTGAATTCTTCCATAGATATAAAGGGACATACATTTATGTTTATGTTGAACCACCCCCTCCCCTAAATTTAGTTACTGACAAACTTCAAAATACACTATTATTTAAAAGCTGTGTACTGGTTATAGCAAAAATGCACAGATATGCAAAGAAAAATACAATATGTATGTGCTCATCACTTCCATATGTAGTCTCAATTCTGTGGTGATTGAAGAGGTTGCCTAATGAACTGCAAGAGTAAAACAATGCTTTTTCATTTCCTTTCTTGCATGTAGATGTATTGTATCTTTATTGTATTTTATTTCTCTGTTTATGTTGCTCAGTGTCTGGTTTCAAGACCACAAGTAATATTTTATGCAAATACAAGTGTACATGTATTGAAGGGGAGAAGGAGAAGAATTCCACTTGATGTGCAAACTGTATTCAAGTGAAGTTCCTTTTACTCCTAAACTGGAGCAATTTAAGACACCAAATGTTATGTTTGTTTGTTTTTCTGTCATTTGATGACTTCTTTTTAGAAAACGCAGAGTATAATCTCTGAGTTTCATTTATTTCAATTGTCAATCAGTGAGTAAGTTTAAATGCTACCCCCTTAACCTCCTTGACTAACTTTAGACTGTTGCAAGGCTCCCAATGCAACAATAATACACTTTGCACACATCTCACGGCATTAAAACGTGTGACTATAATTCAGGTCATTTTGATTTGTGATTGCTCAGGGAACCATTTACCGTCTTTGATGGAATGATTTTTAAGGTTGATCATGTTTTGTGAATGAGCCAATTTTGTCAGATCTTATTTGTATATATGTGCTTCACATCTTTTGCTGCTTTGAATGAGAGGTCCTTTCATCTCTACATGAAAGGAGTACATACTTGTACATTGTATTGTATATATCATTTGCACATGACCATCTCTTTGCTGCTGACCCCCCCCCCCCCAAAAAAAAAAGAAGACAAAGAAAATGTGTCGCTACGACAAACAAACATTAAAGTACAAAGTATGGTCCTTTCTGAATGAATTAATGGTAATTAATGTTGATGTAGTGTTGCTCTGTATTCTGACTTCAGCATCTATGATGTTGACAACAAATGGTTATTGATTAGTGAGGTCACAGAAAAATTTTTGTTGAAATTCCTCTTTGTTCCTCTTTGTTCATTTAATGACTAAATATTATCATTGAGGAATTCAGTCAAAATGTAACTTACCGTTCAATGCAGTGTGGTTTGAAGAAATTGTGTAAGAAAATTGATTCTGTACGTGGAAACCATGTCCCCAAACTGTATATACTGAAAGCAAATTAAGAATATCTATTGAGTGTTTCCTTCTTCTTTTTTTGTGATGATGATAAGGAAGAAAATATCTTATTTTAATGTGTAAATAACATATTTTGACTTTATTTCACTTTATTAGTACTCCATTCAAAGTGACAAAGAGTGGATAGATCAGTAGCATACCTCACAATGGGGTCCTCTTCCATTGTAATAAAAACGTGATTTTGTATTAGATCTACAAAAATAATGAATAAAAGCTGGACTTGTTATCTAAGAAAGATACAAAAAATAGCCTCCTACTTTTCAGAAATCAGTACTGATGTGTGCGTAAGAGAGAAAGAGGTGTTGAGTAATTGGTTAGATCAATAATGGTATGGTTTGATTGACTGGTGCTGAGGTGATGGAGACAGTGCGTGGAATAGTTGTGATTATGGTGTCAATGTTGGTATGCATGCCTTTCTGAAGTAATGCTGGGAAGAATGGTAGTGCAGAAGATGGTACATGTACATGTACAGAAGGAATTTAGATCAGATTGGTTTGAACATGTATTTTGGTCTTTTGAAAGGCTGGGGCTACTGAATAGTGGTTAAATGACATCACCTTCACAGTTGCTGTTTTTTTTTAATGTTTTTAATTTTGTGGCAGACTTGACTTTGTTTGCAAATTTGTGGCCTCCATACTGGCGATTGATGTTCGTTTTTGTAACGGTATACCAACCATTATGGTTTATTGCTGTCGAGGTCATGATTGCTTACTGGATCAGGAAGTAGGTGTTGTTGCTAGGTGATGTTGCTAGGGGGATACCGCGTTCGGTGTGTTTGCGTGCTGATCAGTTCTCCCTATTCTGTGTGTGTTTGTGTGTGTGTGACTGTGTGTGTGTGTGTGTGTGTGTGTGTGTGTGTGTGTGTTAATCTTTCCATTTTTTTTTTTTTCGTTTACGGAGAGGTGTAAGGCTCGGTGTTACACATGTACTGTAATCAAATGCTGCTTGCTCCAATATAGTCGACAAAGGCACAGTTGACACTGTTTTATAAAATACCTTTGATGGACTTTAATCCAATATAATCACTTTACTTCGTCATTCTGGAATCTCCGTACAGTATGTACATAGGATCCTCCAGGTTCTCGTATAGCCAGTTGTTGCAAGAAACACTACAACGGCAAGTTTATATGGCTGTGACTTAACCACGATATTCATCATGGCAATACCCTATATGAAATTGATTATTTTAGTATTTTTGCCACCAGCATCTGCAGGGGACCGTTTCATGAAACTTTTTGTCAGTGATTTACACTGACAACTGTTAAAAGCTACTGAAATTCTTGTGTCTGATTGGCTGATAGCAAATTTGTCGGTGAAAACCTCCGACGAACTCGTTGATGAAACGCCCCCAGATCTAGAAGGAGATGTACAATATCACAACTGTATAAGTGTATAAGTGTTATCAGTTTTGTATATCTCCCCTCGCCCTATCCTCTCCCTCCCCCTTTTTTATGCTGCAAATCCACTTGTCCCTTAAAGCCTGCGGGGCTCATACATACTGAACTAAATAATATGAATGGGGACTTGCTTCTATGGAGCTTTGCCTAAATGCCAATTTTGGCAAATGAGAAATGACTTACCGCACCCACTTCCGTCCAACATTATTCTGACAATATGTCAATATACATTACTATTCCACGACTAACGATTACATGTTTATTGAAATCAAAACGGTTTAACCCAGAATCCTGCCCCAACTCATAAACAACATAACCTCGCCCGACAAAACCATTATCAACTCCATTGCAGATTGATCAAGGAGGTATATATGCCACAATCAACTCGGCATACAGTGTTAGTATACCCATGGAACCTCAAATAGCTCCGATACGACACGCGGCTATTGTAGTACTGTACACGTACAGTGTATATACTCGCTTCAAAGGTGATTTCCTTTCATTCCCATTTCGTATATGGCCTGCCCAGTAGATAAGGGTATAGATGGCCTGCCCAGTAGATAAGGGTATAGATGGCTGACAGACCTTGATATGATAGTTCGTTGATACACGTTAGTTGGATCGACATGACATTTTTGGTATACTATAACTGATGTACCATTTCCATTTCCATGCGACCACACTGTGACTCCACGAATATAAAATGTATGACATACTAGTTGTATGTTTTCCACCTCATTTAAATGCGTTAGTATGTTTGTTTTGTAACAATTCCGATAAACGAACACCACTTTAACAACAGTACATACTGTTGAGCCACACTCACACGTATTTGCCGACTACATTAATACAGCACTTTTATACAAACTGTATCGTTCATTTTGTTACAGCTACATTATACATTACATGTATTATGTATTTCCATGCATGGATCTACACCACTGACCCATGTACAGTGTACTAGTATACTATCTCCCCTGTATCAGTGCTGTATGCCAGTGTCATCTAGGCCTTCTTTAATGTATGTTACAACTTACATGCAGGTAATGTCATTTATGACTTGCTTGTACTCCAATCGCGTCAAGAAAAAAAAAATCAAAAGAAAGTTTGAAGTTTAAAGTACCCACATATAACACACACACACACACACACACACACACACACACACACACACACACACACACACACACACACACACACACACACACACACAATGCATTTCGAAGCCATCCCTTTACTTCTGAGATGATGCAACAGGCTGCAACTTCATGAAATTCCAGGTACTGCGGCTAAATAACTTTATAGTGATCGAGGGTATCAATTTGACAAACAACCTATCATGGCCCCTTTCTCTTCTAGCTGCCACTTCCCCTCTCTCACAGCCTCGAAAAAGGATGACGACATAGGCTGCAATATCGCTGTATGTATAGCTCCATGTATAAAAATCCCAGAGCCATTGAAATTCATTCTGTTATTTACATGCAGCGAACAGCAGGACTCTTTTGCGCATCCGCATTAAAAAGCGTACAAACAAGCAAGAAAGCAAACAAGCAAACAAACAAACATAAACGAACGAACAAGCACAAACATGGTTATTGTATTTTTTATGCAAACTCTATCACTGAAACTATCGCAAGCGTTTTGTGTCATATCTTATGCCTGTAGTTTACATGTGTGTGTGTGTGTGTGTGTCTGTCTGTGTGTGTATTTGTGTGAGTGTGTGAAAGCCCATAGAGGGCGGGGAAGAGGGGTCAAAATTGGAAACAGACAAACAGTGAACCTTTCTGAGGGAGTGAAGCGACCGAACGGGCAAGGGTTACATAGGAGGAGCGTGGTCGTATAAAGTATAGGCAGTCCAACGTTTTCGAGGGGGGGGGGGGGGGGGGGGCAAGAATAATCTCCCTCTGGGAAAATCAAGCAAGCGAAGGAGTGTAGGGGAGGGTTCGGCAGGAGCTATAGTAGTCCCCTCCGCCACGAAGGAGCCTGCCTTATTTTCAAGAATTGAAATTCAAAGGAAGAGGACGAGGTTATTTTATTCAAACAAATTGAATTCTGCATTTTTTATTTACTGAACATGATTTATCTAAAGAATATAGCGGTTATACATGTAGATTTCATATTATAATTCACTTTTTCTCACTCCGGAATTGGCGCATTATAAGAACCCTGTATTATTGTTGTTGTTATTATTATTATTATTATTATTATTATTATTATTATCATTATTATTATTATTATCATTATCATTATCATTATCATTATTATTATTATTATTATTATTATTATTATTATTGTTATTATTATTATTATTATTATTATTATCATTATCATTATCATTATTATTATTATTATTATTATCATTATTATTATCATTATTATTATTATTATTATTATTATCATTATTATTATTATTATTATCATTATTATTATTAGTAGTAGTAGTAGTAGTAGTGGTAGTAGTAGTAGTAGTATTGCTGCAACTGCAACTCGCAGGTTGCAACTTCGCGAAATTCCAGGTACTCCGGCTAAGTAACTTTACGACGTGATCGAGGGTGTGGTTTTTTTTTTGTGTGGTTTGGGGGTTGTTTTTTTTTTTTTTTTTTTGATCGAGGGAACTTTTTCTCACTCCGGAATTGGCGCATTATAAGGACCCTGTATTATTGTCTGTATCATCATCATTATCATCATTATTATTATTATTATTATTATTATTATTACCATTATTATATCATTATTATTATTAGTAGTAGCAGTAGTAGTAGTATTGTTGCAACTGCAACTGGCGGCAGGCCGCAACTTCGCGAAATTCCAGGCACTGCGGCTAAGTGACTTTACGGCGTGATCGAGGTTTTTTTTTTTTTTTTTTTTTTTATCGAGGGAACCTTTTCTCACTCCGGAATTGGCGCATTATTAGAGTATTATTATTATTATCATTATTATTATTATCATTATTATTATTATTATTATTATTATTTTTATGATTATTATTATTATCATTATCATTATTATTATTATTATTATTATCATTATTATTATTATTATTATTATTATTATTATTATTATGATATTATTATTATTATTATTATTATTATTATTATTATTATTATTATTATTATTATTATTATTATTATTATTATTATTATTATTATTAAAGAGTAATCCAACTTTGGAGGGCTGCCATTTCTTAATCGTCAGTTATGAAGAGCACAGTGTTATTTACCGGGAAAGAGGAACTCTTCCTCTTTCCATTGTTACCTAATTATGTTGACAATTGTCATGCATGACTGAGCACATGGACTTTACAGACAAGAATGACAATCTGTCAATGAAAGTGGTCAAGTCATCAGGCCAGCCTGCACGACTGCAGATTTGTGTTTTATGGTTCATAACCACGAACATGGCCACGTTGTCGATATTTTTTCCTTCCCATTATGGCGAAACCATTATCCATATACTCTCTTCATATTCAAGACATGGTTTGCCACTGGGTTGAATTTGAACAGAGAAAAAAATGGATTGTGTGGGTTGGCCTCTGTGGGAGCGACCAAGTTATCGGACGAAAGGCCATGTTAAAGGTTATGGACAATAAAATGTTAGGAGAAGACCTAAACACAAACCTTAAACACAAATCGTACAAGCTGGCCTACTTGGCAACTTTCATTGGCAGATCTCATTCATGCAGTGAGACATGCATTGTTCCTTCACATTAACACGCACACTTGGAAAAAGTGCAATTTGTCATTGTTGTCTTTAAAGTCCATGTGCTCAGTCATGCATGACAATTGTCAACATAATTAGGTATCAATGGAAAGAGAAAGGGTTCCCCTTTCCTTACAGCAAACATCGTGCTCTTCATAGCTGACAATTAAGAAATGATAGCCATCAAAAGTTGGATTACCTTTTTTTTTTTTTTTGATACGCTCTGTACGGCTCCCCTCACCGCATGTCATCACCTGTCAAGAGATGGCGTTGTCAGTATTATTGGCTGCGTGTAACACCGAGAAGGAACTTCGTATGATCAAGGAGGTTTAAGAGATGGAGCTCCAACTGGCTGTAATTATTCAAACAGCTGCCATATTTCTATTGATGCACAAAAGAATTCCACAGGTGCACTTGTACCTTTGATGATCAGGGTTCCATACCGCCGTCTTTTTGAGCAATTTGAAGATTCATTTTAAACTCTAACATCATTATCGTCTATATTCTGCTCGTTTATTTGTCAAATAGCATGAATGTTCTCTTAATGATAAAGCATATGAAACAAAAGTAGATCCCGTCCAAGATTATGTGCAAAAATGTATAACCTGAGCTGTATGTCGTGAAAATATTAGAAACTGTACTCTCTCTACAAATCCAATTTTATCATCTTTCCGATCGCTTCCGACAAATGAAATTGATATGGTATAATTTTCGAGTATAGTTCTTTATTCATTTATATGTTTTAGTGTAAGGTCATGTAAAAACGAATAATTTTGATTTTCATTTCATCAATTTTTGTACAATTTCTATTCGCCTGTATTATTAATGTGCCGCTTGTTTTCTAAGAAGGGACGGCGAAAAGCAATTATCATCATAAAGACATATCTTCCTTTGAGAGTGACGAGTCATGATGCAATGCCACATGAATCAATTGTCTTCCTATCTGTGAGGCAGCTCCAGTTTAGCACATACTTCAAATATTTCTGAGCGGCGGCATGAAACATGGGATCAAAGGGAATGAGACTGCTGTTACTCCATTTCTCAAACCTCCTTGGTATGATTAAAGAGCTCTACTGGTGATACCGGTTCTGACGACATGAAACAAGAATATGAAATTTGCTTCCATAAACGAACTATTTCCTATTGCTTCTCTAGAATATTCAGGGGCATGACCGAAAGAAATACCTTTAGTATACACTTCTATATGGGAGTTTTGTAATGGAAGACTCAATAAAATAAAATTGTGTTATTATGTTCCTCATTCTCCTCACCTGGTACCTCAGAAAATCAATATGATTTGTAAGTCCACATGATTCTGTTCTACAATATTATATGTGACATCAAAGATTCATTTTATCAGTCTAGGCCATAAACGAGTGTTGCCAATTCATAGATCTTCATACTATGCGCAAAATAAGTAAATTTGTCATTTCTGCAGTTCGCTTTCACAAACTGACGCTACAGTAGGACTTGGCCATTGTCGTACCAGGGAGGTGGCCACCTCCCTGGTCGTACATCTTCAACTAGATCAATGGTTGTGATTGCGGACCCTCCAAAATAATGCCCAACACTTGTGTGGACAAGTGCGAGGTCCAAAGTTCAAAGTGTAAAGCGACATTGAACAGAAAGCTTCCACTATAGAAGCATTGCTTCTAGAAAACCTATTTTATTATGAGCATACATAACTGACCAAATTCTTCTTCGTCATACCGTGAGGTGATAAGCTCTTAAATCATCAATCTGCAAACACCATTGTTACAGTCGAGGAATTACATGCATGATGTTAATGAATTACTGATACTCTCTGAACGTTCTATCATGACCTTTTTCTTTCATGGAAACTTGCAAGATTTACAGTGTAACCATGGCTTCCTCAGTGGGTGCTCATCAAAATCCAGCAAACGATTCTTTACATCCTTTAATCGAGAGAGCAGCGAGCTCGATTAGAGCTTGTGATGTCCTCGTGATCATGGCGGGAGCGGGGATGAGTGTCGACGGCGGCATACCCGACTTCGTCGATATCAAGAAGGCTCTTCCTGAGGTTAGCTTTCTTGGTCTTGGAGTCAGAGAATTATCGAACTCCGAGCTTTTCCTCAAGAACCCGCAATTTGCCTGGGGAATTTTTGGAAAGCGAATGCGAGATTATCGTCGCTGCTCACCCCATGTCGGATACACTTATCTCCTGAACTGGTGTAAGACCAAGTCCCTTTCTTTCGTCTACACCAGTAATATCGACAGGCACTTCTTGAGAGCAGGGTTTTCTCCCGGAAGCGTGGTGGAGTGTCATCGTTCCCTCTACGAGCTCCAGTGTGCCGTTCCATGCTGCGATGAAGTTTGGGACGGTAGCGACATCGAAGTAGAGTTCGACGAAAGGACCCTCCATGCTGTCGGAGAATTGCCGCGATGTCCGAGCTGTGGTGGTGTGGCTCGCCCCTGCACGCAGCTGGCAAGGGACACGAGATGGCTCAACAGGCTGAGCCAACAGCGGGAGAGGGAGATGGATCACTGCCTGACAAATCTGGATCAGTCCCGCTCCATCGTGGTTGTAGAGATTGGATGCGGTGTTCAGATGCAAAAAGTGCGGGACAAATCGGAGTGGCTTGTGTCCAGTCTAAGGAGAGCTCACCATGAGACAGTGTTTGTCCGTGTGAACCCCCTTACTAACCATCTCAGGATGCCAGAGCCGCGACATCCCGACGACATCGCACTCGGCATGACAGCCCTCGACGCTCTGTGCGGGATGGACGTTATCGTTTCTTCTTGAAATCACTCGCAATATACATGAGCTACCTCTTCTTTGATATTGTTATTATCATTATTATTATTATTATCATTATTTTTATTATTGTTATTATCATTATTATTATTATTAAAATTGTTTATATGGTTCCAAGATGAATTCTTCTTCAAAATATGATTTCATTAATTATCATACAGTAGACGTTATACGCTTCCAGCAAGATGGAGTGCAGTTTGTGGTTCTTTTTTTTAAATGAAACCATAAAGGAAACCATAATTATAACATAAAGATAAAAAATGATGACATCTGCGATGAGCATAATTCATTAAGATAAAGTTGGCTTACACGAATACACTAAAATAAGAAGAACAGAATGGTATAAATAAGACCTAAGGATCAGAAAGTTATTTGATTTCAAAGTTTCACATGTTTTCATCAAGCAGTGAAATCGGTCTCATCCACATGTGCAAATTTGCTAATATTTATGGTGATGATATCGTCAACTCACAACTTTCATCATTACTATAATTTTTGCACACTGGTTTGGTTATATTTTGTCTTCTCCATTCATATTGATAGAATATATGCATAGGCCTACTAATAGTAAATACAGGGCTCGACACTAACGGTGGCCCGGTGGCCCGGGGCCACCAAAAATGAAAGTCGGGCCACCAGATTTCAAAAAAGGGCAAATTTGGTGGCCCGACTCGGGCCACCAAAATTTTTTGAAAAGTATGTCAATAAATTCGTAACTTTTTGCGCCGGAAATTAGCAGTTAAATTTGTTTAAAGGATGGATGAAAAGGACTGAATGAGTGCCTGAGAGTGAGTGTTGCAAGTTTGTTGAAGTTTATTTATGAGTATGTCCAACTTCTAATTCTTACTATCATAAACTTAAATATTTGACTCATAAAAAAAAGGACCTTTACCGGTTTTTATCGTTTTTTTTTTTTTTTTTTTTTTTGGGGGGGGGGACACCAAATTTTTCTCTCGGGCCACCAAAAATTTGAAATTTACGATTTTGGTGGCCCCATCGGGCCACCAAACAAAAAAGTTAGTGTCGAGCCATGGTAAATGTATGGTTAAATGAGCTATTAGATCTTCTTTTTTCGCATTAGGTATGAGTGCATGGCTCAGATCAAGGGTACACTACACAATGTGCAAAAGTGTGCTTCTGAAAATTCTAAATTAAACTAATGCAATGTGACCAGGAGACATGAAGTACCATTTTCACTTTTGAAGGCATATATTATAGTAGCTCCAGACAAGGTTTCAGGTTCATTGCTTCGAATATAGGTATTTTACAGCATTTTTATAGTTAAAAAATGCCCATTTTTCATGATTTTTTTTGTGTTACATGCAGAACATATCTTTTGGACACCTTAATTTTTACTTTTACATTTTGAAATATGAACTGATTTCAAACTTTCAATAAAAATTAGGTATCAAATTACGGAATTCTCATGCTGGTGATTTTTTACATCACATCTGAATTTTTTCAATTCTTTGAAGTTGTTGAGTGAAAAAAACTTGTGGAAAACAGTACACATATTCTTTATGATATTCCCATTCATATGTTTATGTACATTCATGTAGTATCTTTACTTCAACCTGAATTCACTGCATTATTAAGTGTACTTTTCAATATTCTTACAGTAGATTGACATACTAAATTTTTTGGTGTCCAGGGTTATGTGCATGACAATGTCAACACAATCATATTTTCTTACAAAAGGCAAATACCAGGCAGCTAATGCCAAGTGCAAACCACTTAAAACATTAGTTATAAATTCTAAACCTATTGTGTCCTTCAAAGTTGGTCTTGAAAGTGGACACTGAGTTATGTACGTGACAGTTATGTACGGAACACACCTTGCAATTAACTATGAAAATTACACATTATGAACTACTTTCTGCATCTAAACAAGTTTTTATATCATGAAACTTACATATGAGTAAATTGGTGAGAAGCAGACTCCAATCTTAGCTAATTGACCCAATATGATGTAACGTACATAACATGGACACCGGTGTCCTAGTTATGTACATGTAACATGGTAAAATTTGGACTCTTATACAAGCATCTACAATTTGTTTAAAAGTGTCCATGTCATAAATAATAGATAACACTCATGATAATTATGATTGGGTGTATTTGGCAGAAACGAAGTACATTAGGAGATTAGACCATAACATAGGACACTGAGTTATGTATGTAACATTTTTAATGGACAACGTTTTTTATTATTGATAGCTGGTTCAGAAGTTTTCATAGAAAATAATCAACCTCTGTGCGAGCATATACTGCTTCACTGAGCAGCATGATATTATAATTTTTGTATCAAATTAAGAAATGAGAAGAAAGATTGTATGGTAGAATGTAAAGTGTTATGTACATAATTCGGTGTCCATATATATTTCAGGAAATACCTCCAATGTTTGTTCGAAAAATCTTATTTTTTTTTAACTGGTTTTGTTTCTTTTGGGGGCAAGTTTCACTACACATTGAAGTACGGTAGTATTTGCAATAGTGAATTTAAAAACAAGATAAAAACATAAAGTGGACACCGAGTTATGTACGTTACATTTTCTGACCACCAAACATGGCTTGCTGATTGCCAGCTGTACACAATGTTTCTAGCACTTACAGTAAATATTTTGCAGTGTTTGGAGAGTACAAAAATAATGTTACTGAAGTCTGTATGTTAGTTTCACATTTTTAGGTCAAATGTAACATTTTTGGTCCCTTGATCTGAGCCATGCACATTATCATGTTAGTCCTGTCTTATGATATCATCCTGTTGTGATGTCAGTCTTGTCTCCCAAGGTGGGCTTCCCCACTTCTATTTATAATGACTTTCTTCTTCAACCTAGAGGGGCTCACATCAACAGTAAACATTGCCGTTTCAGAGGGTCCGTCCATTTTTTTTTTCGGACAGTGCAAAACATTGTTCTCCTTTAACTTACACTAAGGTGTCATTATCATTATTATTGTTATTATCAGTAGTAGTAGTAGTATATCATACATAATTTTTCATTGAGAAAATACGAAAATAGAATTGAAATTGAAATTGAAATTGAATGACTCTGTTTGTCACGATGAGAATGCATGATATTGTAATCTACCTAAATTGAAAATAACCTTTGATTGAAATGAACTGAATTAATCTGGACATAATATAGTGAGTCCAGACGACTGAAAACACACACACACACACACACACACACACACACACACACACACACACAATGTAAAATCAACACTGTAAAAACATCGGTGTTAGGTTTAACACCACGGGTGTTAAATCTAACACCGATCAAACTTCAATAGAGGACCACACCCACAGGTGTTAAAAATGCACTGTGATGGTGTTGAAAAGTGTCCACCTGACACTTCGTGGTGTTAATTAGACACTGTACCTGGTGTTATTTTGACACTGTACTGGTGTTAATTAAAAAATGACACCACATGGTGTTGATTTGATATTTGTTGGTGTTAATATCAATGGTTTAACACCCGTCCAGCTTCAATAAGAGACCACACCAGCTGTGTTACTTTGGTGTAAATTTATTTTCACATTTTTTCAAAAATCTAGTATTTTAATGTAAAATTCTTGATCGTCTTGTTTAAATCAAAAATCAACAAGAAGTGCAGTTACTAAGAACTCTTCAAAAAACAGTTTAAAATTCGGAAATGACACCCGGAGGTGTTAATTCAACACCATAAATGAGCACCGAAAATTTAACACCAGCTCGGTGTTCACTATTTAACACCGGACTTTTTGCAGTGAAGGAGGTATATCTCCTTGGATATCATCAAACTCTAAAATCTATATAACAAAGAGTTGCCTATCGATACCACCAGTCAAAATAATTCTTTTTCACAATCATTCCACACAGGGGAAGACCTCTAAAAGACAACTGGACAACTGAAAGATCGAAAAAAAAATACAAATCTCTCACAGTGAACTTTCAGTGATCTATACAATACGCGAGGTCATTTCCCTATAGGGTCTTTCATGATTCCTCTGTGATCTTTCAATGAATTTCATGGTCTCCGTGGTCTTTAAAAAAAATGGATTGGTTCAAAATAGTCTTTCAGCCGTCTTTCATAAAAATGGTCTTTAAGTGGTCTTTCAGCAGTGTTTCAACAATCTATCAACGAGCGCTCTAACATGTCTAAAGGTCTTACTATTATGCAGTCTTTCCATCATTCTTCAACAGTCTCTCAAGAATTGCTACATTTTTGGAGAAGATCACTGAAACTTTTTTTTTTTTAGAAATCCTGAGAAATCATTGCAACAGGCTAGTATTCAAGAGACCTTATGGTTGATCTGTTAATTAAATCATACATTCTTATTATATTCCCTCAGAACGTTCGATAATCTTCAAAGTCTCAGAGATCTCTGAGAAATTGGCTGTAAAACTACTTTTTGGTATTTTGATGATCTTTCAAGGGTTTTTAGAGCCATTCCACATAGACACTGCATTTGGATCTGATCTTGGGGACTACTGAGGGATCTTGTCGATTATGTTTTACTGCTTGTATGGCGCGGGCTAAATATGATTTGGCTCGGGCCATCAGTGCAGGAGCTGGCCAAAAATGCATGAAAGTGGTCTTTCAAAGGCCCGACCCAAGGGTCCACCGGAATAGGGGCCTTATTATTTTGTTTATACAAAGCACTATATAACTGGTTCCCATGCAACCTTGTGGTATACATAGGGCCTATTGTATACTCCGAATGAAAGATCTCTCTTTTCCATTACAAAATAAAATTGTATAGCTTACTTGTTTATTTATCTCAAAACAAGGTTTATATCATATAATTGCATCCATGTTTTATTGAATCTTATGTGATTCAAAGTTCAGTAAAATATTATGTAGAAAAGGCCCTACTCATGTAAGCGTTTGGTTATGTATATGTATGTTTTGTATGACTTAATTTATGCAGAAATAAAATCACTTGTATATATGGAATTGAATTGAAATGAAAAACGGAAAACCAGCATTTCCTTGTTCGAGTGATGATGATACCTACATATTTTATATAATATTAAAGACATAGTATCCTTTTCGATTGTCTTCGAAGTTTATATATAGTGATTCTAAGAAGTTATATCAGTTATATGGAAATGAGTTTATGTTCCTACACTGATGTGCCTATAAAAATATTATACGACATGCAGGTGCAATGAAGTCGTCAGCGTTTATCACTGCATGATGCCCATTTTCTCGCATAAGGCAGACATGATTATGATTCGACTTGATGCTTCCCATGCAACAATCTAGCTTACTTTTCCAAAGCATGATTAAGTATACCTTGAGATTTATCATCATACTCCAACTATAGATACAGCCTTGAGATACAGTGCTTTTCCGTTTGGGGTATTAGGTTCTAGATCTCAGAGGTCGGTTACAGCTCTATGGTTGTTACCAGTCTGCATCGTGCTAAATTTTTATGACAACAAAGACACCATACTTTCTTTCCCGACCGACGTGCACACACTGACGCACATTTCACTCACGCACGCATCCCTTGCATGCGATATGTTATGCTACATACCCTACACGACTCATAACATACACGGCGAGACTGTGTACGCCACGCACACGTAGACGTCACGCACGGTATCGTATCATTATCGGTACCGGTAGCATAGCATACTGTAGTACCAAAGAAACTGAATCACTCCCTGTCCATCGACTGAAATCAAATCTTACAAGATGGTCCTTTCAAGACTTGCAGTTGTTTCAAGGAGGTCTTTCGGGACATCAATTGTTCGGCAAGGTGCTCATTATGGAGAAGGACCAGGCACTGTGAGTATAACGTCATCGTGGTAAGCGTTTCTAGAGCTTATTTCTAACGATAGTTACTAAATTTTACGTAACGGTGGAAGGCCTACTGTACGTACGCAGCGCAGCGTAACCAAACACGTTACATACATGTACAGCGACTGGGCTGTGTATAGTCCCCACACTGCACTGCACTGCAGCATGCATGCATGCCGCATAGTAGACAGAGAAAGATCCGTTTGTCCGGAGGAGTCTTTTATTTTTGACGTTATCGCTCTCCTCCGGAGACAGGAGGGGATCTGTGAAGCCAGACACAGTCTCCGCGGAACGTGATATCCCCGACAACCAGATAAATTTTAGGAAAGAGTTCCCTATGTCCCCCCACTAATTTGCGCTTAAAATAAATGAATTACTATTTTTTTTTTATACTAATACATTTGCACAAAATAGATGAATTACTATTTTTTGATACTAATAATAAACTAAATAAAGGTTATGCTAGGGTTATGTCTCAAAAGGAAGTCTTCCCATACATGGCATAACCTTTATTTAGTTCATTATTACTAAAAAAACAGTAATTTAATAGTGGGGCCATGGGGGGGGGGGGGGGGGGGGGGAGAGAAAGGAACTCTTTCCAAATTTTAAAGTACAGACCGATCTTTCGGTCAAGCAGCAGAGCAGAGCCAGCAGCAGGCCAGCAGCAGGCCAGCAGCAGAGCCAGACTAGAGGCAGGAAGCTTGTTGAAGTGGAGTCACACTCACACTCACAGCACAGAGACGTCGAGATTGGACAGTGGCAGTGGAGCGGTGAATTTTTATCATATATCAGATATTGACTAAATGGGCATATTGCCAGCTGCGAATTCAATTGGTTGGAGACTTCATAAGCATAGGCGCCAGCGCCGGAAGTGGGGGGCGGCCGCCCCCCCAATCCAAAAAGTGGGGGGGGGGGGGGCAAAATGCATTTTTGCCCCCCCCCCCCCCAAAAAAAAGCCCCCCCCAAAAAAAATAAAAATAAAAAATAAATAAATGAATAAAAAATAGATAAAAATAAATGAAATAAAATAAACATATTATATAAATGAAATACAAATAGGGAAATTAATTAGCTAAGACTAGTAATTCTAACTCTCATAAATGTTTAGACATTCATTTTTCGTTGCGTGTGAGCAGATTATCTCAACCGCATTCAACGGTAACCGTTGCAGTTTTTAGAGGCCTTTGGCTATGGAAAATCGTGTAAATATAAAAATGTTCGCTTTAAGCACTGGCGGATTTAGAGGCGGGCACAACTGGCCCATGCCAACCCTCCTTTTGAAGCAACTTTTAAAAAATTCTTCTTTGTTTTGTAATTGTTATACGTGTGCCCCCCCCCCCCCCCCCTTGAGAAAAAAAAAATCTTCCATACGTCCCTCTTCCACAGCTAGTATACTAACGTGACACCTGACGTAGGTAGCGCTCCCGGAAAATAGTTTTAACCCCCGCATGCACCACCCCCCCCCCCCTTCTTAATTTCCAAAGCGAAAAAATATAGCTACAAACGGCAGTTTTTGGACTGTAAAATGTCAAAATTTTCAAGCTCGCTCGCATTCAATCGCTATGCCATTCTCCTGATGTTGCTGCCAGTAATTGCCAGCAGTTGCGCCCGGTGCGTCTCCCCCCCCCCCTTTAATTTCCAAAGCGAAAAAAAAATATATGTGTAGCTACAAACGGCAGTTTTTATACTGTAAAATGTCAAAATTTTCAAGCTCGCTCGCATTTAATCGTTATGCCATTGTAAAAGAGAATGTTACTGCCAGTAATTGCCAGCAGTTGCATCTGGGCCGCCCTCCCCCCTTCATTTCCAAAGCAAAAAAACAATATGTAGCTACAAACGGCAGTTAAGGGACTGTAAAATGTCAAAATTTTCAAGCTCGCTCGCTTTGCTTGCTCGCATTTAATCGTTATGCCATTCTCCTAACGTTGCTGCCAGTAATTGCCAGCAGTAGCCCGGTAAGCCAAAAACATGCAAAAGGCAGTTTTGGGACTGTAGAATGTCAAAATTTTCAAGCTCACTCACTACGTTCGCTCGCATTGAATCATTATGCCATTCTACTAATGTTGCTACCAGTAACTGCCAGCAGATGCGCCCGGTGCGCCCCCCTTAATTTCCAAAACGAAAGATATAGCCACAAACGGCAGTTTTTGGACTGTAAAATGTCAAAATTTTCAAGCTCGCTCGCTCCGCTCACTCGCATTTTATTGTTATGCAATTCTCCTGATGTTGCTGACAGTGCTTGTCGTTTCACACTGTCATTCCATAATCCATGTAAGGAAGACTTACAATGTTGCTCAATGACTGCGTTGTCGAATGTATCACATTCCGTAATGTATTGTAGTCCCATTAAGTTTGCAGACTGACAGCGCACGCACACACGCAAAGGCATACACACCCTCAAAATTACTTTTCCACAAGGTGCCCCCCCCCCCCCCAATGTCTCGACTTACGGTACGCCATTGTACACACATAATTTTATATATATATATATATATATATATATATATATATATATATATATATAGTTGAGACAACGTAGATAACAGAAGATGTCGCATGAAACCGGCAGAGTTGTGAAGCTTTCGACCGTGGTCTTCCTCAGCTTTAATATCGTTTCACAAACAGATATTAAAGCTGAAGAAGACCACGGTCGAAAGCTTCACAACTCTGCCAGTTTCATGCGACATCTTCTGTTATCTACGTTGTCTCAACTATAATTTCACTTAAGATGACAGAGGCGTGCGGTAGGAATATCAGCATCATTACACTATATATATATACATATATATATATATATATATATATATATGTGTGTGTGTGTGTGTGTGTGTATTGTGTAACATATGTATGGTCTATCGTGAGCCCCCTCCAATATTTGCCCCCCCAATCCAAAACTGCTTCCGGCGCGCCTGTTCATGAGTGTATTTGTAACAGACAGCAATGGGCAATGCAGCAATGCCATGCAATATAGAGTTCTATAAATTACTACCACTAGACCCCTGGCCTGGCCTTAAACCTGTTGAACAGTATAATCATACCATGTGCATGTCCATGATTACTAACACATCTTGTCATCGACACCCAAGAACTCTAGTCTCTTATGTTTTTCTATCGACAGATACATGTACTTCCATATTTTTCATTGTAGATGTATTTGCAAGCTTTTTGACCACGTTTTGCCACATGTTTACTTTTGCAGAACATGCCATTCCCTACTAAAAACAAGTGGCTTCTTCTAGGCATCATGACTGCGTTCTTTGGATCTGGATTTGCAGCCCCTTTCATCCTTGTCAGACATCAGCTCCTGAAGAAGTAGATCTTCCAAATACTTGAGGTAGGGTCTTAGAGACTTTTATTTGTCAAGCCTGTGAACAGAAGGCTGCCAGAGCCATTTGTGTGTCAGGTTGTCCGTCTGTTTGTACATGGCATATATGTCACTATCATGACGGACAATGTAAGAAAGAATGCCAAGTAGTTGTTTGTGGTATCTGGCCAGATTATGCTACATGAGATGGAGATGCCTCAAGTAGATTTTCGGGCAAAATCCTGTGAAGTCAAAGGTCACTGAACTTTGGTTCATTAGGTACAAAGGCGAAAGGAGAAATATCGTAGACATTAAGTTTTCTGGCATGCCTTTCAATGCAAACAGTCTCTTATGTCCATACTATAGATATGTACAGTGTATTGAAATTTAAAGTTTGGAGAGAACAATTTCATAGTACAAGTGTACTGTATGCCTGCAAACAAGTACAACCCGACTTTCAATCCCATTCTTAGATTCTTTGTCTTTACAGTGAAATCTTTGTATCATGTACACTTAAGTTTGTAGGTACCTCCCTGTGAAAGTAAAGGTCCTGTCACACCTTTCCAAGCAACCTTTACATGGTACTTGCAGGGAATAATTTTGGCTACCCGGAGGTCCCCACATACAGATGTCCCACACATGACAGTATCTAGCAGGTATCTTGCCTGTAGTTGCCTGGAGGTGCGCATGCGAGTCCAATTTTCCTGAAGCCAAGTTTAGGCCCTGTCATTCCTTTGCAAGCAAGCTGTTGCGCGAGGGGATTTTCCAGCATGGAGGACAATTTCTATGGGTGGACGAGGATTCGGGCAAGTTTTACCTGCTGTCTTACCCGCTGGAAGTGTGCTACTTATACAGGGGAAACTCGGTATAACGAACACTGCTATAACGAGATATCGGTTATAACGAGGACATTTTCCCGGTCCCAAATTTACTTCCACACAAGTCTATGTAAAATGCTACTCTTATAGCGAGATCGGCTATAACGAAATAACTGCTATAACGAGATAAATTTTGTGACTTCCAAACAAAGTAAAACACAGCCAATCAAACCTGTTATAGCGAGGTAAAGCAAAATGCCTTCGGTAAAGCTTTACTTCGCCTGTGCTATCATCTTCAGAGATTGTAAAGCTTGATGCGCCAAAAACTGTCTTGTACACACATAATCATTTTCTTCAGTGCACTCCAGCTCGCACTGCATGTTGTACGTGTAAGTGTATGTGCGCGCGCACACTGATACATGCAGAAAATGGGGTGGGACGGCCATATGTATACATGACATCATCATGACGTTTAGCAGGTGTGAGGAAATCTGATGCTGTGATTGGCTTTCTACGTAGGGAATTCCCCATCTACACACACACACACACACACACACACACACACGCAGTTATAAAGTACAAAGAGAATGTGTCACATACATACAGCATTGTGCAGACCATATTCAAACTTTCCATACAACACACACCCATACGATAACCACATACCAATGCACAGACGATCTTGATACAATCGCAAGCTATATAAATTTACAAATTCCAACATCTACAATTAATAATAAGAAACACATTCTTGATATTGGATTTCCTTGGCGAAAAACATCTTCTTACCCATAAAGGTGAGTAATTCCCTCACACACACTACCAAGTTATCAGTATTGATTGAAATATGATGGGTAGTCCCACATGTGCAAATTAATGTCTTTATGTTATGCCTTCTTTTATGCCTACTGATATAACGAGATATCGGCTATAACGAGGAAAATGACTCGGTCCCGACCATCTCGTTATATCGAGTTTCCACTGTGTTTTAAATGTGTGCATTCTTTGTGACCTGCGTGTCAGGCGCGTGGGTGGATCTCAGGGGCTGGCAACTCCTTGGAGGAATCCCTCTGAAGGACTATTCATTTGGCAGAGGTCCCACAGAATGTCATTATCTTTGCCGTAGCCAACTCTCGACTAACCAGCAGAAGGCAGTAACTGACCCTCAGCATGCATGCATGCAATTTGCTTACATTGGAGCTGTTTATACTCCACACCCGCAGAACTGACCAGTCACACGGCTGTTGGCAGTATCAACACTGTTCCTTGTCAATAAACTCGTATTATGCTTGTAGAATGCCTGCAGATTAAATGCATGTCTAGCACATAGGCACAGATCCACGGGCAACCTAATACTTTATGCGGGTTAACTGCCTGTTACTTGCGGCAGCTACGGGCCTCCTACCATATTCTGTGTGGACCTCTGCTGGCAATCCCCGCGACTCACCGGGAACAAGTTTTGAGCATGTTCAAAACTTGGCTGTGGGTATATTGGACTTGCGTGCGTACCTCCAGGCAGCTACGGGTGACTATGTGCTAGGTATTGTCAGGTGCGGGCCGTCTGCGGGAACCTCCAGGTAGCAAAAGTTGTTTTTGCATTGAAAATATATCTTTGGGCCTCAGAATTCCGCCATGCTTTTCAAAAGGTTGGCATCTCTTCAAAAGTTAGAAAGAAGTGTGGTATTTTGAAAGTTCATATGTGTAAAGCACATGATTAGACTGCTTTAAATCATTCTTGCGTCACATACCTTTTTCATACATACAACGTGTACATACACTCTCAATATACAGAGATGCCAGCTGTTACTTTTGGCAGTACAATGTACATGTATTTTGTACTGGCTTTTGTTTAAAAAACTGCGGGTTTTCATGGGGAAAAAAAAATGTTTTTCCAAAGTGTATCACTATGTGTATCCTTTGTAGGAAAAGTAAAAATACTGTTATTCCACAAAAAATACACCTTTTCAGCCCTCAGGATACTTCAATGCTGTTTACGAGGTTGGCATCCCTTATAATATGCTGTCAAACTTACTTTCGTGAGCTATGTCCATGACAAGATAATCATTGCTTGACAGTTCTTTTGTTCTACATGTACAAATATATATACAGTACATGTACACTTACAATTGTATATTAAACACAAGTCAAGTTAAAACAATATGTATGATCATGTACACTGTAATCGTGAATGGCAAAGTCTACTCTTATCTTATGCCTTATAATCTTTGATCTCGTGATCTCCATTTGCTGGCTCAGAAGAAATGATATGAAGCCTGTATATCAATCAACCATGGCACATATCACAGTGATTTGAACTTTGCTGTTTGACTGTACTCTCTTTCAGATCTATGCCCCTCACACAGGAATGGACTTGAGTGACTCCAGCAAGCAGAACTGATGGAATTTTCAGGCTGATTCTCTCAATAAGACATCAGCATTGTGAATGATTTGGATGGTGCATACTGCACTCTTGCACAAATTGGGAAACCTTTACTCCATTGCATTGACAGAATAGCACATTTATGTAAATAGCAAGTGATTGTTCAAATGTTTAGTTTCTTTGTGTTGCAGATGTTTGTTGCAAATCTTAAGTCTGTAGTGAATCTTTCAAGGTGTTGCTGACATGGTTACTACAGTGTATATCCCACAGTCAAAACGCACAAAGCTGTAAGAGCCATGCAAGGTGATACAGGGTAATTGTCTTAGTTCTGTCTTTTTACTAGCCATGTATTTTATGCAATGTGTTCCAGAGCAAAAGAATTACAGTATACCTCTTATATCTGTTTTTATCTCCTGTGTGCAGTCATGTCCAAACGAATTTTCAGTGTGCTGTTCATTCCCACAATATTTCGAAGATAATATGGTTTACCAATGTTCACATATGTAATGTAATGTAATGTATACATGTATATGTGAACAGAATGCTGTCACATGAAGCAATTTTCTTATGGGCACTGGCAAGTGTGAAACTTGATTATGTGTGCATGAAACATCCTCTCTGGTAAACACTGGGAGCAATTACCTATTCCACATTCAATTTTGAGAGATACCTCAAGTTCATTTGATACTTGTGTGTTTGTCTTCGGTTGCTTGAAACTCTGAAAAAAAAAGTGCATTGTACGCCGAAACAGAGAGATGTATTAAAATGAAATAATTTAAAGAAAGAAAGGAAAAAACGACATGGTGTGATTTGTTTCTTTCCCGTGTTTGACAGCATTTGGTGGAGTAAATTGAGTTTGAAGAAGTTGGCTGTTTTTAGCTTCCGCCACATGGGAAGTGTGAAAATGATATCTAGTGTTTGGTGATAGTGAAAGGAGATGTTCCAAGGGATGGCAACCAGGGCCATTCCTTCATTTGGTGAAGCATACATGTGAGGAGCGTCCAGCAGCCATTAAAGGACAGGTTACCTTCATGTATATAGATTGAGAGACTGCTGCAATATCAGTAGAACACATCAGTGAAAGTTTGAGGAAAATCGGACAAATTGTTTAAAAGTTATGAATTTGTAAAGTTTCTATGCAGTCACTGCTTGATGAGAAGACTACTACAGTGTATGATGTCACATGCATTGAATGATATAAGGAAATTATAAAGAGAATTCAACAAAATTTCTTTTTTTTTTTAAAGAGTGCACATTCCCTTGACTTGCTACGACATATTTTAAGGGTACACTGTAACATTATTCCTCCTGCCTTCTGAAAGAGGCAAGTGCTCTTTTATTATGCTGAAAAACTGAAACGATGCTGTATTTTCTTTACATTTTGTAGTATCGTTCTACAAATGTGACATCACAGACTGTAGTAGTCTTCTCATCCAGCAATGGCGGCATTGAAACTTCAAAAATTCATAACTTTTGAACAGATTGTCTGCTTTTCCTTAAGCTTATACACATGTGACATCTCAAGCTGTAGTAGTGTTCTCATCCAGCAATGCAATGGTGACATTGAAACTCCAAAATTCCCAAACTTTTTGTGCGATTTTCCTGCTTTCACTGATGTATTCTAGTAATATTGCTGCATTCTCTCAGTCCTGATATATGCATATGAAGATGGACTTGTCCTTTAAAATGTAACAAATTTTCAAATGGGGCACAACAGTCTGACGTCTGGTATTGATTGTGGGCTGCTGTATAAGATTTATGCTAGACTTTCTTTGGTTTTGCCCAGCTGACATACAGCATTCAGGGATGAATAGTATGCATAGGCTAGATGTAAGTACAGTTGACTCATGTTCTATGAACATTGACATGAGAATATGGGACCATAAGAGAATCCAATTGTAATTCCTTTTGCCCCAAATTTTAAAGTTTAATTTTTCATTTCATTTTTCCAATCCTGCTATGAGGAAATGTTGATAACACAAAGTGATTTCAGCTGTCCCATGTAGTTTGCTATGAAAAAAGTACAGTGTAGTCACAAACTGGATGAGAACCAGTATTGTCATGGTGTAGTGGTAATGATAGATTGTGGTGTGTATAAATTTGTGTGTGTATGTGGCACACGTACTGTACAGGATTAATGTCAGTACAATTTCCTGTTTTGTGCTTCCTCACAATGGCAACAATAACAAATGTAATAAAACAGTTTAACAAAAACTTTACATCAAACTTCACTTCATGTCTTACAGCAAATCTTTGATAACCACTGTCGTAGTTCATTGTTATTCTGTTTTCAGAACACTACGAGAAAAATAAAATGAAAATACATGTACACTTGTACAACGTACAAATCCACATGGCATTATACACTCGAGATGTTCTTTATGGTATAAGAGATTAGTAAGTTTTTGATCCTCTTTTTCGGGAGCAGAGGGGGAAACTCATGCGACTTTGACACTGTAGCTAGCTGTAGAACATCTTCTCTACTTCAGAAATATACACGCAGAAAGAGAGAAAGAAAGAAAGAAGAAGAAAACAACAACAACAAACAACAACAACCCCTCAACAAAATCGGTCAGGAGCCAAACTCCACCCCATCAATACAGGGATGTATTATAGCGCCATCTTTCGTCGTACGCTGCCTGTAATCCTCATGAATTCCCGGACGCGTTTTTTTTTTTTAGACGGCACAGATTGGGGCATGGCGCGTATCAAACCTATGGGAAACACGTTGGGTTAGGTTTAGGGTTAGGGTTAGGTTTAGGGTTAGGGTTAGGTTTAGGGTTAGGGCTAGGGTTAGGGTTAGGGTTTGATGGTTAGGGTTAGAGCTAGGGTTAGGGTTATAGGGTCCCCAATCTTTAACGCAGTGGTCTCGCACCCACCTCAGAGTAGGTACAGACACGCGTGTTAAAAAACAACAAACAGAAATACATGTACATGTATAACAAATACACGAAAGGTTCGGTATCTTCTCCACGTCTAGGTACAGGCCTACACCAACTTATTTCACTCCAGTCCTGAAATTTTGCATGGGGAGGTTGTTTCTACAATTGTACTGAAACTCCCGGCTCCGCTCATCACTTTTTGACTACATCCCCACAACGTCCATAATGGAGTGACCATGTACCTTCAGTTATACATGCACCACTTCATGAAGCTGGTTGCTATCTGCTGTCCAAACCCATAACCTCATTTTTTTATGTCGCTTATAAGAAAAAAAAAACTTCATGACATGTACATGTATTTTTTTAATTATATTTAATACTACATATATTTATCACAGTCTATTCGAGCATTCATTCATTCATTTATTCATTCATTCATTCATTCATTCATTTCTTTATCGGTCTACGTCAGACATAGAAATTTGGCTTCCATTGGCATTACATTACAACAAAATGATCATGACGATACAAACACATTTTACATCACAATTACGTAATTACGTCTATGATAAGCACAATGAATACAAACAACACCCTACAGCTCTATTACACAATTATACATACAATATATCAGTTCTTTATAACCCTATATAAATCGAACTACTTCAACCATTCTCAACCCCCAATTTTTAAATTTACAAAACATATAACTTATATCAGAAAATTCAAAATAATTCACACACACGCACACACACACACACACACACACACACACGCGCGCGCACACACAAATGACTAACATGGGTCTCAGTTAACAATTGTCATAACAACATATATATAATACTATTTCAACATTTTGTACTTACAATATAATACCCAAAACCCTTTGCTCCATAAACCACACAAGAGAAGGAGAGGGAGAGAGAGAGAGAGAGAGAGAGAGAGAGAGGGAGAGACAGACAGAGAGACAGAGGGGGAGAGAGGAAGAGAGAGGAATGTGTAATTTGTCCCTGGCCCTTAATCCTGTTCCCTGGAGCACGTATGTGCGGATGAAACAAAACAAAACAGAAGCTCCACCCTCCCCCCCCCCCCCACACGCACAATTAAAAAAATGTCAAAATATGAGTTACAAACAAAAACTGCCAACATCATACCGGTAAACATTTTTGTCAGAACAATAATATCAGACACTGCCAAATATACAAAAGGATTGGATTTAGATTTTTTGGCAGTCTGTGTATATATTATATATGCTCATTGACATTTGATGACGACATTGCTCCTGCGACAATTACTCTGGTCCTATTTTCTCCAAGGACTTAGAATAGGGTTAGGTTTGTGATAGGATTTTAGGTTTAGATTGATGTGAGGATTATGATTAGGTTTAGACTTATGTTTGTGGGTAGAATTTACGTTTGGCTTATACTGGAACTACTTGTCGCAGGGGCAAATGTCATGGAACCGCTCATTCGTTCCGATCCTAATTTCAGGATATCGACTAGTTTCTTCCTTCTCTACCCCCCCCCCCCCCAACCACCATCTCTCTCTCTCTCTCTCTCTCTCTCTCTCTCTCTCTTTCTCTCTATCTGTCTCTTATCAAGAACTGGTAGGGTTTTCGTGTATTAGGCCTATCACTAACCCCGGGGCACTCCTTGTACACAGTTATACATTGGGAACGCTTCGCGTTCGGCGTTCGGCGTTCGGCGTTCGGGCTGTGTTTCGCAGTTAGCCTATCACATAACACAACACACAGTGACACACACACACACACACACACACACACACACACACACACACACACACACACACATTACTAAGTATTATACCTGTATAATTCTCTCTGCTCAACGTAATACTTTCGAGCTGGGTTGGCTCGATGATACCTTACCAAAACCGAAAAAGAAATGTGAATTGAGTGAAAGCAGCAACATTATTAGTAGAACACATCAATGAAAGTTTAAGGAAAATCGGACAATCGATGCAAAAGTTATGGATTTTTACAGTTTTGGTGTCGGAACCGCTGGATGAGGAGACTACTAGAGGTTATAACGTATGTGTGGACAACAATATAAAGATAATATAAAGGGAATTCCACCAAAAAAAAAAAAAATCACTTTTCTAGCATAATGAAAGAGCACTTGACTAACCGCTTTAAGAAAGCAGGGGGAATAATTGCTACCCTTAACATACTTGATTATGTCAGTATCAAGTTGATGGGATGTGTAATTTTTTCATGAATTTGTGTGGAATTCCTTCATGTTTTCTTTATATTGTTGTCCACACGTGACGTCATAACCTCAGTAGTCTCCTCATCCAGCGGTTCCAACACCAAAACTTTTGCATCGATCGTCCGATTTTCCTCAAACTTTCACTGATGTGTTCTACTAATGTTGCCACTTTCACTCAATCCACATTTCTCGTTGGGTTTTGATCTCCTTTAACTGGATATCGGATCGACATGACTACACGCTGAGTTTGGGGAAGTAATATCTGAGGATTAAAATGAAATATACCTAATGTAACGAAAATTCAGTGGATGACAATATAGGTGCCTACAGAAAAACCAATATCAATATAATGATAATATTTTGTGTACGAATTCCTGTAGGCCTATATCTCAGAGCAAAACTAAAATTAGCAAGCCTATGAAAGCTGTGTCTTAAAACATTACTCTAAAAGTATAGTTATCGGCAAAAATATCGGGCAAAAATATTCATCCATGAATGATACACCAACAATCAGCAACAAGCCGTGTGCTCAAACACCGTTTGTGTGTACAATGTGAAATCACGGCATACAAGCAGATGAAACACACTGGTTGCAAACATCGAGACCGGAAACCTGTGCATCGCTTGTACAACTGTCATTCCATCACTGCAGAATGAGCAGCCAAAAAGGTCAAAATTAACGTTACATCAAAGGAACAAAGGTCGCTGCAAAAATGAACATACAAGGACGTTTAGTGAAATGAAGAAAGGTCGCTATGCGAAACAAATACAAGGATGTTCAGTGAAATGATGGATTGTAGCTTCACTACATTAGAAGGGATTTCGTGAGTGTAAACGCAATTCTTGCACTTACAGACACAGACACACCACCAATCGTCGAGACGTTATAATTAGCACACTGTTCAACTTGGGTTTAGGGCCTACTTCAATAACTCAACCAGTCCAGGTTCAATGCTCGATTCTTTGAAACATTCAATTCGAGAGTCACAACCAAACATGTACAATGTACACCGATTTGTATCCAACACGATATGTGACGCAGCGAATGAAGTAAAGTGTAGTTCAGTCTAGTGTTGAGATGCGTGAGTCCTTTTGTGTTGTATTGTGTTGTGTTGTGTTGTGGTCTACTGCATAACGAAGGAAACCACAGAAATCATCTTGTGTATTCTTGCCTGGTTGCACTGAATAAGCGTTGATTAATTAAGATAACTAACATCATATTTCATAAAAACTATATCAAATACATGTATACAATGATATTTACATTGTACCTGATGAAGTCTTATAACTTCATCAGCCTTGTTACGTGTAGTCTGACCTTTCCGCTTGTCATTTATGTAAAGCACCATTCTAAATGATGTGAACATCGAGTGTGTACTTCTACATGTCTATTTATTACAATGAATCATGTTTTGCGCGCATGAATCTCCTCATTGATTGAGGTTTTGACATACAAATAACGCTGTGAAGCTTTTGTTTATGAACTGCTCACACCTTTGCTTCGATCCAATCATGATGACAACAAACATCTTGTCCTTATCAGAGCCTAATAATTTAATTTGAAAAGGTATCAATTAGGGAATGGAATAAAACTATTGAACTTCTATCATCTGTTCAGTCACTTATTTGGTCCTGACTGGCCTCTTTCGCCGATATTTGTACAGTGAAACAAGTGTTACAGGTTTAGTCATCCCTTTTAAACTAATTCTTCCCTTTCCCTGTACAACTAGTTATAAGACTTCTATCGAAGTGAATTTCTTGAAATAGTGTGAATGGTATAAATGCGTTAAGCGAACTGCATTATGGGTAAAACAAAGTCCCCTGTGTATAGTGATCAGTCATGTTGACACGGTTAATCCTCCTTCAACCTCTGTGATGATCCTAATGATAAACGTTTCCTTACCATATGTTCAAACTATATACATATAAAAAGTCTCCTGATCGATTTACGTCTTGATTCTGAACTTTAGTGTTGATGGCATCATTAATTATTATCATTGCTCCAAACAAACAAATTACGTTGAGTGAAATCGACAAACAGAATGTCCATGTGAAATTAACAAAGGACCTTTAGAAACAATCTGAACATAATTATTATGAGGACAATAAAGGGAGCTACACTCGAATATGGGATTTATTGGTGTTTAACGTACATGACGAATCAGCTACTAGCATACCATATGCCGCACGCCTAAGTGGTCGTCAATTGTATAAAAATGCACTCCCAAGATGACATCCGAGAACCACTTGCATACAGGGGCGGATCCAGGAATTCTGTAAAGGGGGGGGGGGGTAACTATTATTCTTAGTGCCACTTCCGGGTTTCATTTCATTTTTTCTTTTTATTTCTTTTGTTTTTAACGATAAATAAAGGGGGCGTGCGCCTCTTGCGCCCCCCTCTGGATCCGCCACTGACTTGTGTGGGATCGTACACAGATATGTATTTTCAATAATGCTGGACATTTTCATCGATATTATGGTATCAGTGGTCTGATACTTAAATCAATATGTAATTTCGAAATATCGCGGATCAATTTAAATAAATTAACTTACAGTTAGGAAGTTTCGTAGATGTGTTGTCAGTGGAAACTTCTGTTTCCATACAATGTCAGGACCTACAGACTCTCTTAGAGTCCACATTCAGTGCAGTTCACCGTGGCCATGGGTCGTTTTTCTTTGGAAACTTAGAAAAGGATGAAATCAGAACAGCTGAGAGCAATAACACGCATTATGACAGAAATAATATGATGTATTAAAATGAATCCGAGAAAAAATTCGAATGGTTGATCATTTACTTTATAAGCATACTCATAGCACACGCTCTCTCGTGAGTATAGTGGGATATCTGAAAGAGAAGTCATACTGTGAAAGCCAAATGGGTTCTAGTAGTGATGGATCTAAAGGGATGGGGATGATGCTGAACTTCGATCATTTCACTCGTTTTTCTTCGTTTCTCAGCGACTTTTGTTCATTTGATGTAACGTTAATTTTGCTTCTTTTGGCCGCCCATACTGCAGCGCTTTACCGGTGCGAGCTGACGCAGACAACAGCGCTGGATCCAGGATGGAGTGAGGCGTCATTTTGCCAGTACAGCTACGGTACGTCCACTACACATAACATGCAATGTACAGATGAATGCGGGCGGCGCGGTCGAAGAGTGCGAAGAGATAATCTCTGTGGAAGAGATAGATAGCTCACCACAGCTAGGCGCATATAGGCACGACTCGCGATACGAATTGATTACTTTTAGTACTTCATTGCGACATGCTACCTTGAATTACAGGAACATGCAGCCAGCCTGACTTTAACGTTGATTCATAGCGTCGTTGGAAGCCTCACTAGTGGTCTGAAAACGACGCTAACTTGGGGATATCTTTCACCTTCGACAGGATTTACAGGTTTGCTGCGCTGCAACGGTTTCCTTCACGGCGGACGCCGGTGATCGCCCGCAGAGCTTGGTCGATACGTAGTGTTGACAGCCGCAGAGCTTCACAATAGCAGGTAAAACATCCGTACTCAGCAAATCAGCACCAGGGTTTTGTCATTGTCAAGCTTTTGAGTTTGGGGCATGGATTGAGAAAATATGTTGCAGAATTTAGCTGAGAGATATCACACAAATTAGATCTATTCCTCTGTTGTTGTTGTTGTCATTATCATTATTCTTGTTGTTATTGTTGATGATGAGTTGGTGGCGGTAGTATGCATGTGCTGCACAGTTGCTCGTAGACGTAGACCTACTTTCATACGGAAGTATTGTAGATTTACTACTACTAGCTAGGTTGCAAGTCTTGCTCGTACACCAAATCACTCACGACATGGTATCACGTTACCCCCAAGTCCTCTTGGGTCATGTTTATGTACGGTCACAGTCACTGTGTCGAGTGTTTTGGCACGTTGGATAAGGTCACGCAAGTTCAAATTCATTTCCACTCCAGGCTGCTTGCTTGTTGAATGCCTCTGTCCTGTTATGTGTGGCAGCGTAGGACTAGGATATTGACATGACAGGATAAAAAAACAACAGTTTGAGCCTAAATTCTTCATAAATGTGACTGGCGGTTTTTAGTTTTCTCCAATCACTGGGCAAATGGACTGATAATGTATTTCTTCAGACATGTCATTATTATGTGTAGATCATCTTGTATTTATAATTTACCATTGGGAGCAGTAATTATGAAAATGTTTTAGTTATCACATTTGATGTACATCTTCTTTAGGTCAGTTATGTCACAAAACAAGCAACCATATTTACATTTTACAATAAAGCCTAAAATATAAGGAGATATCACTATTTTTCTGAATAAACCATAACTGTAGACGGTTTATTCTAGAAACAATTTTATCATGACTATTGTTTACATTTTGTATATTTAACAATACTAAACATTGATCATTCTGATTTAACAATTTTACATTGGTTGTTTCTAATTCTATCCCTAACTCACATTATAGAACTATTTTGAAGCACTAAAGCTGGGTTTTTATTTCATGTGTAAATGATAAATAATGCCAAGACAACAAGACTAAGAGTAAGGAATTTCAACTTGTATCCTTGTTGACAGATAGGTGCTTCGGATCAATATATTCTGTTTGAACCAGATTTCATAGGAGTTTGATAATGTATGATCTGCTTTGTGCAAACGAGACTGCCATTAATACAATACGTGCACGTCATGTATAGCTCGAAACGGAAGAGTCTCTCTCTCTCTATAGACAATCTCCATCAAAATCTCTTCAGTAAATGCACTGTTAAATAATTTAGCTATTGGTATCATGTCAATGCCAACGAAATGCATATTATCATCGTTATCATCATTATTATTATCATTTGGCTCTAGTAAGCATGAGACCTGACTAGCACTATATCAGCAAACTATAGGTTGTATATCGACCCAACTATGCCATTCAAGGTCGAGGAGGAAGGAATGACCAAAAAAAATCGCTGAAAATACCGGATACACATTATACTTTAGCAGAAGTCCTGGTAGAGCACAAACATCCGCCATCCAGGCCCGTATAGGGTTTCCATACAATAGAACTGTATCCTTCCTTGACTTCATAAACTTATAACTTGTTCCTTTTACCACGATAGACCTGTCTTGAAATTGTCATCGAAATCCATTCATAACTTTTTGAGCAATGCAAACAGACGAACAAACAAGCAAACAAACGCCATCTCAAACAGTCTCCTGTAATTGGCTAGGGCAAGAACTATAGAGAAGTTAGACAAGTTAGAGAAAAGAAGCCACCACAGCGTAAATTATGCAACAGATGACTTCAGGTGATTTGTACTCTGTGATCCCGGTAATTTTGTATCGATGTGTGTGTGTGTTTATAGAAAAACAGTTGTAATCAGCTCCTCTATACTTTGGTGTATAGAGACTAGAATCAAAGCTTTAAATACGTATGGGGACCTAGAGTAAAACGAAGGTGTGACTGTGTTGCCAGGCTGTAGTCATGGAGGTATAAAATCATTAGCTGTGATCCGTACCACAATGTGCTGATGAAGAGGCATTGATAGTAACCATTCATTACATGCACCACACACACAACGATCCTGAAAAAACAGCTGTTGGGACGTATAGATTTTCCCATGAACATGGGAATCTCCATCTTTTTAGAATGAGTACTTTGTTTTCCAGCTCTTCAAACATGTATTTGATATCCAAGATATTAACGGGATGATAGTATTGTTGGAGATGAGGATTGGGCTTTAATTTTTTTTTTTTTTTTTTTTTTTTGGGGGGGGGGGGGGCAAGATACCAAGAAACCACTTATGAAATAGTACAGACCATACCATTCTAAGAGGAATTCGAAGTTTATTTTATGAAATCGGTTGAAACCGTGTGCTTTCTATCGGATGTCGTAGTACTAGTAGCTCTCTTTCGTTTCATTGAAATAAAAGAGTCATATTACTTTATGGCAACGCATTTTGATTTGAATATTCTTGTATTTCTTCTGAGGAATATATACACACTTTCCTCTTTACCGTCTTCCTGTTCTAGATTTTGGTCTTTCTTCTGCCTTCTCTCCTCTAAGATATTTTCTAAATTACTAGTATATCGTATTGAATACCTCTCTTAGCTATGGACTCTGCTTTGAAGCTTTGTATAGTAAGACATTTTGTTATTAGATATTTGTCTCAAAAGAAGAATGTTCTATTATTTAGTTATCAAAATATATAAATTATAGCAATAGCTTTACCTCATTTTGCCCTCATGCGTGATGGTCATGTTGGACAAAATCACAACATATTGTGACTGAGGTTATTCGTTGATTGTACTTGACGACACGTCGTGGTTCGCTGCAGGTGACTGATAGCAATAGTCAGCAAACGGTATCAACCAGAAAAGGCACACTGTGCCATATGCTTGAATGAATGAACTGATGTTTGATAGAAGATCAGTCCCAGGGATATATGTTGACACTTCACTGTTCCTCAGTATATCGGCATTCATTGCCATTATCATATAGAATGTAAAAAAGGGATATGTACAACTTTAATGAACGTATATTCGCAATGATAAAGTGAGTAACGAGTGTGGTATTGATCTGTTCAAGATAAGTCAGATGTCTAATCTCTTGAAGCCAGACAAGATATTCGCGAACACACACACACACACACACACACACACACTGAAACTCACATGCTCATAATCTCTTCTGGGACGTGGAAGAGAAACTCTTCCACCTCCCTGATCTCTTTTGATAATAAATGTGTAATATACTCTGCTTTGAGGGGCTATTATTCATGTTGTGACAACTGTACAGAACGAAGTTCACAAAGCACTTTGCTTAAAAAGTATAAGTAAGTGGTGTAATTGTTCAGTCTCCGCCACAGAGAAGGAAGAAAAGTATTACTGGTCTGGACATACACTGCAGTATGTACAGCATGATACAGCATGTGCTGTGCAGCGCCTTCACCAACATCTCCCTAATGAATTTTAATCATGGAACGGTGTGTATCTAATCAGAGTAATTCAATTGGCGGGATGTCCTTTACCGGTGACCTGATCAGCATGTTCGTATAGGCTCTATTCGTCAGAGCATGGACCGACATGAAGAGGCGGATGCGAATTCCCTTGGCGGTTTATACCGCCCGCGTTCTCGATGGCATCATCATGAAACGAACTACGGGTATGCTTGCTATTCAACACTCATCGTAATTAATTAAATCCACGACTTCATGGTCAAGACGGGATTCTGTTGGCCCCGAGGTTTATAATGGGAAACAAGAAAATGGATAAAAGAAAAACAAGAAAAAAAAATCTACAACTAACAAAGAACAGCAAATACATGTATCTGATTATGCATTTCAGATGTCGGTTGACGAAACTGTTTTGTTTCAGCTGTAATTCAACAAACTGTCCTCTCTTTCTCTTTCATTGACTGCCTCTTCTGCCCTGGTACCTACATAAAGGATCTGCCTACGTTGTCCAGACATTTTTCACATGGATATTATGCATACACATCTAACCTGTTTCGTATAGGCTCTACTACTTCTTCCGATATATTGTAACCTACACCGCGGTCTCAACCTTCATGACCCAATCCCATTGGTTCAGTCTGCATGCGTGAATTTAGTTTCGAAGATACCGAGTGATAATCTGCAAAATGCATCGGGCCTAAAACGCGACGCAATGGATCTTGTTGATCTTATGACACATCGCGCGAGGGGGGCTCCCGAAACTATGGGACCTATACACTTCCCGCAAGGCCGCCTTTTCCTTTGCTTTGACGGATGCCACATTTTGGCGATATTTCCCCTTAGTGCCATGTAGTATTCAACGACGAGCATTGAGAAAGTGCAATCACACTGCCAAATTTCCTGTGAAATCTCGATTGCCAATGCCTGTACAACTGTATACGTTGATGCGAAGAAGCTGGTGTTGAAGCGCTCTCCATTATCAGTCTGCATGCGTATAGACAGTGATAGAGCTAATCGGTCAGTGCCTTTTGTTGCTTGGTTATGTTTTCCTCTTGCTTGCCCACCCTACATCCCATTGCCCTGTCTGGCTCTGAAGGAATCAGTCCCTCCCTGCCAGACATCAGGACATCAAAAAGAGAGGTCATAAGAAAGAGAAAAGCGAGAATCCACCGACGATACCCTTTATACAAAATAGCATTTAAGCAATGTCGGTTTATTAAAATTCCGGAGAATAATGGGTAATTGCCGACACCGTCATTTCATGATAACGCAAACTTTGCAGTCCGAGATTCACCATAAACTTAAAAATTAAAGCAAGATACATACCGATGATGTTTCAAATTGCCGCGCTGCGTATTACTATATTCTGGGCAAACATGTTTGACAGCATCAATGTAAGAATATAACTATATACTTAAAGATTTTATTTTATTTGGCTTACAATCTTGGACGGAAAAAGGGAAATTAAAGCAAACGATAAACACCAATATTAATAAGGCGTTGATGATTTCAATAGATTTTTATGTTGATACGCTGAAACGAGTGGACTTGGCCTTATGTGCATTTCTGTAGAAAAACCTAGGAAGCACTCACTCCTGCGAGCGCTATGAACACACCAACTTACATTAAAGTCTGATCATAATTATAACTTAATTCATTAATGGGCAAGTCCAAGATAATGTCCCCTCAGATGCTCAAAATTCATCTTGATTTAATCAAAAAGTTATTGATATCATGTTGTAGCCAAAGAGTTAAATCATATATTTCCAGCAAGGAAAATATTGAATTATGCAAATTTATGCAAGAAATATGGCCTTGATTTGCATAAATCAAAAACAAACCTTACGTATGGGACAAATTATAAATATTCATCTAAAATCAGTTGAATTTGTCCTTGACCTAGTTCCTTTATGGACATGACCCCTGTATGAGCTAGTATAATCTGCAATTGTAAGACAAGGTCAGCACATTAATTATGCAAATTATGCACTTTCCCAGAACATAGTGTCCCATACGTAAGGATTTGAGTATGTTTTTTAAAGTTTTTTTTGAAGATTTCTAACATTGACCAATCATACTTTAGAAAGTTCTAATTTATTCATTTCAACTCCAGATTAGCAAAACTAAATGTGGAAATTTAATTAGTCCTTCATCTTATAGCTAATTAAAGTTTGCTTACGTATGGGACATACGCCTTACGTATGGGACATTACATACAAAGTGAATGGGAAAACCGCCTTTTGACATGGATGCTATATGTCCTTACATTTGTTTGGTTAATGGTTATCTTTGCACCTACTCTGAAGGATATGTCTATATATCTGCCTCTCCTACTCAGTTGACCTCAGGGAGAGTGTAAGAACAGCATTATTGAGTCATTATGATTAAGAAAGGAAAATAAAGCATATTCATTTATGCTTGTATTTTCTTATTTTCATTACAGGCTGTGTAGCTGGTCTTAAATTAACATTCCCCGTTAACATTTTGATATTGGACATTTTCTTAATTCAGTTATCATTTTCAACTTTACCTCTCTACAAAATGACTTTGTCCAAGAGAATGGGATTCTCTGAGTGTCATTTTTAGGTGCAGTACACTGTTCAGCATGTACTACAGGTTGTACAGCCTCAAAAGGGAAATCAAACAATTGTGCTTATGGCGCTCGTCAATGACAACATTATAGGTCTTACTGAAAAGAAAAATCACTTAAGGTGACAGCAGGTAACTTTGTCATTACTAGATTTGATAGCAAAGGAAAAACCCTATGAGAATACTTTTTATTTTGATATGATTGTTAATATTTCAACTGCTCACCCTCAGAATATGTCATGACTTATCAAGGTTATGAACATGATTTCTGAAAATCCTGTAACATGAAGACTATAGTTTACATTTGCCATAAACCACAATATCAATACTGGTTCTGTGGTTGGAGTGCTAAAAACAAAAATTACACAAACAAATAGGGAATTCAATATTCTTTTCTATTTTGTGTTTGAAGAGACAGATGTGCTCTGAGACACCTTCATCAACTCATACTTACTTTGTACCCCACATCTACACAATCACCAACATACATTGCAATCTGGTAGTGTATGATCAAATGAGGTTATTAGAATTTATTCAAAATTGTAAGTTGCAGATCAGTGAGTTACTTAAGTGTTTCAAATCTAGATTTGAATGTGCAAATGATAATCTTTCCTGTATCACTACACAAGCATGTACATTGTAAGTATGTACAAAATAACACAAATTTTGTCGTCTTTGGTTTCATAGACATGAAGCCAAGCAATTTGAAAAAACAAAAGCCAGCATTGGTACATACATTCTTCTATCTCCTTAAAATCTAAAACTTTCATTAAAATTTGATTGATTTTGCAGTTCAGCTAAAATTTACATGGCAAAACATGATTACAGAGCAAAATGAAGTACTCTTGTTGTTGTTGTGTTTTGTGCTGCATTTCAAACAATTATAAAGCTTTATAAAAACTTAGACAACTTGCAAGGTAAGCCTAGAGCTACTGAAAGTACCCACTTCAAACTGTATTTGCAAATTACATTGTACATGACATTTGATTCTAAAGTTGAAATTATCAAGACTACAAATTTGTACAGGTACATGTATATGCTATATCAAGGTCGCAAGCTAGAATTCGCTCATTTTTTTTTTTTCATTTGATAAAAAAATATTGACTAGAGTATTGGAAATGGGCTAGAAATAGAGTGTCAGTATATACTATATCTGTATGTGTAGACATCATGAGGACAGTGTTAATGCATGACAGAATCCAAACTAAGACATTTAATTGTAAATTGGTAATTACTTTTATTTGTTTTATTTTAGCTTTTGCTAGGTACCTGAACCGGGAAAGTACCCACTTAGAAGTCTATTTCATTTGTTACATGTTGTAGCATGATTTGTGGAACTGAATATGACACTATGGGGAAATTTAAAGTCATTCCCATGAATGCATTTGTGCACTAAAGACAAATGTCCCATACGTAAGTTGAGCCATGTCCCATACGTAAGGTGTACTTTCGTTAATTAAACCAACTTCATGAAAATATGCTTTGTTCTTTTGCAGTGAAACTTTGCTGAAAGACACTTCAGTATTGTACCTTTCTTCACTTCTAAACAGAACTTGATCAGAAAGGTACTTTTAGAGAATTTTCAGTTCAAACTTTATTTTGAAAAATCCAGTTTTTCTCTGGTCCCATACGTAAGTTGCCATATTTTTCTTAATAAAATAATTAACCCAAGGTCAAATGACATCAAACTTAAACACAATATTCTTCTCAGGGATACCAGTCCTCCTGATGATAAACAATAAAATCCAAGTGATCCTTCATTACTTTTCAGAGGTTTAAAATCTCTGAATGTCCCATACGTAAGGTGCGCGATATCTTGGACTTGCCCTAATAAAGGCTATTCATTGTATTTTATTTCATCACTGATGAAATATCCTTTTAAGCGTAATTAGGAAGCTTATTTTATTTTGGTCGTGGTACAGTGTATAACCTAATAATGGTCAATGAAAGAAATAAAATATAGCCTACAACCGATGCGTAATTTTTCTTTAAGGCAGACGAACAATAATGACTAAAACAGACGAAAATCGAATGCTTGTTTTACAAATCTATGTAATGAACACAATTTTGTATCGGCATCATTGGTGGTTCAATATTATGTGCTGCTGAATTCTAAACACTTTCAAGTTCAGATTTATTTCAAGAAACGAGACTGCGTGCAACAGAGCGGGCTGCATTGCCAATGTAATGAGCCTTGTTTCATCCAGCCTGTTATTTCTGTTATTCACACCAAACATTTTCATCTCTGTATATCGTTCTATGCAAAATATCGTTGATTCCAAAGTAGTCCATATTTCAGACAATATAGTTTGGCGCTCGTTGGCTGTTGTTATTATCAATATTGTTATTATTACACTAAAATGCAACTTTTTCATCTAGCTTTTTTAATGCTATATTTTATAGGACGACGAGAAAGAACATGCATCAGCTCGGTTCATTGTTACTTTATTTTCTTAATGAGCATTCGATTAAAGAGCGCAGTTTTTTATTTGCTTTTGCTCTCTTTATCAAAGATGACTTGAACATGGTAATTTTGGCATTTGAACACCGGTAAACGTTCGTGTTCCTTGGGGGTTAGTGATAGCCTCCCGGAAGAGTGCGTTTCGAATCAACTGGCAGCGATGCGATGCCTTTATATTCACACGAAATCATGACAAACACAGGCATCAACTGCATGGGAAGCGAACGAGACTGGACCTTTTAGAACAGAAAATGAAAAGTAAACCAGGTCGTCGAATCCCATTCCCTGCACGACCGCCGGACAAGAGGGAATTATTGACCTGTAACAATCGGACAGATTTACATTTGTGTTTTTCCATTGCATTCCATGGTTAAGTGACTTCTTGAAAAAGAGTAAAGTCAGATGAATATGGAGTGGACTTTTTCACCAACCTCCAGCAGGGATGTTTCGATCCAAATGTTTGTTTTTGTTATCAAATTCCTGTATTTTTCTTTCAATATCGGAAGTCATGCAAGTAAAAGTTAAAGTTTTGGATCAATATTTCAAGACCACATGGGATTGTCTTTGAACTTTCATTCCTTGTGGTTATAGCGCAGTAAAGCAAAGATTATACCTTCATAAGAACACACACGTGATGATACAACATTAACAAGCCATCCATTTTTGGACGCCGTCTGGAGACATAAATCATGATGCAATGGATTCGACTGGTTGGTGAGGTTTTATTGCCTTGCACACACATTAGTATGCAACTACTGACGATATTATGATCAAGGACCCGATATTGGCACAAACAAGGAGGATTTATAATGGGGGACATGATGAGGCAAAATGAGTGTAGCATTGTACTTACATAATTTTATATTACGCAGCAACAGCGTTATGATAATTGTAAGACTAGCACTTCAGTTGCCCATGCCAGATTTTTATACCGACACATTTTCACCAGATATTTTTATGAATGCTTAAGTTCCCGAGAGGAACAACAAAGTAGTTTCCTTTCTATTATTATGTGACTCGAATAAGAAAAAGAAAAAAAAAAGGTCATCCTAGCGCAGTGCATAATCACGAAATCAAGTTTCCCCCATTTTTACACCTCGCACCGAATTAAAAGCATGAAAGTAAACAGCAATAACGATGATTGGGATATAGGTCGTGTTGAGAGATGTATGCGATAACAAGGAAGTATGTGATACCTTCGTGATAACTACCTTGGTGTATATAGAATGTGTGCAGTTCATAAATAATTTTACGTCTTGGGCGTGTATTATCAAGTATTCACAGCAGGCCGTGCATGTGGCGCGTTGCCAATCTTATGCGTTTCGCAAATACGACTTTCCTACATTGAAATAAATGACATAATTTTACTGTTTCTATCCCTCGCCCGATGAAAACAGAATAGGCATAATACGATATTAGATCAATAGCAGCTCATTATATCTAACCCCTACGTCAGTACCAGCTCTAATAGCTAGTTATTTATTTTCGCAGATTTCTAACCTACAGTGTACACCGTATATATCAACATTATAGTTCATAGTTTTCAACATTTCGAAACAAGAAGATAATTCTCAATTTGTTTTAGCTTATCATTCCCATCGTATTAATCACACAATGATGTCGATGTAGAATGAAAATGTTGGATGTCCTATACGCTATAAAGCTAATTGTAGGCCTATTGCTAACGCGATAGGAGTCATTCAAAGCCCACCAATGGTTATGCGTTTGTATATAGAAAGGAAAATCCAGTACAGCGATGAAAACTAAATCGAACACCAAATAGAACCTGCAATGACCGGACGCGGATCGCTTCATCCAAGGCTTGACAAGTGAAACAACGGTGATCATTATCAGTGTAATGATGATTATGAATGGTAATACATGTCGTAGTCATGATGACATAACAACAACGGAATGATAAGACCGTAATGATATATCACTGTGGTCGTTCTACCCAAAGCTATAGCGCTGTTTCCCCTTCATGACCCTGTCAGGCAAGGAGGTATATTGATCGAGGTGAGAATTCAGCTTTGAATTTTGTGTGAGATGATTGAAACCATTATGAAATGTTGCAAAGCATACAATTCTAAGAGGAATTTGATGTTTATTTGATGACAATCGCTTTGGAAATGGCTGAGACATCCCAACGCACACAAAAAAGCGATTTTGATAAGAGGTGGGTCCCACCTTTTATTAAGATCGCTTTGTTTTGGATAAATCAGCCATTTCAAAACTAATTTTCATCAAATAAACTTTGAAATCCTCTTAGAATTACAGGGTCTTTCATATTTCATAGGAGGTTTATCATTATCTCAAAAAAAAAAAAAAAATCATCATCAAGAAATGTTGGAAACCTCAAACCCCATGTCAACCGAAACAGTATACCCACCCCTTTAAACGAGCCTGACCTGCTGCTGCCCGATGCTCTTGTAATGACGAATAAAATGAAAAGGTTATTGTAGAAGAGATGGAGAGTGCGCAGTATATCCACATACTGTATTATATACTGTGTGGCTCGTCGGAAAACTCGTCATTATTTTGTCATTCCACTCTCAATTTGTGTGCTGCACTGCACTGTGTAAGGTTTGTTATTTATTATGGACCTGCTATGGGAGGGTTGAATATGGTTGAGCTTTTCCCATGAAGAGCCAAATGTTCGTACTTGTATGTACCTCTCACCATAGTTTTTGTCTCACCTGCGTAGCGGAAGGGTGACACAGGCGTTACTATTCCGTCGTCGTCAACGGTATAGTGTACTGTCAAACTTTCCACAGCTTTGAGCTATGACGATATATACGAAACTCACACCACAGTATTTATACCTAATCTAAAAATGTCAGTAAAGTGTGAATATGGGTGAAGTCCAACAAGGTCAAAGGTCAAAAGGTCTATGAACTTTCCCTGATAAGCACCGTACTCACCAAATTTTGGTGTACTCTAAATAACTTTCTATATACAGCTTTGAGCTATGACTACGAAACTCACACCACAGGTCTGTATACATCACCTAAAAATGCCATTCAAGTTCGATCACGGGTGAAGTCCGACAAGGTCAAAGATCAGAAGGTCAATGGAATTGCATTGAAAAATGCAGTGATTATACTCCATTATTGGGGTGTACTCTCAATAACTTTCCAGAGCTTTGAGCTCTATATCAATGCAATAGGCACCACAGACATTACCTGAAGATTGAGTAAGATATTTTAGTAAAGTTTGAATATGGGTCAGTTCTGACAATGTCAAAGATCAAAAGGTCAGTGAACTTACATGATTATACTCGCTATAAATTTCCCTGTATGTTCGGGAGCTTAAAAAGATGATATTCCAAAACCGTATAAAATTGCGATTTGCAGGCGAGACATTATTTTCTTTGGCGTTTGCCTTGGCCCATTACCAAGACATAAGCTCCTTACATCAAACTCTCATTATATTGCACGTAATGGAGAATCCAAACCCGTTCATCATCACCGCGTCGTGCCTTGAGGCGTCAGAAAAAGCTGTTACCCGTAATTGGGAGTAATCATTATACTGCATCAGAATGCAAAGAGCGGGGCTGGATGTCAGGAAGAAAAGGGATATAAAATTATAGTGTAAGGAGGTATCAAGAAGTATGGAAGAATGAGCGAAAGAATGTGTGTGTGTTTGTGTGTTTGTGTGTTTGTGTGTGTGTGTGTGTGAAAGAGAGAGAGAGAGAGAGAGAGAGAGAGAGAAAGGGGAGGAGGATGGGTTATAAAAATAGAACGAGGAATGTTCGCGTGCATTTTAATTTTGCGAATTTTGCGAGAGCACAGATTTGCGAAATTAAAATGCACGCGAATGTTCTTGTCTACACTGAATGCATTGAATGGTGCATAAAAGTAATTCGAAAATTTGGTGCCGCGTATTAAAAGGCCGTCGGCTAATTCGCGAAGATTTCATGCCGCGAAAATATTTTGCTTTATGATAGAGTATGGGGAGAGGGATAAGAACGAAAGGGGAGCAGGTGTCATTATGAACTAAAATTTGTGATTGATGCTCTGCGTGCAGGTTTAGTCCAAGTCAATAATTGATTGAGTTTACGATTAAGAAAATCTCCATTAGCACAGGCACCCATGCATGCAATACAATTATGCACTTAGAGTAAACGGAGGGGTGGGGAAGTTGAGTTTTAGAATGTGGATGTGAATAATATTGGTCATGCTACACTCAGCAAAAAAAGAAAGTAAACGCTTTTTCAAGTTTAGATTTCTCATAGAATATTTTGCTGAAAGCTAATGTATTATATACCATATTGAAGGTAATTTAATTGACTATCAACTTGGTAGGTCAACAAAAAGGGAAACTTAACGCATGAGTAAACACATGTGTTTTTCTCTTCCAGGGCACAAGAGTAAAAATTGCAAAACTGAACAAGTTGTCATTCATGCGTATGTGATCTTCCATAGAACAATAAGAACAAACAACAAATTCCACACAAAAAGAAACATGAATTCAGTTGCAAAAACAGACCTTTGATCTCTATGATATCTTTAAAGCAAAAAAAAAAGAAAAAAGAAATCAATGAAGGCTAAAAATAATGGAGGAAAATAAAGCATCTAATGTCAAATCTAAATTCAAATGAAATAAGAGAAGAAGTAATAATTAACAAAAAAATTGTACAAATTTGAGCTTTTTTTTCCAAATTAGGAAATTGTAAATAATGTTTGGTTCTTGATATTGTCACATGGATTTTAAATCACTAGTTTAAAAGAAATAGATTAAAAAATTCTGCTCATTTAACCATCTTTATGCTTTTTATTCCCTATGTCATTTGAAGTTTGACAGAAAATTCTTATTTTTTCCCCTTAGTCTCCCACTTTGTTTTTCTAAGAGGTAGTAGAGAGACAAAGAGAACAAAAACGTATTTTTCCCATTTCATTCATGTCTCTCATTGTGTTAAACTGGTCTTTTGTTGTCAATGTTATCGTGAAGGGCATTTGCAAATGAAACATGTCAATTTTGCAATTTTTAATTTTGTACCTTGGAGGACAAAAACGAATGTGCTCACTCATGCGTAAAGTTTTCTTTTTAATTAACCTATGAGCTTATAGCCAATTAAATTACTTTTAATATGGTGTATAATACATTGACTTTCATAAAAATCTTCTATGAAAAATATATTATGACCTCGAAAAAGTGTTTACTTTCTTTTTTTTGCTGAGTGTATATGGGCATACAGATACTCGTGGCGCATGGCGTTTACGTTTAAATTAATCAGCTTCAATCACATTACACACGTATAATTTTTTACAGCTTTTCTTTTCTCTTTGGCTACCGTCCTTTGAAGTACCGTAGGCGGCGTATAGAGTGAAGTATTTATTGATTAGAAATAACGGTTTCAAAGTAATGCAGACTTTGGATGAGACAAAAATGATGTTTACCATAGCCGACACATGGAGATCGGCTCAATATTGGGACTCGACCTTTGACGCAGTAATGGGCACGAAGGACATAATAGGATCCAGGCCTCATGTCTCCGAATACTGTAGCGTTCCGTATAATTGGGGCGGGGACGGTAGCCCATGAGGGACATCGAATCAGTGCGGGGAAAATGATGCTATATAGCACTCTTTATTATGTTTTCCTCCCTCCCCCTTCTTCGAACGGAGTGACCCCAATCATGGACCTAAAGGTCCATGCCCCAATCTACCTGTGCGAGTAAGGTCAAAGGAAATACGCGAAAACTTGATCCTGTGGTTATTGAATTACACCGAAGTAAAAAGGCTCATATCATGAATGGATGCTCTTGCAGTTATCAGTTTCAAAGAGAGCAGATTGATAGTGACAATCAACATGCAGCTGGCATGCCCTCTGAAGATTATCTTTATTTTTACTATAGTATTTTTTTCATTTTTTTTTGTCCCCGCCGAACGAGTTCGAGCAGGGGACTATGAAACGGGCTCCGTACGTGTGTGTGTCCGTGTGTCCGTCCGTCCGTCCGTGTGTCCGTCCGTCCGTGTGTCCGTGTGTGCGTCCGTGTGTGATCAAAATCTTCAATTTGCTACTTCTCTGTCATTTATGAGCCAATTTTGATTCTGTTTGCTTTATATGATAGCACTACATGGGAGCTTTGAAACTTCTACACAGAATTTCAGTCGTGACCTTTGACCTTGACCTTTGACCTATATTGTACATTTTGCTACAAAATGCTACTCCTTCGCCATTTCTAACCCGATTTCGATTCCGTTTGCTTTATATGATGGCACTAGGTGAGGGCTTCAAAACTTCTACACAGAATTTTGACCTTTGACTTCTTTGACCTTTGACCTTGATTTTTGACCTACATTGTACATTTTGCTACAAAATGCTACTCCTTCGCCATTTCTAACTAGATTTCGATTCCGTTTGCTTTATGTGATGGCACTAGGTGAGGGCTTCAAAACTTCTACACAGAATTTTGACCTTTGCCTTCTTTGACCTTGACCTTGATTTTTGACCTATATTGTACATTTTGCTACAAAATGCTACTCCTTCGCCATTTCTAACCCGATTTCAATTCCGTTTGCTTTATGTGATGGCACTAGGTGAGGGCTTCAAAACTTCTACACAGAATTTTGACCTTTGCCTTCTTTGACCTTTGACCTTGATTTTTGACCTGTATTGTACATTGGCTACAAAATGCTACTCCTTCGCCATTTCTAACCCGATTTCGATTCCGTTTGCTTTGTGTGATGGCACTAGGTGAGGGCTTCAAAACTTTACGCAGAATTTTGACCTTTGCCTTCTTTGACCTTTGACCTTGATTTTTGACCTGTATTGTACATTGGCTATAAAATGCTACTCCTTCGCCATTTCTAACCCGATTTCAATTCCGTTTGCTTTATGTGATGGCACTAGGTGAGGGCTTCAAAACTTCTACACAGAATTTTGACCTTTGACTTCTTTGACCTTTGACCTTGATTTTTTACCTATATTGCACATTTTGCTACAAAATGCTACTTCTGGCGGGGACATATATTACGCACCGCGTAATTTCTACTTTTCCTTGTTTTAATTTTAAATTCGTGAAAAGACATTCAGTTCTTTTGCGCTGCATCACTTTATCTTGATTTCACGGCCGTATTGAAAAACAGCTTTTGCTGATTTGGCATTTTTATCCCTAGTGAAATAAAATGAATGAAAATAAAATGAATGAAATGAAATTTTGTAATTCGTAGCTAGTAAGATAGAGTGAAATTTTTTCTTCCATTATCATTTCCGTAGTGAAATAAAATGAATGAAAATAAAATGAATGAAATGAAATTGTATAATTCGTAGCTAGTAAGGTAGAGTGAAATTTTTTCTTCCATTATCATTATTACTTATTTGAGGCCTATTTCGTTTATGATATCATTTGAGTTTTGTTATTGTTGCACAATAATCAGAGTCCATTCATTACTGAGTCATAACTGAACCTGAAATTGGCAGCATATACTTATATTAAGGCAGATGAAAGTGGCAGCTGATTTGGGAATAGGCTCTCGGTTCTATGATCGCCACACGTTTCCTGCATTTACATCATTGTCGCACCAAATCATCCATCTCGTAAATTTCATGCACAGAATGACATGGAGAGATAATGGTTGGGGAAGAATGTGAAGGGATGTATACAAAAGACGAGAAAAGAGAAAATGAAAAACGTAGCGGGAAAGTGAGAAACCAGTTGCAAGCAAATCGAAGATGGAGATCGTTGTTGATAAGTCTCGACGCTTTCTTGATGTTAACCTCTCATACAGGAATTCCTGTCGTAAACATCCTCCCACTCGGCTTGTATATCTCGTTATGCGAGGAATGTATGCATGTATAGCCGTATCAGTTACAAAGAAAAGGGTAAATCAACATTCAAAGGGGCGAGGAGTGACAGCGTTTTTAAAATGTAGTATTCACCCTTTTATCCAGCTGAATCCAACAGTTAGATGTGCTATAGATTACAGCAAGAAAAGGGGTGAATACAACATTTTTAAAACGCTGTCACTCCTCGCCCCTTTTAAAATGCTGATTTACCCTTTTCTTTAAGAGTGTATAGATTGCGAAAGGGATGGGGTGGCTGAGAATGGGAATAGAAAAAAAAATAAAAGAGATGATCCTCTGAAAGACTGATGACACTGAAGGATGAAGACAACAGTTTCCGATGAAGATTCAGGAAATCACGATTTGTATGCCTCCGTAAATTTACCGGAGCCTGCCGGAGTCATTTTTTTGTCCCCGCCGAACGAGTTCGAGCAGGGGACTATGAAACGGGCTCCGTACGTGTGTGTGTCCGTCTGTCCGTCTGTCCGTCTGTCCGTCCGTCTGTGCGTCCGTGTGTGATCAAAATGTTCAAAATGCTACTCCTTCGCCATTTCTAACCCGATTTTGATTCTGTTTGCTTTATATGATAGCACTACATGGGAGCGTTGAAACTTCTATACAGAATTTCAGTTGTGACCTTTGACCTTGACCTTTGACCTATATTGTACATTTTGCTTCAAAATGCTACTCCTTCGCCATTTCTAACCCGATTTTGATTCCGTTTGCTTTATATGATGGCACTAGGTGAGGGCTTCAAAACTTCTACACAGAATTTTGACCTTTGACCTTGATTTTTGACCTATATTGTACATTTTGCTACAAAATGCTACTTCTTCGCCATTTGTAACCCGATTTCGATTCCGTTTGCTTTAAGTGATGGCACTAGGTGAGGGCTTCAAAACTTCTACACAGAATTTTGACCTTTGACTTCTTTGACCTCTGACCTTGATTTTTGACCTGTATTGTACATTTTGCTACCAAATGCTACTCCTTCGCCATTTCTAACCCGATTTCGATCCGTTTGCTTTATGTGATGGCACTAGGTGAGGGCTTCAAAACTTCTTCACAGAATTTTGACCTTTGACTTCTTTGACCTTTGACCTTGATTTTTGACCTATATTGTACATTGGCTACAAAATGCTACTCCTTCGCCATTTCTAACCCGATTTCGACATATATTACGCACCGCGTAATTTCTACTTTTCCTTGTTTTCTTCATAAATCATCAATCACAATCATCAATCATCTTTTCTTTTTTTCTTTCCAGTAAGAGAAGAGTCGTGTGAGATGTGGAGAATCTATCCGGTGTTTATATACGGTTTAATGGTGCATCCCACTTTCGCCGGGCATGGTTGTTGATTGTTGCTTAGTAAGTGTAATTGTCAACCAGTGTGATAAAAGGATATCCCATCGCTTTTGTGAAGTTTGATATATCGCTATATGCCTATAGGTTATACAAGTAAGCTGTTAAAAAAAATGGAGGACCTCACCGTGTAGACCGTAATTAGGGAATATGAAACATGATATGCCTGACATCAACTCAGTGTGAAGCGTTTGCCAAACCTACCCACAAAGGTACGGGCTGCAGTGGTATACTACAAAGTAGTTATTTTGTGCTTGATGTAATCAAACAGAGCGCGGAACGGCCGGAAGTATTATGTCGCATGGTATCTTCAAAACCAGCCACATGATCGGTGCAACCAGTCTATTCTGATGTTGCATCTGAACCTCAATCGCATCTTTTTATTTTCGCTTTAATTTATCTAGTGTTTTTTGTTATACACGATTGATCTTCTACTGCTTTCCCCCCCCCCCCCTTTGTAATCGGACGAGATCGGACTCTCTTAATAATTGGTGTATTGCGAAAGCAAGGGCTTTATATTTGATAGCGACAAACTGCAGCTGAACGATTTATGCAATTTGCATAATGAGCCCGATATGCAATTTGCAAGTTACAATTCATGTGTGCGAGGTTGATTGTGTCTGCAGTTCAGGTTCAGTTTAGACAATTAGAAATCCCTAGCTAGACCTAACAAAAACTTCTCATTTTAAACATAAATGTTAACCTGACTCAACAGGTAGACATGATTCATTCTTCCGCCTGCAGTTCAATGACATCAATGGAACTCGAAGAGTTACAGCAAAATTACAAATAATCTCATATACTTTAGCCTGAAAAAAGAAGAAGAAATCAACGTAAGCATGCACTGTGAAATTCATTTTTAAGATAAGCCAAAACTTAGAACCATAAGTCAAAATGTGTCATTCCACATCACTCTCGACAATATTCTTGCTTGAGACGCTGCCGTCACACCGCAACCGCTAAACTTATCTGTTGGATCGCCTCATTCCCGAAGATTGCGGTCTACACACCCAGACGTGATCCCGTCTGGCGTTGTGCGGTTTCCGAGGGATTCCTGCATTTGTCGGTCGTTTCTCGTGATCATCATGGCCATCTCATGCGGGTTCAGAGGGAAGGACTAGAGAACGGAGTGTGACTGCGGGAAAACACCGATTATTCCAGGGAGAGAAAGGGCGGAAGTTCAAAGATCGGAGCACTGAAGAGTCCAGTTGTGCTGTGTTCGGAGAACAGGTCATGCCTGTTATCATTTTTCTCGCTATTGTTTTTTTCCTCTTCTTTTTCTGCAGCTTCTTGGATGCATGGAATGGATATTCTGTGACCATATCTAATGATATTTCATGATAATCATAAGCATTGTGATACACTGTATTTAAGCTGACTTTTTACCGTTGATGACATTACGAGAGGCGAGTAATAGGTTGCTCCGTCGGTAGGGGGAGAAAGTGTGAAAAAATAGAATAATGAAAAATCCATGACATTATTATGTTTGATTAGTCGCAGAATTTGCACTTTGGCCCTTTTCACATTAACGGATCCTGTGAAAAATCTGCAGATATTTCGTGGTCTCATGGGGCATGGGGAATGGATAAACTTACAACGCTATCAGAGTTTACTTTATGCAAGCCTTCTCCTCCTTCAATTTACCACACAACTTGTACTATTATATACTATCGCTGTTACTTACTATACTAACTTTATCTACTGCTGCTACTGCTACTTCGAATGCAAAAGTGCTGTACACATTCATGTATGAAAATGTGACTCTTTTCAAGCCCTAGAAAACATCTGCAGCTACTTTTGCCACATCGCTCCCACTAACGATATAAATTATTCTACATGTTTACAGTATCGCAATCAACTTCTAAGAACTTGCTGTCAATTTCTGCTGCAGCTTCTGCCAATACGCCATATTGCTGTGGGAAAACAAGTCACTCCTCCGGTGACTCAGTGAATGTACGATAACTTGCCTTCTTCTCTGGGGTGATCTACACCCACCACGACATCATCTGAGTTCAAGGTAAACACACATGTCGGCCTTCCAGGTAACAACATGAGCCTGAAACGAGAATTGCATGGCTGTAGTCTTCATGAAAGACACATACATTACACAGAAGGACGAGAGTGACATCTGTCTAAGCCGTCACTAGTGATACCGTATTCACCTTGGCCACACGTCACGTGAGCACCGACTCCGGAGCTGATACGCGACTTGCCAAATTTTAGGCGGTGTGAGCGCGTTCCGCATCAACACCGTCGTCTAAAATTATTCCTGCATGCCGAGGAGGCTTCACTGCGGAGCTGGTATACCAGACGACCACCACTGTCGACCTGTCTTGCATCAGACTCAGAGGCAGAGAGAAAAGTTCGTAGAACTTGACGAGCAAAATTTGCCTACTTCAAGACGTAGTATAGAGTATGTATGATTTTATTTGCATATTACGCATACTGAGTGATATAAGTGATATAACGTTGGCGTTCTCACGGGCAGCTGCGACTATTGTGAACAACAAACGAGTCCCAAGTTTCTGTATTGGGCCATCAAATTGAGCTGTGAGAGTGAGTAATGTTTCATCAGTTATATTTCTTTTTGTTGCTTTATTCAAAGACTTCGGTTGAAGGAGCAATTCAGTAAGGGGCAGCGAAAACTTAACCAGCTCGTATAATGTTATAACGCTTCACTCTATACAGTGATCCATGCACGGTCAGTGAGCTAGCCACACACGCTTTTATAGTTTATAATAGTATTGTGTATATCCACTGGCTTCAAACGATCAACGCTTTACCAGTACTATATACGGAGATTATAGTGTGCTTAAACGATGGAGCTCGCCGTGAATATATGCAGCAGACCGGTCCTGAAGGAAGTCTCAAACCATTAAAGGGATGATATAGTATTGGTTGAGGTGATGAGGATCTAGCTTTTAACTTCTTGCGAGATACCTAGAAACCTCTTCATGAAATGCTACAGAGCATACAACTCTAAGAGGAATCTAAAGTTTATTTCATGACAATTGGTTTTGAAATGGCTGAAATATCTAAAAACAAAGTAAAACAAAGACATTCTGATATATTAAGGTGGGTGCCACCTTTTATTAGTATCGCTTTGCTCTGGATATCTCAGCCTAATTCAAAACCAATTTTCACCAAATAAACTTTGAATTCCTCTTAGAATATTTTATGCTCTTTCATATTTCATCAAGACGTTAGTGATTTCTCATTATCTAAAAATATCATGATAAAACACGTTGGAAATCTGACGTCCCATCTCAACTGAAATTGTACCATCCTTTAAACCAAGGACCAGTGTGGATACGTCAAATTCTCATGACTAACCATTGTGTGCGACACGGAGGTCGACCATCTTACTGGAGAAAGTTCCCTCCTTCATAGAATTGCCAGCGTATGACTGCGTTTACGAGTATTGGAGTCCATAAAAGAGAATCAGAGCGTTTCGTACTGTAAAACCAGAAACGTTCGCGACATTCAACCTTCGCGGGTTGGAGCCTTCGGCCTTTTCGCGGCATGAAACTTTGCTCCATCTGTATATGGAGCAGACGTCATAGGGGGAAGTCATAAAAAGAGAAGCCCGGTTCGGCGTATTCTTTATACTCAGTAATAACCTGCTGACCCACTTTTTGGCCTTGTTAAAATAGTTTCATATACTGTTTGGACTCTATGATTGTATGATGATACTTCTTTTACAGTTGCTACTGATAATTATAATAATGAAAAAGATAGAAACAATAAAGGGATGATAATTATCATTTTTGTTGCAAAATCGTTATAATCATTTTCTCATTGTGTTCAGTCCTTATAGGAATTTGGAAATCTTATAAACACAGTGGGTCTGCTAAGTCTGATACAATCCTAATTCTATTGATTTTATTTCTTGAACGGAAAACAAACTCCTTCCTTGCTATTCTTCCATATTGACTTTGGATGATAATAGATTGAATTCGTTACGAATTATTAACATTGTAATTATTATTGTTACTAATAGTTTTTATCGACAGGGTTTTGTTTTCATCATCACCGATGTTACTACCATTATCCTTGATTTCCATGAATACGCTGTGATGCTAAGACTGTTGTAACTGTTATTATTAATATCATGATGTCTCTCGCAGCAGCGGGTGAAATAGGCCTACTTGCAGGGAGATATGCACAGTATAATGGAGTAAACAACAACAACAACAAAGTTCAGAACCGAGAAAATTTGTTTCTAGATACCTGATCGAGTAACTAAAGTGTCTGTCTGGGAATGACCTGATGGTAATAATACGCCCTGTGCAGTATCCTGATATTCCGTCTTCTCACGAGGTATCTGGCTGTACCCCTGATTCTGTTATGAATATAAAAACGAGTATGATAATGACAATTAGGCCTGGTTCAGTAGTGTTTCCTTCATTGACGCTACTGAAATACACCAAGGACATCATTGTCTTGCTTTTCCCCGCCTGGTGTACTTCAAGACAAAAGAATGTCTTTCCATTGCAGTTCATTTAAAGAAGAAAACAAAAGGCTTGATATATGAATATGCCGAAAAGCCTACCAGAAATTCTCAAGGGTGTATGAAACAACGAAATAATGTTTATAGTGATGCATTGAAGCCTACCCTCCCTCGCATACATGTCTCGATTTGTCTGAAAACTGATAGCTGAGATCGAGGAATAGCGTCCGATTAAACCCTTTTGCTTGACACGGCGTGCAAATACACTACAAGTGGAACTATCCTGTGCTTGTTTTATATACACTTTGTATATATTATTTCCCCTCCCCCATCTCTCCCTTTCTTTCACTCGCTCTGTTTGAACCGAGCTCCCATGCACTGTTGCGCCTCCCACACAGTCATAGTTTTAAAACCCAGAGAGATGCGTGACAGGATATCAATAAATGAAGATCCCATGATATCAGACAGGATACCACGACAAGCATTACATTATTATCTCCTTATACAGTGCACTCCCGGTATAACTAACACGGTTAAAACGAAATTCTCGTTGTTTCTCCCTGTCTCGTCTCGCTGTACTTTTCAATACATGCTGATCAGTTTTTGATAATAATAGAAAAAAATAACTCACAGTTTTATTATCTTACTGTCACTGCAACGGTAACAAAGGAATTGCAAACTCTCCACTTTCATCAAATCATATGTTCAGGACACACTTTTAAGAAAATGTTGAAAACTAGATCTTTTTCCTCAGCTGTAACGATTTGATATATTTTGATTTTTTTGTAAAACATAATAATGTTGTGCACGCTGTGAAATATTCTTGGACTATGTAGGCTTATAGCATATTTGTACCTGGTGATAATAATGATGATAATGACAATGGTAGTAATAATGAAAAATAATGATAATTTACAGTTATTATCATTATTTATTATTGCTGTCATTATTATAAATTTAGATTAAGTGTTTATGTTAACAGATTCACTTAATCATCTGCGCATGTGACTATTTGTCATTCGTACATTCAAGACGAACTATACCTCATCATGAAATCGTCATCATCTTAGGATTTTATTCATTCTAATAAAGTTATGGTTGCCACTTTTGCTCCTACACAACGCAGTGGCACTGGTTATTATTCTTGGCTTCACAAGACAGAACATTCCGTGAAACCTGGAAAACGTCTCCCCAGGTGATATAGCGACCAAACCAAAGTTTCTGGGTTGCGATGACAGATTAGCACGTCAAACGGTGTCGACCGTGGCATAGGAGCAAGCTGATCTTGGCATGTAGGTCAAAGGTCATGTTCTTCTTCATCATTTCTCACGAGGCAGTGCTGTAGGTTATGGTAATTGTAAAGACCGGTCAATGCCAAAAATTCGTTGTGAATTCAAAAAAGAAATCACATTTGTTACACAGTAAGTGCTTATGTATATGGTCTGGAGAAAACCACTTTCAAACCAGTCTTGATAGTCAAATCACAAATAAGAATTTCTTGTGGTATTTTTGTTTCATTTGATATGATGTATTTTTCCATAATAATAAAAGTCATATACAAACAAACAAATAACAGTATCCATAAGACATCAAAAATATATTATGAGCAATCACAATTATTATCACGTCTTGTACTGTAACCCTTGGCCTTTTCTCATTTTTAGGTACATGGTGTAAGTCCGTTGTGTTCTGTATGTATGTTTTGTTTTTGTTTTGTTTTTTTGTTTTTTATGTTTGTAGAATCAACATGTTTCAAAAGTTTCCGACGTACTGAATATCAAATGCCTTGGCGTCGTACTTGTATGCCTGACTGATCAACCCTCTCGCTTCCTGCTACAATGTGTGGTAGTGCATAGCTATTCGCTCTGATATTCTCATCCAAGTGGAGCAATTAACCCAAAAGTGACGAGCTTATTAAATTCGATTTAAAGTACTCAGCGAATCCAATAAGCCAGTTCGTAATTAGCTCATGACCGTGCACGTTGGTACAAATTACCTTTCTTTTTTTTTTCTTCAGTTGGCTAGGCACTTCACTCGTTTTCAATGCAAAATAATGCATAAGCTTGCGGAATATCATACGAATCATCAAAGATATGAATTTGCGTAGACAAGGTGATCATGCGTCTGTCATTTGGCATTTTGAAAAAAAAAAAGTTAAAATGTTTAACCCTTCAGCAACTGAAGATACCTTACATAATGGTCTATTGTTACCTGAAAGGTACAGCAATGTTACTCTCATTTCGACAATTTTCTAAATTATGCAAAATAGATCACTGCATGTTTCTTTTTGTCTATTATAAGTTTATGTTTATTTTAAAGCCTAATAAGACTTTACAAAGAGAAGGGTGTGTCGCCGAAATAATTCTGACATACTTTTGTTGACCTTTGACCTCTTTCGAATTACGTAATTATATATTCTATATTAAAACAATAAAAATAGGAAAGCATAAATCTATGAAAAAGCGGACGAGCGGGTTTCGGGCGTTTTAGGGGGTAATCTGACGAGTAGAATCAGGCGATTCAGTTATTAATAGGTTAAATGAACAATGTTTCTTTTGTGTGTTTTTTTTTTCAACTTACATTGCCAAACAATAATGGGCTTTCGTGAACACTGTTGCTGTTTAATGGATTTGCTGGCAAGCATCATTTGTATGATTTGCATGCATGATTAAGCATTTATCTCACAGATGCTTAGCTCAGTGAATCTAAAAACCAGCATGCTTGTTGGTATACAATGACCTTTTTCTTCTCAAACACACCCAAACCGCCATATAATTATTTTCTTCACAACGAAGTTCAGGCAAATGCGTTTGAAACAGGCTATTATAAGGAAGTGCTCGACATTTCTCCCCACCGCAGTGGTTCTTCTATGTGGGAGACACAAAACCAACATGCATAAATACACATGCAGGTGCAACAACCCTGTTAATAGCACATAATGCAATCTATACTATCGACCTGTTCGAACATTGGACTGAAGCCACACGCAACTTCCCCTAAAGTGTATATTTGAGATGGAGCAGCATAACCGTAACATTGCAATAACATTTCCGTCTTCCTTGTATCAAGTTATCCTCCTGTTTTCCTCTCTCTCCTTCTGCTCCTCTCATTTCATTTTCCCCCTTTTCCCTCCCCTTTTCTCCCATTTCCTTCTTCTCTCGCCTCTTAGTAAGAAACTAGTCGATTGAAAACCATTTTCTCAATAGTATACACGATAAAATTATGTGTCTCACTCGGAAACCCCAATGGGACGGAAGGAAGAAAAGGAAGAAAAGAACAACAACCCCAAACAACCCCAAACCGTGGGCCTCGCCGTGACCATGGACGCACACGCTCTTGATCCCTATTCCTCTTTTTCTCTCCGAGGAGGGAAATCTAATTCACAGCTACACGATGACAACAGACAGCGCACGTGGAATAATTTTTTCACTTCTTCGCCTCTTCTATAAAAGCGATACCGCCGATCGTATGCTAGTAACCTAGAAAGGTCTTGACATGCAAGCCGTGGATCTATCGTAGGATTGAACCTGACCTCGTTAGTCCTCTCTGCAGCTGGCAATGAACTCGCGATAATGCAGTCGTTCTGAGAGAGGGAGGTCGCTACGATATGACGTGATTGTGAGCGTTATGTGTGATGTGTGGGTTCAGAGCGTGTTGGGGTTTGCTTGTCTTTGTGTGCACCTGTCAGTATGATATTGTGAGGTGATGACGTTTTTCATCGGATTTTATTGGATATGAAACAATAATACACAGCTGTGAAAACATGTGTTAAGTTTAAATTCCATCTCTATATCTTATCCCTACGTGTGATCTGAATTGAATCTCTGCCATTGTTTTTCTTATCTTTTTTTCTCCCGATGAGTAAAGTCGGATACACGGAACCCCCTCACTCACCAAATTAGTTACCGATAAAAATATGAATTACTGTCTCACACTTTTATTTTCTGCATTTCAGACTGGACTGCTCATGAGGGAAACATTCTGTGCATCTTGAATCAGGCCCTGCTACTATGATTAGGTGAGTTAAAGTGGGAACTTCACTCTGAGAGAAGTCATTCAAACAGAACAAGTGCAGTTTCAAAAGAAGGAACGAGGAAATAAATAATGAATGCCCAATTTCGCGTGTTTTTATGAAACAGTATATTAGTGGCAATCTATATGCAAAATATAATGATATAGAGAAAGTGATGATGTAATGACGGCGGGAGTCTCTCATTGGTTAACGCATAATGATTGGGAGTTAGAGTTTTGGCACCTTCCCCTTTAAAGATTCATTAATACCACATTATACCCGCTGGATACATAGTATTTTTTAATTCGTTAAAGCGGGGTTCCCACTATCACGATTGGCGCCACGATTGGAATCATGGTCTTAATCGTGAAGCAATCGTGGTGATCTTATTAGATCGTATCAGATCTTGAGGTCAATCGTAGCAATCGCGTTAATCGTAGAAAATTTTTGGGACGGTTCAAAATTTTTCTGCAATTAACACGATTAATTTTTGATCGTGATCATCGCATCAGATTGTCTTGGATCGTATCACAACGCAGCAAATCTTAACTTATCGTGCTTCTTAATCGAGTTAATCGGGATCGATTTTTTCACTTTCCTACTGCTTATTTTTTTTTTCACATTTATTTTGCCCTTATTTTACCTGCAAATCGTATATGTTTTGTATTCCGCGAGGTTGAATAAGGGAGGGGTGGCACAATGAAATATGAAATAACGACATCACTGAAACACCCACCAGAAGTAGAATGTTTCACATACCCCACAAAGTAACTTTTGTGGCTTTTGAAAAGTGACCATTGTCGTGGATGTTAGGTCACTCGTGCATGACTATAAAGATCACTGTCATTATTTCTCACATAGAAGTTAATCAATAAGTGTAGAAATACCCCTGCGAAATAATTTTGCTTGGTTTTTATTGTTAAAAAGTGACATTATTTTAGGGGAGTGACCTTTCTGTTGTGTGTATATCGGTTTTGTTAAACACTGTTAAAAGACAACAGCAATAAATAAAGCCAAACCAACCAAACTTTCAATACCCCATGAGATAACGACATTTTTAAATAAACTTGCATATGATACATACTATATGCGAATATGAAATCAAACACACAAATAATACTAATAGTTCGGCCAACTTTTTTATATTTAGCGTATTATATATAACACATATGTTGCTTCATGTATTTCAAAGGAAGGTGAAAACATTTTTGTCTTGATCTTTTCTTTTCTAGGGAAGAGAGGGCAATGATCTGATCTTGTGTATTCCGGGTTTGTTTGTTTGTTTGTTTGTTTGTTTGTTTTTTGGGGGGAAGGAGGAAGAGGGGAAGGGTGAGCAGGTCGATTCAATAATTTTATTTCTATAGGTTAAATTAGAGGAGGGACTATCTGAGGTTGTGGCTGGCGTAGGTGATGCTTTCTCTCTGATGATAACGTAATTGTCATTCGCAATACTGCAAAGGTCTCGTTGTCATCATTCTCAACCTGTCAACCCTTGTCATCATCAATGATTGTGGATAGTAGGCCTAATCACTCTGCAGAGGTTAAGGAAACGATGAAATCCATATCCATTGTCAGCCGGACTATAATTTCCCGTTCGGTTCCAATCGCAACTTAAATGGGGGTCGCTTTTGATCCCGATCGTGAAAGACATCGTATCTTATCTCAACAGCCCGCATTGGTTCGCGGTATTCGTATTGGAACGTATCAGAACGTAGCTGCACGCACCAAATCGGGGATCCCAATCGTAATGATCGTGGTAGATCGGAACCAATCATGGACTCAATCGGGACAATCCTATCGGATCGTATTTGAATGGGAGACAAGATCGTGACAGATCGTATTACTTGAAATAGACCAATCGTGACCATATCGCATCTAAGCGAACAAACACGTATTGACTCGCATAACCTCGTATCCAAACGTGAAATTTCAGACGAGTTCAACGAAACTTCCACGATCAGTTACGAATGTCCAATCGTGGCGTTCGTAATAGATCGCGCGATAGTGGGAACCCCGCTTTAAGAAAAAAGAAAATTAGGAAAGATTTCTTTGCAAGTCAATAAAAACTACTGTTGGGATGATACCACATCTGGATATTTGCGTATAATGTTTATGTGATCATGACTGATATCACGTACCGTATTGTGGAAACACATTATGAAACTTTCACTCGCCGTACTTGTGTGTTTGTGTCCGATGTTATTGTTTAAGAAAGCTTTCTTTGCTTTGTTGGTTTGAATAGATACCCACTTCATTAGAGTGAAGTTTCTTTGTAGTGCTTTATTGTATTGCGCTGGAAACCATATAAGGCAATGACACGTCGCGAGCCTTCTGGCGTCCTGACGCACAATTAATAAGCGGAGGCCCCTTCCTTATGTTTTTGCCACGTAAGCTAGCCTGACGCCTTTCACACTGTTTATTCACCAATCCAGACCAATCCAGTGTCTTGTTAAGTGTATACCAGTAGTAGCATGAGTAAGACGTGACTTATACATGAACATCCACATTGAAAAGTTGCATAATGATATGTTTGTATGTTGTATGATACAATAGGTCTTCGAACCTCTATACAATTTATTGTACTTAGCGTGATGGGGCTGATTGCTATGTAAACCTGTATGTACTGATTGTATAATCATTGATATGATTATAGCGAGCCTTACTCTTTAATACGCAAAATTCGTCGGCCATTTGTTTTTTAATATTTTAAACTGGATACATGACTTTTTTACCGGACCTTAGAAGAAGATGAAAGCTCTGGGTTTCATAGTATTCACAAAGACCAATTTTAGAAAATAATAATGCACAGGCGCATTTTTTTAATTAGTGAATTTGATGCATTCATCAAGGTTTTTTTTAAACAGTGTTAAAGTTTTTTTCTTCTTAAGGTAAGTTGCGCTTCCGATTTCTATACTGCTTCACTCAGACTGTGCATCCTGCGTTATATTGGTTGGTAGCGGTGGAAGCAGAGAAATCATCAACGGTAGATATCAGCGTTGTTGAGTGTGTTATTCATTGGTTCACACAATACTGGATATTACACGGCTTCTGAATCGATCTTTTTTCCTATTTTTTCATGAGTTACAGGAGCGTTTATGTATGTACCCTTTTGATAAATATATAGGGCCTATTCATACAATCAGTTGCACTGTGTAATGTGTGCTGCTGTGTGAGATTTGTGCATTGTGTTCGCATAACTGTGTGCGCGCACATGTGTTTATGTATGTTTTGTATTTATGTGCTCGCTGTGTTTTTGATCAATATTATGATAATTGTCCTATTCTTTCAGCGTGTCGATGATTTGGGCCGGTCCGCTGAGACAACGAGGACGACTCGCGTAGCCTCGCCATCTCCCCAGTGTGCGATTGCCGTGGAGAGAAACCTATCAGTCGGGCTTAGATCGTGGCTAGTTAACACTCTTGGTCTCGCAGCCAACTCCGGTGGGACGGAGAAACTCACCTGCCCACTATTATTACCAAAGAATTCAACCTTACGTCTCGTATCGAGGTAGGTACTGCATATGATTACTGTCTTGCCGTGGGAACATACAGTACTTCGAAATGATTTAGGACTCTACAGAGAGTTCTCCATGTCCAGTCCCCTTTGCGGGCACGCACATTATGGTCAACTTTTCCCGCCGTTTTGGAATTATCTCAACTTTCTCGAGTACGTTTGCAAGATTCAGGCAGACGCAAGCACGTGCTGTCTGATTACTACTGCCCTTCTTCGAACAGCACCAATTTTCGGTTGAGGTCGTTCTTCTATCATGCTACATACCAGCCGGCGTTTTACCTCTCAAATTTCTTTTGTGTTTTCAAAGGGTTTGACTGTTATAGCTCTTAGATCCATCGTTAGACTTCAATAGGTTAAGATAATCATGAATCCATCAACAAACTTCAGAAGTAGGTCATATATGAATTACCAAACTCAGTCAGACTCGTCCAAGCGCTTCCCTGAGTTCAATGGACGTAATCAAATTAGAGTAAAGTCAAACGAATGGAACAGTTTGAGAAAAAAATCGGTTCTGAAATAAAGGAAGGTATGGAATGTTAAAATTCACTCGTGTTCGCGTATCAAAACGCAGTAATTTTTATACTCTAAGCGATTGGATAAGTAGACACACTGTTAAATGATTCATATGCGTTATGTAAGGGAAGTTGTCGTGTCGGTAGGTTAATGCCAAGCTTTCTAGCCTCTCTGCTTCATGCAGGAGTCTAGTGGGGGGGGGGGGGGGGGGATGGGGAGAGAAAAACTTCAGCATTTAATTTTTATCGTTGGTCCTGGCAAGAGAATGTAAAAGTTTCCCTGATTTGGCGATTATTTTTACTGATTGAGATGCACGTATAAATGCACAAGGATCTCCTTGACCACTCTGTGGAATCTTTGAGTTTGATGTGGAAGTTATGGCAGCCCTGCATGGTTCTAGCCCGCTAAAGAAAGACGCCACATTGAATCTCTACGCATGCGTCAATGATATACCTGGAAAGAACGCCTTGACCCCGGGTCAATAAGCACTCAGACAATCATTCCGGATTTTTTACCTAATATGTCCTCACAAAAGCCCAAGTCACAACCCACATTGAGCCCTTCGGTAAATGCGTGCTGAAGGAAGGTACAAACGACGATTCATTTCACAATGCGGAAGCAAGTTGATGGCACTATCTTGAGATAGCGCCGGTTATACTTGGGTAAACTAACAGACAACTTCGCAACAACAACAACAACAACAAATAAATGAATAAATAAAATAAATAATAATGATCATAATAATCATAGAGATAAATAAAGCCGAATGAATACGGTAAATTGAGTGCCTGTAAGAATACAGCGAGGTATACAAGTCTCCATCCGCAGAACAATATTGGGTCGCAGATTGTTTCCCCTTTACGAACCTCATTTATTGCTTGGGGCAGAGTTTACACGTTTGTCATTGAATTGCACTGCCGTGTTGGCTGAGCATAATTAGCGTAATTTCTCACTAATTGTTCCCCGAAGAACCGTTTTACGGGACGCGGAGAGGGAGAATGTAACATTGGGAAGAATACTCTGTCGCCCATCAGTTCGACGTAAACGTAGACGAACGATGTAATGTGATTTCAAAGGGGGGGGGGGGGAATTAATGAGCAAATAGCTTGTTGAATGATAGTCAATAGCGTATAATTTGCATGTTATTTACCTTGACGTTTCATTTATAGGGTGGAGTGGGTTACACATACGTCGCATTTACATCAAGGATTTTTTCTTTAAAACTCTTGCGATGCACATCGTGTATCGAATTATCATGGGAAGATATATAAAAGCAATAACACCAACACCACCAACAACAATAACTACAACAAAACCAACAAGAGAAAAGACAGGACGAGAATTACAGCTTGAAGTGGCCTCTCACATGCTTGGTTTATAGTATTGGTGTAGGTGAGGATTCAGCTTTTAACGTTTTGCGAGATACTGTATTCGGAAACCACTCTGTGAAATGTTCAGGAGCATACATTTCTAAGTGGAAATGAAAGTTAATTGATAAAATTGGTTATGAAATGACAGAGATATCCATAAACAAGATAAAACAAAGAGATCATAATAAAAATCATGGATTGTCACATTTTAATCGCTTTTTTTAGGGTATCTCAGCCATTTCAAGACAAATTTTCATCAAATAACTGTGAATTCCTCTTAGAATCACATGTTATTTCATATTTAATAAGAGGTTTCTCATTGTCTCACAAACACACACACACACAGATTGGAAAGCTGCAGCCCCATCTAAACCAAATCTGTACCATCCCTTTAACGCAGAGATAGAGAGGGTTCTCCATACTGCGTCCGAGGACAAGACTGTAAGCACTTTTCACACGTTTTTGTTGTCCTTCCTTTTCGATGACGACGTCAGTATACATAAGGCTGTCGTCTCATCATGCTCGATCACATTTCGCCTTGTCCTGCCAGAGCTCGGAAAGCGGAGAACCACAGGACAATATGATACAACTCGTCCCCATCTGTTGACATGAATGTTAAAAAGACTCCTCTCTTTATAGAGAGAGAGAGAGAGGAGGGGGGGGGGGGAGGAGGGGACGTCCCGACCGCCATGCAGTGGATTTCAGCACCGTGTCACATCATCGAGACAGCGCCGACGGATGTGTTTGTTGTTGTACTCACGAAGGAAATAACAAAAGAGATAAATATATACATATACACAGAGATAGAGGGAGAGATAGATACAGAGAGCGAACGCGTTGGAGAAACCCGAAACTTATTTTTAGTCACGTCTATTTCGTTGCTGACATCGGTTTGTTTGCGGAACCGGTGGAAATCCAAGGAGTGCTTTCATGTATATACGGTGCAGGATGCGAGCCAGGGTTTGGAGGCAAGAGATAAAATGCTCTCGCTGCAGATGATAAAACGGGAATCCGAGATTCCCGTATTCCGTAATTTAGTGTGTCATTCCTTCGTCCTCTTCCAATCTCCCTCCCCTCTCTCAAAATCTTCTCCCCCTTCTGTCTCCGCTTTCCCTCTCTCTCCATCTCGTACCTCTCTTTGTATATCCCTCTCTCTAAACATCCACTCATATGTAGTTCTACGTCTCTTTCGTTAGAATTATGTTACGTTCCGAGGAGAGTCCTCGCTGATTTTTTTTTCTCAAATTTCACCTCCGTTGCAACAGTGTCCACTTGCCCTCAAACGATCGGAGGCAGGCTTACGACAAATTGTGCAGAGTTTCGTGTTATTGTTTGTTTCTTTTCCATGAGATTTCATGGATTCATCAAGGATGGTACTATGGAGACACCTGAATCGACTTTGGAAGTTGCAGTATAAAGAGGAACAAAACATTGTTTTCAATTGAGATAGAGTACAGAAATGAAAAATAATGTTCTTTTGTGTGTGTTTGTGTGTGTTTGTTTGTTTGTGTGTGTGTGTGTGTGTGTGTTTTAAGTTATTAAAGTCAGTCTTAAAACAATGATAATGCTTAGTAGTGACCAAATACACAGCAGACTGGGTGAGGTCTCCGCATACATTCACTTCCACACGAACCTTCTTGAAATGTACTTCTTTTTCATTGCGTTTCTTTCTTTGTTGATAATAAAAAGCGAGAAGAAAACCTCTATTCTTTGCAACAAATCTTATCGTGTTGCATGTTGCAATAGCGTGGGCGACAGTGACTTCTGGAGAAAAGGGTTCGTGTTAAATTGTCGGCTAAAGCGTGATTTTTATGACATTTCTTACAAACAGACAAGTGTGAAAGTATATAGAGACTTCATTTCGTCATCATAACGCCCACATTAATTTTCATTATAAGGTGTTCCTTATAAGGTGTTTTAGCCTCTTCAGTGTTGCCACTGTTCTACCAGAGGGCCCTGTCATTATTATTACCCTAGCGTTGCCAGGATACCCATTTACACACCTGGGTCTAGTGGGGCATTGTGGGTAAAAACATCTTGTCCAAGGACGTAAGCACCGGGCAGGAATCGAACTCTGGTCCTCCGTTTGGGAGTCGGGAGTCTTGTGCGCTATGCCACAGCGCCCCCACGATTATGTGGATGCTACCAAAATCACCTGTTCAATAGGAACTTGTGACTCTTCAACATTACACAACTTTCTTATTCAAAGTCCGAGTGTGATTAAGCTGCGATCATTGTCTGTACTCTGGACATTAAAGTAAATCTAAGCATGGTGCACAACAGCACTTTAACCCACCGAGGACGGGCTGATTTTGCTACAACACGCATTTCCCATAGACACCTGCCCGAGTATGCCTATATACTCAGGACTCGTCCTAAACGGGTTGAAGAGCTTTCCGTCAACCTCGACTAGTCCATGTGTGTGAATCACATGACCTGAGGGGATCAGGTCTTCCGCTGTCCGACATTGAGAAAAGGAATCACCCATGTAGACCCATACAATATGCCTTGGGTGAGAGTCTAGCCCTGCTTCTTCCTGTTGACTACATATATCATTTTGGTGTCTGCTATGATGCAATATAGGTCAACGTAAAATTTCACGCCCCCCCCCCCCCCCCCGGGCCATCGTAATTGTTCGTCTTGGTTCTGACTTCGAAAAATCAAACAAGAAAAACGACTATGCCAAGATATAAAATACATCAAGCATCCTAGTTAATGCCACTGCATGTGCTTCTCAAACGTGGCGTTTGTGTAGTATGTCATACAATATCCCTAATCTGCATTGTCTTTTTCTAGTTCTTATTGATCATGTTACTTGTTATTTCCCCACCGACTGCGAACAAGATGAGCCTTTATCTTTGGATGCAACGTATCTTTTTTTTTAATGCAACCCCTATTTTTTTCTGTTATTATCTAACAACAGTAGCAGCAACAAGCTCTTACTGGTAACCGTCATGGCTTTATCTCTACGGTTGCGTTCAGTTTTGTGGTTTTCTTTACCGATGTTCGATTTTCCCTCTCTGTAAATTTCTAGAGAGTGTCATTGATCGATTATATTTCATGTCAGTAAAAACGTCTTTCAAACTATGCGCAGCTACTCCATCTCTCGAAATTGAGATAGAATCCATTCGTGTTCGTGGTTTGTCCACGTCACGTTTTACGAGGTTAGATGAAAATGCTGCGTGGATATTGTGCTTAGCTATTAGTGGTCTCTCGCCCATGGTACGCTGTATTGCTTTGGATATTCGCGAGACGCTGATTTTCTCTTGATTTGCTTGTGTGCTTTGTGTGTCATTTTTCCCTTAAAAAGGCTGAAAATGTTTGTTTTTTTCATCCGAAAATGTAAAATATGCGGGATGTCGAAAATGATATAGAGATATTGTCGAGACGCCAATCGTGACTTTTTCCAATATTTTGTGTTTTTTATTGTAAAATGCTGTTTTCGCAAATTTATTACATACACAATCATGTCTAGCTGTCTATTGCAGAAATGGTGAAAAATCCTGTTTTTCATATACAATGACTCACTTTAGGCCTCAGAATTTTGCAATGCTGTTTACAAGGTCTGCATGCCTGATATTGTAATTGAGCTGAAAATGCAGATTGAAACGAAATCAAAAAAAAAGAAAAAAAAAAGAAAAAAAAATGGTACCATGACTCAGAAATGGAAACGTACAGGACAATTTGGATTCTTTCTTTTTTAACCGCCGGAACATTATTGTGTGCTGAAGAGACACATAACTGGTAGCTGAATGGTGAGCTTTTAATTTCGGTGATATTCGCTCTCTGTAGAGTATAGAGAATATAATTTATAGTATGCGCTCGCGGAATAATATTCGCAAGAGGTGACGCCCCACCTCAAGCTAAGGAAGATATTTCAGACATTCTACACCGATGCTGTCATGGAAAGCGTATAAAACAATTCCCATGATGAACAGTGATCATGTGACCAAAAATTACTGAAAGGTTTTCTTTCACAGGGGAAAAAAGCGTTTTAACTTCTTAAGTCAGTGGCTTCCATTTTTTTATTCTGGTATTGCGTAGACTTGAAATGGATCGATGATATATTTTTGGAGATATGGGTGTCCCTGTTTATCTTCATGACCTTTCATATGAAGACCAGCCGCAATTTATGTGATGGACCTCCTCCACCCTCCGACAAATCCGACAAATTATCTTTTAGGTCCATTATCACCGTGAAATCCGAGTTGTGGGTCACTGTCATTTATGATTATCATATAAAGAGAGAATAATAACACAAGCACACGAGTTGGGAGAGCGTCACATGAGTATCAGACCTCTGCGACATAAAGGTCTCAAAAATCATGCGCAGTTAAACGGATGCAATGATGGAGGAGGATGGGAAGATAAGACAGCTTGTTTATACGTGTAATGTAAAGACGTAAAACAAACCGCTCTATGTAGCTGACACGTTAAAAAGTGAGGATTGAAGAGGTGCATGGATTGCTCCCGAGACAAACCACCAGTGTAACAGAATGGTGCACACATAGTTGAATGTAGGTGGGTGATGTAAAAGAATAGCAAAAATATTTTATCTTAAAACTGTGGGAGTTGTAATGCCAGAGACATTGAGATTACACTGAATTAGTATACGTCACTTTGGAATGTTTTGTGATCTTGTGATTGAAATAACTGAGTGAAGAGCAATGTTTCAAATCGAATACGAGCTAATGTAGCTTCATTATTTATTCATCTATTTGTGATTTTGTCGGACAAAGCATGCATTTTCCGATTTCCCATTTACACAGGTAGTCAACTGGTAGTGATAATCATTTGTCATGCACAGCATTCTACATTTGTATTACTATAATCTCCCAATATCATCATAGTGTCACGAGCTGTTCGTACCTTCAATATAATAGATGCGGTGGACATTGTCACTTCACGCCAGTTCCTCGTGGTAGTCGTCCACACCACAGAATAAAATTTGCATCGATATAGAGGACTAAATACGTTGTTATGGCAACGTGAATCTTGCCATTCCTCGTCTACCACTTCCTCCCCCGAACCTCAATTTTGGTTGATTGATTGCTTTTCGCCTCGCATCGATTTCTAGCGCGAATCAAAATGGCTTGATACCAATTGCAGTGACGAGAGAGAGCACAACGTGACATTGTAAACAAATTTGTCTGCGCATGTGCGTGACTATCATGATTATACTGGTTACCAACAGGGTGTGAAAGAGGCAAGTGGGCTAGGAAACTGTTGAACAGAGTTAATGAAGATTGATAGTAAAAAAAAAAAGTTAATGTAATTCACTATCTTTTTAGCTCTCCTGAGCGGAATAGCTCACTTCGTGCGTAAAATTCCTCGCACTTTCGTTATCTATAGGTTGGAATTCGACCAAACTTTGCAGGATGGGGAAAGGGAGCCGTAATTTGTACTAATGGTGGTGGTGTGCCCCTATAGAGCGGGTCCAAAAACCCAAAACTAGGAGCATGTTGCCAATGGAGCCTATAATCTATACAGCTATTTTTGAAATGTTTTCCCTCAGATGGAGTGCAATGTAAGGCAAAGCGCGCTGCTGATGCAGGTGAGCGCTAGCTCCGCGGATCTGTTGTTGTAGGTGGCGTCTTTCTAATTGAACGAAATTGTCAAAGCCGCCAAGTCTTTCCAATGTTGTGGGAGGATCCGCAAACTTCCCTTCAGAGTACTGAGAGAAAATATAACAGTATCCCTTTTACCTGTTGTGATGCATTAATAGCCCACCAGTAATACCTCCCAGAATGCTCCTTCACACGCGCCCTGATATTTTGTGAATGTTGACAGTCCTGAATTAGATCGGGTAAGTGAGACTGATTATTAGATGTTGTCACACATAGATGTGTTTGCCTCAATGCAACCGAAATGCCAGCATGCACGACAGGAAATGAAAGATCCCTATCATTTCGTCTCGTGTGCTTCCCATCGTAAGCTGAAGCGTCAGTCTCCGTATATTGACGAGAGCGTACTCATTACGACTTTAATTAGACACTAAAGTTCCACAGAATGTTTCTTGCCTTTGCCATGTTGAAAAGCATAACCCACCGGAAGTCAAACCGCAGCGTATATCGTTTTGAATTATGGAATGATTATTTTCGTGTGACGACTCCAGCAAGACAGTGATATGAAGACATTGTTGTACATAGTAAGAAAATATAGACGGTGTATATTGCCAAACCTGGAACCGATGTTTGATATACGCGCGCACACACGCACACATTCAGACACACACACTCTCTCTGCACAATGTACAGAGCGTGACACTAGGAAGTAATATTGCATACACCTGCAGTAAAATCATATTCAACATTTTCAAGGGGAATTACGGACCAATTAAAACGTTGGTTGGACTTGGGAAAAGATAGAGTAATTTTACAATCGCAACAGTGAAAGTATGATCGAGATGGGGTGAAAATTAGAGCAGGTATGAAATTGTGAAATTTCGCTGTTTTGCATCATTTATATCAACTGTTTGAGAACTATTCTGCATAAAGAAGTAGTCATTCTTTAAAATTTCATAAATTCCTTACTTTTAATCCGATTCTGATCAAAGTTTCACTATTATGTGCTCGTAAATTTTACTCTTTTGAGGCTAACGCTTAGCTGCATGGTCCCCCTGTAAACACTGACTCTTGTTAGTAAAGAGAGGGCGGAGAGGGGCAACAACAGAGAGCGAAGAAGCTGATGTAATAGTTGTTTTGCCTCGCTGTAAGAAGCTGATGTAGTATAATCCATAGTTGTTTTGCTTCGGTGTTTGACCGCGAAAGCAGGGGGAAAATGTCAGAGCGCATTATGGTTTTGCGAAGCAAAACAGACTCAACTGGGCAAAAGAACAAACACAATGGATGACCACAGAATAGAAGCATTGGAAATGGTGTTGTACAGAATGAAATGAGGTCGGTTCGTGGTGGGCCCGGCGGAGGAAGATGAAGGCAGGGGAAGGCCTTAAATGTTTCTACTAATGTTGTGTCATGACCACCGATTGTATCGTCCACATGTCTAGAAAAGTCACGTTAACTTAAGTGTTTCTGGAGGATCCTACATTTTAAGATATAGTGATTTTTATGCCTCCGTCACAATGTGTCGCCGGAGGCATTGTTTTCGTGTTGTCCGCCCATCCTTCCGTCAACAGCGTAACTTAAAGGACTGATTGAGGCCCACAAATGAAATTAAATTGTATGCATGAGTGGAAGAAGCTGAGCCTATTAACTTTTGGGCGCACATGCGCAAGGTCAAAGGTCAAGGACAAATTCTTACATTTTCACAACACTATTGATTTCCCTCATATCCATGCATTGCCTGAAGATACATGTATTTTCTTGAAAATGTGTAAACGTATATTATAGATAAAGATTCTCTGCATGGGGAAAGTTTGGGGTCATGGGGGTTACTTTTGCCATTGTCGAGACGTACTCTATACCTAGAGCCATGCGCTGTGGCGAAGGCAAACCAATTGCCATTATATCAGGGGCCCGTTTCATAAAACTTGTTATCAGTGACAACTGCCACATTTCTATGACAAATTTTCTCTCAGCCAATCAGATGCAAGGATTTCAGTAGCTTGTCACATCCATGACAACTTGTCACTGATGACAAGTTTTATGAAACGGGCCCCTGGTCTTTTGTTTTGTGTTTTGTGGGGTCTTTTCGTAGTTGTTGTTTTTGGGGAGGGGACTCTATCGCATCATCTCGGGAAGATCAGTTCAGTATACACAGGGGCGTCACCAGCTTTTTTTCGAGGGGGGTGCGTTTTGACCCTAATGTAACGAGATTTTTTTTTTTTTTTTTTTTTGGGGGGGGGGGGGACAGACATTTGGAATATAGTAAGCTCTCAGTCCCTATATAGACTTTTACTGTTGTTGAGGGAAACCAAGCTGGGAAAAGGCATCGGCGTAGCTAGGATTTCATCTTTTACAGTAAAAAAACTACCATTTGGAGCTATATATTTTTTTGCTTTGGAAATAGAGGGGGGTGGGGGGGGGGGGGGGAGGGCGCACCGGGCGCAACTGCCGGCAATTACTGGCAGCAACATCAAGAGAAAGGCATAACAATTAAATGCGAGCGAGCGGAGCGCGCGAGCTTGAAAATTGTGACATTTTACAGTCCCAAAACTGCCGTTTGTAGCTATATTTTTGCAGTAAGGGGGGGGGGGGGGGCGCACCGGGTGGAACTGCCGGCAATTACTGGCAGCAACTTCAGGAGAATGGCATTACGACTAAATGCCAGCGAGCGAGCTTGAAAATTTTGAAGTGACCAAGTATGGGAAGGATGTCCAAAATCTATGTATATAGCCAACACTGTATAGAATACACTTGTACTAGTAGATAATTATGTATAAAATCAGTGCTGCCAGAACCAGGGGTGCGAATTGCTTTTGCCCACGATTTTTTTTTTTTTTTTTTGTTGTTGTTTTTGTCCCCGATGCAAAAAAAAAAAAAAAAAAAAAGCTAAAAAATAATAATCATTTAGTGTCCGGCGTTGAGGTCGCTCGCAGACTGAAGGTTTTTTTTTTTTTTTTTTTTTTTTTTTTTTAAAGGGTCTGAAGGGGGGTGCGTTCGCACCCAACGCACCCCCCCCCCCCCCCTGGTGACGCCCATGAATACATCCACTCCATCAAGTTAACGTTAGTTAATGAAATAATATTTGAGGCAATGATGTTATTGCCTCATAAATATAACATGAGTTTGAAGGGAAAAATCGATACGTTAATTTAGAAATTATAGCATCACTGCTGTTGGTTACAATTCCATATCATTCGAAGGGTAAAAGTAAATCGACTTAGTTTCACCCTAACAGGAAATTTAGGAAAGATTTGTGTGCTGGTCATTGGAACATTTTTGTTTACGATGGCATCACCACTTATATAATTTGCATATCATGTGACTTTGACCAATTTATTGTGCTGTTCAATAAAAAATGGTGAAGCTTCAAAAATCCCAAAACTTACTTCATTTTGGTATCCGATTTTAATAGAAATCCTACCATTGCATTTACTTAAAGGACAAGTTCACCTTCATAGATATGTGGGTTGAGTGAATGCAGCAATATTAGTAGAGCACATCATTGAGAGTTTGAGGAAAATCGGACAATCCGTTCAAAAGTTATGAATTTTTGAAGTTTCTGCTCACTCAAGGCTGGATGAGAAGACTACTATAGCTTGTGATGTCACATGAGTACAATGATATAAAGAAAGAATAAAGAAAATTCAACATATTCTCACTTTTCTCGCATAACAAAAGAACACTTGACTTCTCTCTTTCAGAAGGCAGTGGGAATAATATTACCCTTAACATATGTCAGTAACAAGTCGAAGAAATGTGCACTTAACTCAAAAAGTAAAGTTTTGTGAAATTCTCTTTTTATTTTCTTTATATGGTTGTACGCATATGACATCATACACTATAGTAGTCTTCTCATCCAACAGTGACTACGCAGATACTTTAAAAATTCATACCTTTTGAACGGATTGTCCGATTTTCCCCAAACTTTCAACGATGTGTTCTACTAATATTGCTGCATTCACTCAATCCACATGTATATGAAGGTGGACTTGTCCTTTAATATTATAGGCCTACCTGATACACTGAAGTCAGCACTGAGTAGAATTCCACTGTATGAAATGTTGACCTTCTCACTCGTCATGCCGTCAGCTTCATGGCTTCAACGAGCCACATGCATGATCGCTGTTTGACGTGGTGAAACAGTATCATTCCACGGTTTCGTCATGCATTATTATGCATCTGTGGTGGAAATCATTCAAGGCAGAGTGTCTTGAATAAGCTAATAACGATACAGCGTCATCTTTGACGGGTAAATCGTGTTTCTAATAGTAAGTGCTTGTGACGCCAGTCAACACTAACCTTGTGGGTGTTACTGTTGACATGGATGACGATCGTCTATACGTGAGATGTTCTTCATTAACACATCTCGTCAGAGTATGCTTGCAGTGATTGTAATGTCTGCATTGATGTGCGTCATTATGATATTGTTCTGAATACAAACACAAATCGAAGTCACTTGAAGAAAAAGCACACGAATGCTCACAAGCTTCGATGTCAAGAGAGCAAAATGTATTTGTAAAAAAAAAAAAAAGTGTATTTATATCTATTTTTTCTCTCTCGGCGCGTAAGGGCAGCGAACTGTGCGCGTGCGAGGAGGGGTAAGAGGAGGAGGTAGAAGAGGAGGAGGAGGAGGAGGAGGAGGAGGAGGAGGAAGGGGAATTTGAGATTGTCGCCAGCCATACTCGACCCCGTGCTCGTGCGTGAAAATCGAAATGATCGCAATTCACCCAGAACGGCGGACTAATGGCCGGGCGAGGATGCTTGAATGAGGCGAGCGGCTGCCATTGAACCATGGCTAAAAGACACACTTCCTGTTTATTCGTCATCTTGAATACTTCACTTACGAGCCCACTCATCCATCTTCTCCCGCTTCACGTTCTTCTCTCTCCCTCTCTCCCCGTCTGTCTCTCCCTCTCTTTAACAATTCTTTCGAGGAAATTGTTAACTTAAGGTTGGCTGCCGTTTTACCGATTCTACAACGTCTCTACAGCGTCTTTTAATGTTTGGCGTAATCTTCTTATATACCCCGTTAGGGAAAGGATGGTTCATGACATGATTTTCTCCGAAAGCTTCCATAATCTTTGTCGGAAAGTTTCAGATAAACGAGAAAAATAGGGGAGGGCGGGGGGGGGGGGGGGAGGGGGAGGGAGGGGAGATTGAGAGAGAATAGCTGTTTATACTCTGCCTCTGTATATACTCTGCCTAGATAGTTTTCATAGTCACCGAGACTCGCGTAAATCAAACTTGGAAGAAACTTTTTTTTTTTCTTCATGTCACACACAGTAAGGCATCACATCTTAGAATGCAATATATTCTACTCCATGTTCATGTTGATATTAACGCACAGAGTAAACTCAAGCAAGACTGGCAAAACATTTATCAAACTTGAATGGAAGATGAAAAAGTTTTTTTTCACTTTTTAAGTTTGACGTGTTTTCACGGCGATTGGTAACTATACCAAGTAAACAGCTAGAGGTACTAATATGACCATGGAGTAGTGTTTCAGTTTGAAATGAAACAACCACATTCAGAATCTCTGTACACGATTGTTATACATCAGTTTACATCTTGTACGTGTTTTGTTTTGGCAGGGCATGAGACGGGTAGTCGATAGCGCTCATTTCTTCACAAACACTCACGGTTCTATTTTTTTTTTTTTACTTTTAAGCACAAGAAAAGAACATTTCTTTGTATTCCGCTTCACTGTTAATTCGTTTACTTTCATCGACACGATCTAGGCGCCTTTTCCCGTCCACCCACTCGAAATCACCCTGGCGCCGACATCAAATGGGAATACTGTCACTAGTGGAGATGTTTTTCGTATGTCGCGAAAGTTGAACCACAGTACCACATAAATCGCGGATACTGATGAAGAAGGTGCGTGACTCTCATGCTAGCAAAGTATTTGCACATGACACACTTAGTGGTGACATGAGCAAAAGATAGAGTTTTATGGATGTTGTGGTTGTGTGTTTGCATGACTTGTGTGGATGAGGAAGAGAGAAAAGAAAGACACAATTATGAGCACGCACTGGATGAGAAGAAACGGCAACAGGACTGAGGGAGGTATAATATGAGAAAGTGAGAGAGGAGCGAAAATTCATATCTTAGAAAAATCTTGAATGAGACATCAATAGCATGATCACATTGAAGAAAGAGATATAGAAACAGAAAGAGAGAAAGTGAGAGATGGAGTGTGTGTGTGTGCGTGTGTGTGTGTGTGTGTTTGCGTGTGTGTGTGCGTGTGCGTGTGTGTGTGTGTGTGTGTGCGCGCATGTGCGTGTGTGTGTGTGTGTGTGTGTGTGTGTGTGTGTGTGTGTGTTAGATAGAAAGGAAGGTGGAGAGAGGAGGGAAGGGGAGACCCGTCCTGAAATGCTCTTGACATCAAATGCCGTACTAGTTAGAGTCTGTGATGATGTAAAGAACCCGAAAAGAGCACTCGCTACACTTGGGAGCACGGATTGTCTTACATCGAACGCGCGTCGTAAATTTATAGTGGAAACAAACGGCGCTCATCCATGTGTTCGAGATGGTCTTGGCAAAGTATCGAGTGTGTTTACCCTTTTGGTTGTATAACTGGGGCTCGCATATCGAGCCTTGCACTTCCTTGAAGCGCAAGGCCATGTATACTGTCGTCACTGGCTGAGAGACATCTTGGTTGCTTATTCCGCACGGTGCCGGAGGGTAAAAGTATTGACGTGAACGTGTGAGTATCTCGATGGGGCGAAGAAAGTGATGATATCCTTCCGTTTCAGCGCACGCTATTTTGAGAAATCATTTCTTCATATTATTGTCAGTAACTTAACGAAAACACCATCTTCGTCATCTTCTCTTAGTAGCATTACCATCCTATCATCTATAACATCATGAAACACCGTCTTTTATATAAAATTTTCAGATATCGCTAATAGAATTCACGCCGTAAATTGTTTATTCGAGGGCAGTTTGTTTGATGATTAAATGTGAAATTTGTGAGATGAATGTTTGCCGGACTGCGTAGATTTCCTCGCCAGTATAGCTCCTGAACCTGGGAACAAACTATGGCGTGACACGTTTGTAAAGTGTTTAAATAAGAATTTTTCTGTCTGTCCTGTTGTGTATATCAGTACATTAGAATACAAATTATATACATATTGTATATCAATATATTAGGTTAAATGTATAGTATAAATGTTTGCGTGCTCGTTTGTGTGTGTTATGGTGTTTGTGTGTGTGTGTAAAATACCTGTAAGGATATGGGTCGTAATGATCTGTTTTTATCTGTCTCAAACGTACTTGCCGTTATAGCGTGGTCATTAGTCTAGATTATAAATGGCGTTATTATTTCCGGCACACCCTGCTTAGTTTTGACCATACATTGTAAAAACGAATTTGTTTAAAAAACAAAACAAAAACTGTTTTACAAGGGCGCCCTCTTCATAACACTGATTTCAAGTGTACTCGCCGTGTCATGTTACATGGCCATTAATCTAGGATTGCAATGTCATTTATTTCCGGCATATCCTATTTAGTTTTGACCATCAAAACGAATTTTGTCTTATAAGGGCGCCCTCTTTTCGACACCAATTTCAGAGTATGTAGTACGTTGAGTTACCAACAGTACCAACAGAAATCCCATTTCATGTATATGTATATATATGATAAATATGTTCGACTAAAAAACAAATCAGTCCTGTGAAATACTATTTGCAACAAACAGCACTAATTTACTTTTGATTTACCTTAAGGACAATTTGATCACTTCTCACAAAATTTCAAAATCAGAATTTCTGCTTTTCCTCACCAACCTTTAAAATTGTCTGGTATTCTGATACAAAATGGTTTCTTCTCTTTGTGTATACTTTCTCTCGCGTTGAAGGAAATCACGTGGGTTGCTACAACTGGATAAGAATTCAGTTTCCCACAGACGAGATCATGCTATCATGCTTTTGTAGGACAACCAGTATACACACGATGGTTGATAATTACGACGCTGTTTATCCGAATCGAGTTATAATGATGTCTACGTCATTGCCGTGGATGCCAAGTCCGTTAAGCACAAGGTCAATGAGGCACTCGAGACTCAATGATGGTGATTGGTAATTACCCTCCCTCCCTCTCCTCCCGCCGCTCGTCCTCCTTGAATCTCGCTCACCTGTACCTTTGGACCAGTTAGAACTAACTTCGGGGATTTATCGCACATTCATTTTTCTTTTTACGCCTTTTAGTCCTTCCGCTCCCTTTACTGGCGTTGATGGCCCCGCACCCTGACACTTTCTGTGTTTGAGCAGACGGCGCGTGTTCATCCCTGATGGAAGGAAAATGTTAACTTGTACTGTATGCCGCGTGCGATGGTCTCGATGAGAGAGAAAGAGAAAGGGAGAGCAAAGAGAAGAGAACGGAATAGAAGAGTGGTGACGCGAGAGGAAAGAGGGAGGAGGGGGGGGGGGGATGGGAGAGAGAAATCCTTGTTCCGTTTATCAAGCCTGAACAGAGGCCCAGTGCTCATGTTTCTTTCATGGGAAGCGAATGCCTTGATTTTAAAATTCAGCGCCTGCCTGATTCCTCGACGACCGCCAAACAAACATACATGCGCAACCCCCCCCCCCCGAAAAAAAACCCACACACACAGACATTTACACGAAATCAATAAAACTGATAAACAGTTAACACAAAAAACCAACCAACCAACCAACCAAACAAACAAACAAACAAACCCTGCGTGTGGTAACTGTTGAAACAAAAAGAAATCCTCCATGTAAAGTCTCCTCGAGTGAATATATCGGGGGAAAAAAATCCGTCCAGTATTGTGGGCCATGGGGTTCAAAGGTCGAGGGGTAATCAAACGAAACTTGGTTAAAGGAACGTATATAACTACTCAACACATTACTTTTTTGGGGGGTTGTGCCTTCAAACTTTCAAATATGTCATTTCAGTTTCTTGCCAATCATGTGAAACTGTCGTCTCACATTTTCAAGATTTACTGTATATTATAATCGGATACATACTGGAAGAATAATGCCTAATAGTAAATGTATGCCACTCACCATTGCGACATTAAGGTAAATCAAGTATTTTTTAAGGGGAATCAAATCGTAAAGTTTGTGTCACGGGACAGTAATGTTATTTAGAGGGAGGTGTTATGGTTGCTTAAATTGCCCGTCAAAGTTTATTATAATCTATACATGTACCTTTGTGTATGCACAAACCTATATCTGAAAGTTGTGTCGCGATGTTGATAATTTCTATAGCACCAACACTCTCCTTGCATTGTTATCACCAGACTCACTGTTGTTCCCCAGACGTAAAAATTCAAACAAATTCTCATGCCACATTTCGACTGAAACTTTCACTGTTCACCTAAACCTTGCTATTGTATCTGAGCAAACTTGAGCAGGGAGTGAACCTTCCCTTTAAGGAGACAACCAGAATATTTTCACATGAACATAAAAACGGGGTGGATGGAAATGTCTGAACTGTTATAAATCTTACCAATAGATCCTTAATTTGTAGTTTATAGTGTAAGCACCGTTCTGATATACGTAATGCGGTCTCGAATTGAAGTTAAAAATGAAATGAAAATACCTGAGTCAAAATAATAAAGCACAATACACCTGACAAAATCTACTGTGAGTGTGTATCTGCAGGATGAGTGAAAACAGTACAGTAAGGACAATGCAGCATTAGGATGTATACGCCTATCTTAGTAATATCCATGGAAGATCCCAGTGGATAGGATAGGAAAGAATCATAGGACTTGCCAAAGAGAGTTATGATCTTCAAAGATAACGTTATGTACAACTTCATTGCAGCATGCAGCTTTCCACCCAGTATCGTAGGCCTATAACCCGCAGTAACTTGCTGGAAAGAAATTTGAGTAGTTACATGAAAACTCTGTAGAGGCTATAAACTCAAAAGAGTGCTTTCAGTCTTGTAATTCTTCTAGAAATTAGATATGGCAAGTGAAGATTGCGTGTATGTAGCGCCAAACGAGTGCTTTTAGCTTGACTCGTCTTCATAAACGTAAATTGTCTCGTTGTCATATCAAGTTAATGTCGCACAACAAAAGCGTATAGTATAATATTTCACTTTCTTTCGTCTATATACCAGCAGACCGAATGGATTGAGCAAACATAGACGACATGGAATCTGAGCAATGTCATTGTTTCAGTCACAGAAATCCCTGAGGAAGAATCTTTGAGAAATACTGCCTCCAGAGCCCTTTGCCCCGGCTGTGCCTCTACAAAGCAATGATATTGAACGTTTCCCCTTCGTGGAGCTTCTAACAAGACAGCCGTGCAGATATTACTCCAAGACGGATGTTTTGATTGCCGAGGAAGGAGGCCCAGTCCTGTTATTCATGGAAAGGGGAAGCAGGCTTCTCTACCTCTCAGGCTGCACGGAAGCTGACAAACGGAAGCGAGGGTTTTGTCTTGCAGCTATAAGCTGTGTCAGCCATTGGAGGCGAAAGTAACGGCGACCGCCATGATTTCTGCGCGTGTATAGTATTATCAGGACGGCTAGCTCACCTCCCTGCATGGTTTGAAATACGTAGTTCGTAGCGTTTAGTACAAGGGCAAGATACAGGTGGCATATCCCCTTTGCGCTCCTGGGTCCCGCTCCGTTATCGTAGAGCGATCGTCTTTTGTATTGGGACGAGGTCGACATCTACCAGAGACGGGACCCTGTGTAGTATAAATCGACCTTCTCCTCCTCAATTACCTGTGATATATTGTCGTAATGAAGAATACACTCGTATAGTGCGATCACATATCTGATGCTTTGTACCAGTGGTCATCCTTACACGAAAGGACCACTGACGCTTTCGAAATGCTCCTATCCGCTGTCTTCATATTGTACTTACGGTGTGGGGATGGATGGGCAAGGAGGAATCAGTGTAGTTCTCTCTTTATTATGGAGATTTTCACGTTTAATGCAACTCTTCGAGATGTTCTCTGAGAAGTTTTTTTTTCTTTCTTTGAGGTTTTGCGTTGTCGCCTCTTCGTAAATGTTATTTTCTCCCTCCACCTCCCTCCTCTCACCCCCTCTCTGTCTGTCTGTCCGTTTATTTGTCTGTCTCTCTGTCTGTCTCTCTCTCTCTCTCTCTCTCTCTCTCTCTCTCTCTTTGAAGCACTGATGCAGAGGCTGTTTTGAGACTGTTTAAAGCCCCAGATATTTGTGGCCATGATTATTTCATTCCGACTGGAACATAGCTTTTCTGCCTACTGATCCGAGTCCCAAACAGATGAGAGGAGAGTAAGACGGGAGAGAATACTACATGAGAATCACAACGCCCCCAACGTCAGCTTACTTTACATGGACACTCGCAAAGATGTTCGCGGCTGTTAATTGATTTCCATCGCCTCTGGTGCGTCCCCGTCTGTGTCGATGGTACCGGACTTTGATTTGGTTTCAGAACAGTGACTCCCTAATTGGCGGAAGGAAGCGTTATTTTTCTGTCTCTCGTTCCCTTCGCATGCGGACAGGTGGTCGAATTTCCGCTGGCAGCTCGAGAAGGCTGGTTGAATTTCTGCGAGGCAGTTCGCGTGACAAACTCAAAGAGGGAGGGAGAGACTTATTATGAAGTCGGTGCCACTTCTCTCTCCTCTCTCGCAAGCTTTCAATTACTCGTTACTGGTTCTCTCTTTTCTTCACACATTCCAATATACTGTGAAGTTGAAAAGCAGAAAGAGCCATCGCCCGTACACTGTAAGTTCCAAAACGTCTGCACGTGCCATGCAGGGAGATGGGTGTTCCCACCTCCCTGCGGGTACCCAACACGCGACGCTTGCAAGTAATCAAGGCACAGAAGCACTCTATGCCATTTATAGGAACCAATGGAGTTTATCATGTAAATGAATGCCCTCATCGTATCGCTTGAAAAACTGTTCCGTTGCAGACAGTCACTTGGGGGCTGCATGAATGATTATTATTGCTGTCGGTTTGTTTAATAACTTTCTTTCTTTGGTAGCCAGGAGAGCCCGTCGACAGCCAAATTTTGTCTGGTGACGGAATATGATCTGAACAAAGATGTTCAGTCTTGACGCCCTTCAGAAAGATGTCACCGATCGTATATAGTAGCTCTTGAATCGTGGACTCTTCCCTTGCAGGAGAACAAAAAACGCCTATGCTCTGCTCTTCTCTGAATGTCGTCACTTTGGTTACAAATTGAATTTGCCAGGAGCTATTACTCGGATGGCACTTTGGGAAATGGATGGGCATGAATCTAGTTTGGGGGAAATTTTTTTTTCCTCTTGGTGTTATGTGTCGCTAGCTTGCCATGACGTCCACGAACAAGAAATGGTGCATGTTGTAAACTTATCAAGAAAAAAAAAATGATGATAATGAGCATAGCTTCACGGCTATGACACTATTCGGTTGTCTTCCGCGCAATACATTTTCTTCAGAAATATCCTTTGGAATGATTGCTTCTCGTATTGAACGATTGCCGATCCATTATCGTAGATGGAAATTGATTTTTATCGCATCTGTTTTTGTTCCTCTGTTAATTCATAATAAATGAGATGTTGTCTTCACAGAATGATTTCACGGCGGTAAAACGTGGATCACAAACACAGCCATAATAACATTGTACTTCCTCGAAGTTTTAATCAGTTTCCCAATGTCATTGTTTGATCTCGGTCGTATAATGTGAAGCATTTTCTTTTTTGGGTTGTTTTTCAACTGGAAAGGGATGAGATCAATGCCTATGATCCGTGGCGGATCCAGAGGGGGGCGCAACCGGCTCACGCCCCCCCTTCATTTTTCGTTAAAAACAAAAGAAATAAAAAGAAAAAAGAATGAAATGAAACCCAGAAGTGGCACCGGAAATATTAGTTGCTCCCCCCTTTACAGAATTCCTGGATTCGCCCCTGATGATGCTCGTCTCCTCCTCCCGTCCGTGGTCTTAAAGGAATTGTATAGATTTGGTTGAGACATAATTTTAGGTTTCTAACATTTTTGATGAGATAACGAGAAACCTCTTATTACCTATGAAAGAGCATGTAGTTCAAAGAGGGATTCGACGATTATTTGATGAAAATTGGTTTTGAAATGGCTGAGATGTCCAAAACAGAGCAATCTTGATAAAAGGTAGGACCAACCTTTTATCATACCCCCGCATACACGAAGTGTATAAGGGGGTATATAGGAATCAGCGTGTGGTCGGTCGGTCGGGCGGTCCGTTGCAAATCTTGCGTTGCGAACTCCTTCTACAGTTTTGAAGCAATTTCGATGAAACTTGGGTTACATGATGACATTGAGGTGTAGATGTGGAAGACATGTTTTTTTTTGTTTTGCTTTGTTTGTTTTGTGTGTGTGTGTGTGTGTGTGTGTGTGTGTGTTTGTCGGAGAAAGCGTTGCCATGGTAAATACAAATTTCCCAAAACCTTGTGGAGTGAACCATACTTCCACCGTATTTGAGCAATTTATTTCAAATTTGGGTATGTATAATGATCTATCGGTGTAGGTATGCAAGACACGTTTTGTGTTTGTAACCGACAAGGCGTTGCCATGGTAACAGCATATTTTCTTGAAAATCTTGTGGAGTGAACTGCTTCCACAATTTTGAAGTAATTGAACTCAAATTTGGTGTACATAATGACATTGAGGTGTAGATGTGCAAGACATGTTTTTGTGTGTTTGTCGGAGAAAGCGTTGCCATGGTAACCACAATTTCCCCAAATCTTGTGGAGCGAACTACTTCCACAGTGTTTAAGCAATTCATTTCAAATTTGGTATGGAGGGCCTATTATGATTTATAGGTGTAGTTATGCAAGACATTCTTTGTGTTGGTACCTGACAACGTGTTGCCGTGGTAACTGCATATTTTCTTCAAATCTTGTGGAGTGCACTACTTCCACAATTTTGAAGCAGTCAAACTCACCATCAGGTACTCACAAGGTAAGCCTACTACACACATGTATGCACACAGACACAGACACACACAAACACACACACACACACAAACACACAAACACACACACATAACCTCTTATCAAACACAGGTTCAGTTCTTTTTCCATAGGAATCTGGGCTGTGGGAGCGGGGGTATTAATCACCTTTAGTGATACTTCTAGTTAGGATTGCTTTGTTTTACTTTATTTTTGGACATCTCAGCCATTCCAAAACCGATTTTCATCTAATAAACTTCAAATGTCTCTGGTATATATCGTCTGTTGAGAATGAGAAGGGCTTTAAGTCTTCTCGAACACTATGGGTTTTGTGGTCACTTAACTCCCTTATCATTCTCAACCGACGATATGCTCTGTATTATTTCATAAGCGATTTCTTGATATCTCGCCAAAAATTAAAAGCCCAATCCTCATCTCCACCGATACTTTACCAGCCCTTTAAGAGTGACGTCATGTTAGTGATATAGTTAAAGATGACTTATTTGCCCTTTGGACAGAATGTTCGTAGACACCCCACCCAGTATGCCAGGCATCGTCAGGCACACTCCCAGATAAAGCCCCACAATACGATGTCTCATCTCAGTCTTTTTAAACTCTTGTTTATCGTTCTATCTAATTATTTCTCTCTCTCCGGTCGTTTTCTCGGTTCCTCTTATGTTTCACTTCGGTATACTCTCACTCGACCAGCGTTCGAACGAGCCGAATGCCATTATTCGCGGCACTGCCTGATGGCTTGTTGAGATAATCATTAACAACACCTGGGCATTAATCGTATACGCGTTGTGTGCATAGTCGAATTGAAACACGTCCAGGAGCTTAAAGCCGCATCCATGTTGGAAATTATCCGGAAAATGATAAAAACACGAAGGCAAGATCTCCATATATAGTAATGGGCAATCACGAACCTCTGATTCGAGACGGAATGAATGTCGTAGGCCTGTTGCAGGCGTTTTTTAAAACCACCTTATAGAAAGGAATAACCACGATTCCGCAAATCTTCACTGTTTACAAATAATTGTTATTATCGTTCTATATGAAGAGAGCTCTACAGCAACTAAAAGCTCCATTGTGTAGGCTTTTGAGAGTTCCTGCAAAAGAGGAAAAAAAAAAACAGATAAATGAAATAAAACCAATAGTCAAATCTTCCATGGAAACATATATTCTACTTCTACTCTGTCCTGATGTAGAATTAGCAGTTTAACTTCTAGTTCGATTTTTAAAACCTTCAGTAAAACAAAGCAACACAGGACAAAAAAGGGGGACGAAAGAGGCACAGTGTCGCAAAGTTTTACAACATGCACATATTCCACCAACGTAGGCAGGTTTAGCAGTCCAAAACCGTGGAATTGGTTTCGGAAACCACATGGCACAAAAGAGAAACCCCGTGAAATTAGAACAACATGGGAAATCTGGGTTGTGTCCATATATTTCCTCTTACGCCTGACCAGTATTACTACTTTAAAATCCAGGGATAGTCTCGGAAAAGCAAGAGGTAAAACAACAACAACGAACAAGCCCGACTTTCTATGAACATTACCTTTCTATCTGAAGCATATCATGTAAACTCCAGGAAAAGGGATTTTGATATCTCACCACAGTCGCCTGAAAAGAGGCATTTGGACCGCTACGGGTTGAACGAGAAACCAGAATGAATTTTAAAAAAAAAAGTCAACCTGAGAATTCTACTCTAATTTGAATGCATTTCATACTTTCTGATGATCATTATGAATTCGCAAATTCTTGGCCGTTCATACATAAGGAAGTGATACAAGCTCATGATGTATATTATGTACTAATTAAAGTTGCTCTCAATGCTCTGTCTTTTCAAAGTGGCGTGATACCGACATTCGACGAGCGAAAATGAAAATTACGTTTTAATATCCCCTCTGTTTAGCCGTGGTGTTAATGTAGGGTGATGCTGCGATATCTATACTTCTGATATCTACTGGCAAAAAGTATAGTTGAAATAATGTGCAATACATGTCTTGTGGTGCAGTGGATTAGAGCGTGTACCCGGTTTGAATCCAGCTCAACACTTTTATCCTCGGACAAGACTTTGTTGTGTGACCCATGCAGGTGCATGGGTACAAGACGATGCTGGTGTTTTGATGACAACATGACCTTCTGTGGAAAAAGATAGTTTAGGATATGAAAGAATTCAGGCTGAGAAGGTAAGACTGGAAGACAATCACTTCGTCATATTATTGTGTTATGCAGTACGTTAGAGTCCTTCACCCCTAGTCAGAATAATCAGTTTCTGTGTGACGCGAGATACAGGTTTCGCCGTGACACACAGCGTTTTCTTCCGCGCTGACTTGTGTGAGTTCTATTCATACTTTGCATGAGATGTATATACTTCGCATTATGGGATGTATATCAGGCTCAGTACTTCACCACGGCTCTCATCCCCCGTACCCACACTCCCTTCCCCTCCCTCCTCCTCCTTCTCCTCCTCCTCCTCCTCCTCTCCCTTCCCCTCCTTGTCGGCTTCCTCCTCCTCCTGCTCCTCCACCACCACCACCTCCTCCCCCTCCTCCCCCCCCCCCCTCCTCCTCCCGTCTAATCCCTTCTCATTAGCCATGCGACTGGTTTGTTCTCTCTGTTTGTCCGTGCTATTCCGGGTTCGGTTGATTCGTGTTTGACCTATAACTCGATGGGGACCGCTTTAAAGGTGACGCGACCCGCCCGGGCTCTCACGACCGCTGCTCTTACTTTGCTCAGTAAGAGGCTTTGAGAGAGATTTAAGGAAGCGATATGGTGAGAGTCTCGTTGAAGAGCGCGTACACTTCCACGGTTCGATGAGTCTTGAAGGGCTCGAGCGGTCAAGAGTTACGTCACGTGCCGTAAGCCCGCTATCTGCTCAATGTCATCGTCATAATGCATGTGACATGCTTCGACTGTGATGATGAATAATCCCATAAGCATGCTACCGACCTGTCCTATACAGTACTGCCTTAGTGACTGTGTACGTATGTAGCATTATGCTGCGATATGTCTTTGGCTGTGATTAGTCCCAGTAAATTAATGATCACGATTTAACACATGCACTTTTTTAATGAGACTCTTTTTATCGAAAGACCACGTGAAAACCATGATGCATTCTATAATAAAGTTTTGTAAATATGAAGACATAGGCCTGTTACACTGCTATATTTTTGTCAATTCAAAGAGTTGTGCAAATTACCGCTGCTTACAGCATTTCATTGCACGTTTAGGTTTTTTCTTCCCTTCACATTTTGTCAAAAGTTTGAGTACATACCAGTCTTGATTTGATGTGTGGTTTCTGGGAATTGTTTTCATAAAATCGTGGTTTATTTGATTTTTTTTTCCCTCAACGAGTCGGAATAAACATAGCTGTCAGCAGATTTTACTGAGGATTATTGATTAGGGATTCACGTCGATCTCAAACACACACACACACACACACACACACACACACACACACGCACATACTCTTCACTCACCCTTTGTGTCGTGATCCCTGTAAGTCCTGATTTGATTACGCACTTTCGGTCATTGCATCTGGGATGGAAATAATTAAAGATACGCGTTGTTTGCTATAATAATAAACTTTTTTTTTCTGCAGTATAGTCCATACAGACGACGTGGATTTGTATGTTAGGTGGGTGGGATTACTTGCGTGGGAGGTACAAGCTTTCACAAACCAGCTCACACCGCCGCTCCGCCCTCAAGAAATAATAATTTGTTTGTATATATATATATATATATATATATATATATATATATCATATAGGATTTGCGTTGCCACCTGAAGCAGTGCTTTACATTTCTTCATAATTATGTTTTCAAGTCCAGCACTGCACGATTCGTTTGAATCCTAATTGTATTCGATCACGTTGTTTCGTTTGGGTTGATATTTTTGAGCACCTCCAGTCCTTTAAAGATTTGAACTTTTTCAATGCAGTAGGTAATCATGGGTCCTAATGTGCAGTCTTATCTCCGGGTTTGTTTTTTTTTAACAGTCACAAATCAAGTCGCAGGTTGTTTACTTGTTTTTCAGTCAATATTGTGAAAGAACGAAAGCCCATTCAAAACACGTACCTATAATTGCCGATTATTGTAATGATGTAGGCGAGGTTCTCCATGTTCAATATAAATTTCGAACTAAAAGACAAAACACAACGAGCAGAATGAACAAAACAGAGACAACCAAACACATTATATAAAAAAAAACCAGATGACTCGCACCATTTTAAACTAACAATCAGCAAAATAGCTCATTAAAGACATCGTTTAGGTCGTGATAATCGTAATAATTTGGAGTTGCAATCAATCGTGATGTTTTTAAAAAGAAATCAGAACAGAACAACAGCAGCAAAACCCAGAATTGATTGCCTCCACTGTGAACCGCAGAACGACGATTTCTCATGACACAAGCTCTGCGTACTAATAATCCACGCACTGCACCTGCAAAGCATCCAGCGGGTGATTTTAAAGCACCGGGACAGTCTTCTGCAAAGAAACGGGTCAAACTGTGCAGATGCGAACACTGCACCCTGTAATGTCACAGAACGCTTCATTTCTTTCTTTCTTTCTTTCTTTTTTTTGGTCCTCATCTCCTCCACGCCACTTAATGACCAGCCGCGATGATAACCCGGGTCCGTAGTGATTATGGGTGATCTATCAGTTGGTCTACTCCCACTTCGTCTAATAGCCATTGATCTCAACCCACATGGTCTAATCCCATTCCGTCTACAACCAGTTCATGTATTGACCATTTAGTCCAATTGCCACTTAGCCTCATTACCACAGTTGGTCTACTTCCAGATAGGCTATGTCCACTTCGTCTAATACCCACAGTTTATAAGACAAAATGGGAAAAAGTCCAAGGAGACAAAACTGCAGTTAGACCATCTGGTCATTAGACGAAACGATAAGTAGCCAAACTGGGCATTGGACCGAGTGAGAAGTAGACCAAACGGGCATTAGACGAAATTGATGATAGACCAAGCGAGTTTAGCCATAGTGGTGTTAGACGAACTGGAAAGTAGACCATCTGATAGTAGACCAAGTGGCAATAAACCGTGATATGGGCCAGCCTGGCCCAGCTTGATACTCGGCTTAATCACGTCATATCAGCAGTAGATGTTGAAGTATTATGGTATAGGTTCCCGCGGTGACTTTACTTAAGCACCAACTCATAATTCGCGACATTTATCGTGGTGACGAGATCTTATCAGTAATCATTTAAAGAATGTAATAAATTTGCCTCTTGCGCTTCCATTTGGTTTTACCTCGTCTACACTGTGTCGGTATATATCGATATCTCTCTCTTCTTCTTCTTCTTTTTTTTTTTTTAGTTGTTACCGAGAGTAAACTATACAATGTAGTTCATTATAACAGAGCTAAGTTTTTTTTTTTTTTCCATTGAAATCGTATTTCAGGCTAAAATTTTGAAAAAGAAATGATTTCAGACCTCTTCCTACATGACTGGTATGGGCCGACTAAAGCGAGTCGTCGGTTTTCTGATAGCATAGAATTTGTAGCATTATTAGCATTAGTATTTTGACGACCACTGCGTCGCAAATGTCAGGCAGCTGGTATACGCCCCGTCTCTTTTGGGGGTGATCGATGTGCATGCACTTTAGATTGATACTTGAATGTGAATATCAGTATACGCTCCCAGAAGTGAAAGGTTTTAATGGATTTTGTGTATTGACGTGTATTATATAACACATTGTTTGGCTTGCTGTCTCTGTGTTTGTATCTATTGACATGTCTACGTTATATCTGTGATCAATGTTCAGTGTAAATATTGCCTGAATTAGTTCATCAAAAACGCCTTCATCTTAATTGATTTTCTTGTCGATTAAAGTCCGTAGAATACATTCATGCCTAATTTTCGACGTATCATAAACTGGTATTGCACAGTCATTTGCTTTGTGTTGAAGTGTGGAGGGGATGTATGATATCCATGGAAATAGCACTTGGTACTCCCTTTAAATGCCAGCACGTCGCCCGGCCCTTTTTATGATCAGTCAGTCTGTTTCTGTAGGTATATCACTGTGACGCTGTAAAAGACAACTACTTGAAGTACTCTAAGTTTCTGTCAAATATATATTTCTCTGTGTGTCTGTGTTATGCATCTCTCTGTGTTACCGTATCAAGCGTAAGATGAAGATCTTCGGTTTCGCATACAGGGTACTTGCGGACAGCAAGCAATACTAATCACAACCAGAACTCAAATTACGCGAATTAGAAGAAAACATATACCAGAGTGTAAATTCGCACTTTCAGCCTTGGGCCGAGTGGTTGATGTGTTTCTTTCATCTCTGGTTGTGTTATACTGAACAAGAATACGCGACTGTGGCCTCTATACAATGAGCTTCACAACATTGTGTTTGAGTTTGTCTCAGTGCCTCTGATGTTATGATCATGATTCCTTTTTGCCATGGACTTCTAATCTCTCTTCGGCTCTTCTTCATTCATGTCAACACAAATCGAGCGCAATTTACATTCAATAGTTATATAATGAATAAATCCCAGTGAATGCGGTTTGCATGGCTTTCAAGGTCAAAAATAGTCATTAACTCATTTTACCTCGATTTTGCTGCCACACGAAAAGGAATGCTACGTTATTATTATGGTTCATTTTTTTCAGCTAAGTAGGGCCTACGATGTACTTCCATTACAGCTGTTATGATATCATGATTGTCATGTGTGACGATATTTACGAGTATATTCTCTTTGGTTTTACAAGGCAATTGTTTACATTAATGTTCTCTCTCATTCTATCTCTCCTCTCTGTGTTTTAGATAGCCACCAGAGTGGACATGGCGTCGTTGAGTAAGTTTGCGCTCTGGTGTGTCCTGGGCCTCATGTTCACCTTCACCGTACTCGTCTATATATCCCCCTCCAAGCAGTCTACACAAACAGTACTCAGCATTAACAAAGGTAACCAAAACGTCTTGAGACCACCATCATAAAATTCTATTGGCTTTGTGCGTAAGGTGTGTATTGCCGATGGTACTGACAGTGATTAAAGAGGTCATGAATATCATGTTTGTTTGTTTGTTTGTTTGTTTGTCCTCCTCCTGCTGACGTATAGGAACAAGCTATACATTTCGCTTGTTTCTGTTACATACATTACAATACTTATGAGAATGCAGTTTGCGTGAATTCATTGTTGCTATGTTGGGCAAGTCTTAAAGGAAACCCAAACCCAAAGAGAAATGTGGATTGAGTGAAAGCAGCAACATTAGTAGAACATTATCAGTGAAAGTTTGAGGAAAATCGGACAGTCGATGCAAAAGTTATGAATTTTTAAAGTTTTGGTGTTGGAACCGCTGGATGAGGAGACTACTAGGGGTTATGGCGTCATGTGTGGACAGCAATATAAAGAAAATATAAAGGGATTCCACAAAAATTAATTTCATGAAAATTACACATTCCATCAGTTTGATACTGACATTTATTATGTTAAGGGTAGCAATTATTCCCCTGCTTTCTGAAAGCGGTTAGTCAAGTGCTCTTTCATTGTGCTAGAAAATTGAATTTTTGTGGAATTTTGGAAGCCAAGATAATCGTCAAATTAAACCATCAATTAACGATTACTTTACCTCGTAGTGTACAGCCAATTCATATTTCAGCATTTTGTTATGTTCACTTAAAGGGATGGTACAGCTTTGCTTGAGGTTATAGGATTCAGCTTGTAACTTTTTGCAAGATACGTAGAAACCACTTTATGAAATGTTAAAGAGCATTGTACAATTTTAAGAGGAATTCAAAATTTGTTTGATGAAAATCGGTCTTGAAATGACTGAGATATCCAAAAGAAAAACAAAGTGATCCTGATAAAAGGTGGGTCCCGACTTTTATTAGGATCGCTTTGTTTTGGATATCTCAGCCATTTCAAAACCAATTTTCATCAAATAAACTTTGAATTGAATTGTATGCTCTTCCATATTTCATTAGAGGTTTCTCAATGTCTTAAAAATTCAGCTAAAAACGCTGGCAAACTGAAGCGAATGAAGCTACTCTTGTAAGGTTATGCTTTTACTTACAGTATATGAGCGGGCGAAATGGGAATGCAAATTATAGAAAGTCATTGCGGTCAATACTTCAACAAAAAAAAAGTGCCGACTACACGGATGACGATATGCGATATTGATTTGATTTTCTTTTTTCATTCGTTCTGAAGAAGAATTTTTAGGCCTATGTCTAAATCCTCTGACAATTTTTCATCATCTAATCAATTTTCTTTTGAAAAAAAAAACCGTTATATCCATGCAATTTTCTTCTTTTCATGATTGTGATCGTGAAAAACAACCAGTTCTGCGATTGTGGCAGTGATTCCGTTGCGCAAAGTGCGATGATGTCAGATGATAATGATGATGCTGGCTCAATTATATGAATGTCATATTTTTCTCGACAGAAAATGAAATAACAGAGTTCGGGGAGGCTCAGAATTTCGAGATCCACCACAGAGATCGAGCAACTCCCGACGATACAGTACAGAGACACGTAAGTTAATTTGGTTTCCGATTGGCCGGTTGCTTTGAGCACCGTAGCGTAGTGGATAAGGTTGTAAACACATAAACTAGAGGATGCGGGTTCAAATCATGCTTAGCACATACCTCATTGGACCAGATGTTGTACCTAGGGTGTCCCTCTTGACGTGGGTGTAGAAGTGGCTACCTGGTAGATCTATACATGCTCTAGAATGATGATTTTAAATGCTCACTCCGGAAGAAAAGTAGTAACCGTGAAGACGCCACCCAGGATATTATATTTTGGTATATAAAGTATAGTTACATAGCTTGTACTGAAACTATGCCATTACATCTCACATAAACCAAACAATACGGTGCCCTTTGAATCACTCTCATAATTTAGAAAGCAGGAAATTAACGTTCTGACCGACTGTAAGCTGGATTGAGTTGGATAGAATTTATAATGACGTGACGCTTTCCAAGTCCTAATCGCGTGTATGTTTTAATTATGATTGTCATTGTAGGTGAGTATAGCGGCCTCACCGTCGGAGCTACCTCAGCGCGACACGCAACTGTTCAGACTGAACCAGTCGTTCGACGAGGAGATGGACTTCATGCGGAAACTGAGTGCCGTTCATAAACACCGGCGCGCCGTTGTGGACAGCGTGTGCAAAAAGTACCACCCCAACCCGGAATCTGATGTGGCGAAACATCCACCCTGGAACATTCTGGTGGACGAAAAGTACAAGATTATGTATTGCTACGTGCAAAAAGTGGCCTGCACGAACTGGAAGAAGGTGTTTCTGGTGCTGAGTGGGCAGTACAACAACACGGACACCATACCACAATTCTTCACCAACCGACAGGGCGGCAAGATGCTCAAGTCGCTGTCGGATTACACGGAGTCACAGCGCAGGACGATACTCCGGGATTATACCAAATTCATGTTTGCCCGCCATCCGTTCTCCCGCGTTCTCTCCGCGTACCGGAACAAGCTCGCGCCGGACAGCACGTTCGCCAGGGCCCAGAAGTGGCAGAAGCGAGTTGGCCAGAAGATTATCAAGAGGTACAGGCCGGCCGCTGACCGCGCGGAGAGCCAGAACAAATCGCAGCAAAAGTACGATCTATCCTTCGACGAATTCGTGAAATTCGTCGTCAACGGACGGAAAGGGTTCAAAGGCGGCAACAAGCACTGGCGGGACCTGCACGTCAGCTGTCTGCCTTGCTTAATCAATTATGACGTCATCGGAAAGATGGAGACGATATCCGAGGACGCCCGCTATATACTCACCTTAACAGGTGCCAAAGCAGCTGTAAGCTTCCCCTCGGCCCAGGGAAGCTCGCCCACCAACAGCTCCGACCCCGATCTAATTCAGAAGTACTTCGGGAACTTGCCCAGCGAAGACATCACACAGCTCTACAAGCGCTACCTAATTGATTTCCTAATGTTCGACTATCACGCCACCGTAGATGGCGTCCTAGATGTTCGATAATGGTAGCCAATATGACTGCCTGTATGACTTGTGTGCTTGTTTTTATATTTATTTTATTTTCTTCTTTGAAGAGAAAGAGACGAATAATCTTTTACAAAGTAAACTCGGAAAAGTATAAACTCAAATTTTGGTGGTAATTTCGGGGTTTATGCAATTGACATCGTTGAACTCACTGAAGACAAAATCCTGTCTTGAATTAACTTTTTCTCTCACACAGCTGCTTCCCTTATTGCAGCTGTTTGTTATTTAGCGTCAGTTCAGTCATACATCATGTAGCCAGCCGATTATGACACTAAAACAGGTCCCAGGTATTTTTGTAATATCTCGTATTTGGGCATACTGTAGGTATAGGTCTAGGCTGGAAATTTTCACCATTATTTTACTCTGTCAATGTCTTTTTTGAAGAGATGAAACACTCGTCCTTATACCTCTCGATTTTGATGATGGTTATTATAATCGATAGCTAACTCGCACGATGGGCATTCTACCTCATCGTATCACGGAGGAGCAGTACTATGTACTATTGATAGAAGAGCGTGGTTACAGAGATTAGTTTAGTATTGTGATTTTGACAGGACAGTTGGAAGACTAATGGTGCGTTTACACCGAGCACGGTACAGGCAATGGGCCGGGGTTTTTGCTATGGTACGCCCAAAGGAACCATGTCTGGTTCTGTTACAAAAAGAATCAGTAATTCGGTACAAAATCATCTAAAATGTTATTCTTGTGTCAAAATCACGAGCAACAAAATCAACAGTAGAAGATTAATATTGTAACAAAATCGTTAGTGGGGAAGTGATGGTGTAAGAGAATCAGACATGGTTCCTTTTGGCACACCATAGCAAAAACCCCATTCCGTGACCCGTGCCGGATTTAGTGTAAACGCAGCTTAAGCCGTTGATGTGGTGCGTATGTGAATCATAATCAGTGAGAGGGTCTAGCTCATTACCGTACAACAGGCTCGGGTATTGATATAACATCGCACTGTTTAAGTTTTACTCACGCTGCGCTGCGTACTTGATATAAAGCGAGTGCCGTATCCCGCTGTACAAAGATGAAGATGATGCCGGCACCAGAGGATTTCCATTTCATGCTTGCCAGACATATCAACTTGTGTGTGCAAACTGGATTCCACATTACTGAAATACTTTGATATTACTTAAACATGTGGACTGACTCATAACTAGGTCTACTGGGAAATTTATTCCTTAAAATCATTGCATAAGTAAACTGGTCTGATATTAATTAGGGGGGCATTTCATGAAGCATTTTGTCGGACATTTTTTCGGTCAACCTGTTATAAGCTGCTGAAATCCTTGCATCTGATTGGTTGAGAGCAAATTTGTCTGACGGATCTGTCGGACAAAACGCTTCATGAAATGCCCCCAGAATGATACAATTCCTTTAAAAAAATTATAGCGATACGATTGGTCAGCTTCTCATCTTGAAAAAAAAAATGCTGTAAATGTATCATTACAAGAGCGCGCAAGATACCGTCGAGCAGATTTGGCATGCGCCAAATGATGTCACCAATCATGCACATTTCTTCGTAATCTCACTGTTTACAATATGCCTTGCCCTGAGCAGTAGTTGTTACTGGCACTTGCATGCGGCTGTGGCTTGAAACATGCGATATATTGCATGAAACAAATAGTGTATGACCTTTATACGTGCATGGAATCAGATTTCGCATTTGATGAAAAAAAAGGAGACGCTCCATTCAACTCGGCATCGCTTCGCTGAAAAGAGCATTTCATCTTTCACCTTGTGCGAGATCCCCAATCCCCGCACTCGTGATCAGTTTCTATTCGTGTTATAAGAGCCGTCAAAAGTACCTCGGCTTCCTGTGACAGAATTATTGTTAGACAAGTTATGCTGAACGAGTATCAATTTTCGATCCCTTTGTTATCCTCTTGATTGATGTACGTAATGATAGCTGAAGCGGAGTTAGGATTTCATCGGTGTGATAGAGAAGACTAGGATATATAATTATATCAGCACTTCACTACATCTCAAAGACTTTAACATTTATTACAATATTACAGTACTCGTGAATCTATTGTTCTATATGGCCTTAATTAGGTGCCCAATGAAGGCTAGCAATGTTGTATCTATTTCATTTCTTTTCTTCTTTTTTATGTATATGTCTGAAAAGAAAAGGGATGTTGGGTTCAACTCTAACCTGGTTTACGTCTCGGACCTTGTGTTCAGCTTGGCGTGTTTCAACCATTTTATTTGTAATTACTTACGTACAGAAAGTATATCTGTTCACCCTAAACGTATTTTTGTGTGTCACCTTGGTCTTTGCGAGGTCGTCTGAGTGAAGGCTGTGACATGTCTTTTTTATCTTTTGACAAATTGAATATTCGTATTACCTGTACTTTGTATTTGAATTCGCTCTTGCGATTATGTTAACTCTCTGTCGAGGTTGTCGATAATCAGGTATGATCCTTCGTTCTATTAATGTAGCTCGATGGTGATTCGAAAGTAATTTCTCATTAGAGTCATTCTTTTTGCACGATGGGTGGATGATGGAGACTGACGTCATCAGTGAATTCTTCTGACGTATCAAACTGCAATGAAGTTTGAAACTACCGGTATTTTTCACTGTATGTTCGTAGTCGAAAGGTGGATTTGTTATATTTTGAACTATCCAGCCTTCAGGTTCACAACGTCTTGATGCATGCATCTTCTGTGTGTTTTTTTTTCCTTGTAGTATTTATGTAATCAGCACTGTGTCTGGTGAACTGGTGCTGAAATTTTGTGTCGGCGTAATCATGCCTGTACGACTCTTTGACTATACATGGTGTAATGTATTTATTCTTACATGGTTACGAGGTTTATTTGTACGTGGTTCGGTCGTAACAACTCAACGTCGTTTGTATGTCGACCGTATCGAAGATGTCGAGTTAGAATGCATAATGTTCAAAGTGTCTTCAAAGTGATATGTATCTGCGTTTGCACTGAGGTCTACTGACCTACATACAGCACGGCAACGTTGAGCAACATCGGTTATACTACTCGCTGCTGGTGACTCAGTGTATAAAGACAGTTTCTAGATATGTTATGTTTTGTTTTATGCTTTAAAGCACGTTGTGACATGCAGATTATTTTAGACAATCTACTCCTTTCAAGAGAAATTTTGTTTAAAAAAATGATGCAGGCTGCAAGACAACAACAGCTAAATAAACGGTGAAAATATGGGCGAAGTTTGCTAATTCATTAGGAAGTTGTGACTCGTTCAGTGTCAGCATACAATGAAAATATGACTGTGTTGGTCACGTGACAGTATTCGGTCTCCCCCCCCCCCCCACACACACACACAAAGTAGGTTCTAATGATATGATGTGCATGATGGTGTTGACTTTGTCTGTCATTATTGGCCTTAAATCTAACCAGAGTTTTAGATAAATACATCATCTATTTTGTTTTTAAAAAAGAGAGATATATCTGGAACGACATTAATGACGAGTTCTTCTCAGCTTTTCCGCAGCTTCTTTTTAGGTGCTTGAAATATATCTGCTATTAAAGTGGGCATATTTTCTCAAATCTGTCTGATTTAGCTAGTATACCCGAATATTGAGTCGCACAACCTATGATTATCTTTCACATGGATTTTTTTTTTTTTTAATAGAAAACCCATATTTTTAGCAAACAAAGCAACAACATCAATATACACATATAGACACGTGCTCTTGCTGTCACACACATACACAAACGCCCATTGCACATGATACAATACGTGGTTGTGTATGTTATGGTATTTTGTCATGGAGCTCGTGCGTACTGGTATTAAAGGTTATATCGTGATGATGTCTCGCATCGTCAGTAGGAATTTGCCCTTTTTGGCATCGATCCCCATTGCAATTCTTTTCTCTTTTTGCAGCTGGATGATTGAAATGATTTTTGGAATACAGTAATGCCCATGAACATGTAGACAGTTATCGTGAAGCAATGAATAGGGGCGTGTAAATCGTAATTTAGACTTACTAATCGTGTTGTAAATTGTCTCCCTCGCAAGTTTTGCATTGTTTTGCACTAAAAAGTTCAGCAATTGAAGAGTTGCCTAAACACTCTCGTACCCCATTTATACAGGGCATTTAGAGCACTCCAGGGCTAGACTTTATGTATAAAAATTAATGGGGTATCAGCGCTCTTTGAGCGATTGGTATATCTGCCTTATTTCAGGCAATTCAAAGGTAATTATCTGTAATGATACAGATCTACTCTAACGTGTCGTGATTGCACATTGCACTGTATTGCTATATCAAGCCGGTTGTGTGAATGGGATTTTCATTGGCATTATACCAAGGTAATTGTCCTCTTATTATGTCAAAGTTCACTCAAAGTTCGACGTTCGGCTTTTTGTGAGGAATCATCGTGTTAAGTCATGTGGTAATGTTATGAATAATGTAAGATACGTTCTTGTCCACTAATCTTATTTTTAATATTAAAATTTGAAATATGCGATCAAAATACTCTGTAGGCAACATGTGTCCATGCTTTTCCTCACTCTGATATGATTATGTCCAGTCAATACTCTCTATCTCTGTGTACTGTTTTTTTAGTCCTATTCATCTTATATATATATATATATATATATATATATATATATACACATACATATATATATATATATATAATGAATTATATGTAAATATATATATATATATATATATATATATATATATATATATGTGTGTGTGTGTGTGTGTGTGTGTGTGTGTGTGTGTTGTGTACTAGCGCGTGTATGGGTATGTTTATTTGAAAACACCATACTGAGACGTTGAGACGCATAATGTTAAACATACACAGCAACGTATCATTTTATTCAAACACTACAAGGACACACATGCAAGCTACCTATCGCGCTTACATCTGCGTATAGTATTGCACTGTATATACAAATTATCGATGATAAATGTATCGTTGGTCGTATTCACGAAAAATTTGTGAATGCTCTACAGCGTTCTCTCTTTGCTATTTTCTCTCGTTCAAATACACGTTCTGTCTGTTTGAACGCGAGAAAATAGCAGAATAATATGCACAGGTGTATGTAAATGTATGTATTTATGTATGTATGTATGTGTGTGTATGTATGTATGTATGTGTGGGTACAATATTACCTACCAAAATCGTTTCCTTGTCCCATGCAGGACGTGAAATACCCAGAACGCACCCACGTAATCCGGAAATAAATAGTATTGAATATATTAATATAGACAGATCTTATTGTAAAGTGCTACGTAATTAATCGCTGAAGTGATGTGATAAAATATCTCAATACATTTTCTTAGCAGAATGTGAAGCTGTAAAGGAAAATTGAAAATAATCGAGTCTTCAGCAAACACTTTATTAATTGATACTGATTTCTGTATGTACATTATAGTTACATACATATTTCATGCACAATCATTGTTTACAAAGGTTGTACACCACAAGGCCTGTTTGTTACCGTCAGACCTCGAAACAGTCAATACAAAATAGACACAACAACTGAGTAACCTGAAAGAAAGAAGATCTTTCGTTCGCCTAAAAATAATTAGGCACTTGATGTAGAAAGATCGTTCAATTTTATAGCCAGTATACATATTTCTCGGACAGTCGATCTCGAATGTACACATACTGAAAACCCAAACCCCAAGGTCCCGGGACACAAGAAGGACCTTGTTTGTTTGTCTTCTCCATCCCCTCTTCCTCCTCCTTCTCCTCCTCCTCCTCCTCCTCCTCCTCCTCCTCTTCCTCCTTTTGTTAGGTTGGTGTGTTTTTTTTTTACAATCATGGCTACCCTTGAGAACAGAAGTAGGCAACACAACAGATTGGGCAAGCACTTAAAAATATCTCCACTCTACGCGAGGAAGTGATTATCAGACTTTAAAAAAGTATCTGAAGTCTTTGCTGTTATAACAGCGGTCGAAAGGAGTCAAAAAAGTGGAAATCGTCAGTCATCATGCACAACATTGTACAATTATCGTGCGACATTTATCGTAAATGGTCGTAGGAGAATAAAGCAGGCTTCATACTGTCCCGAAATCCCGAAATAATCATTGAGTAAAGATGGGCACACGAAGGAAATTTTCAAATGTGAATCTGATCGTATAAACATCGCATCATCCGTAGTATCGGGGCATTAAGCCATCGGAAATACATAATGACCATCGGTGGAGTTTCTCAGGCTCTAGTAGCAACTTCGTGTGAGGTAGCAAAATCTTCGTACAGGTTTTCCTCCGTGTGTCCTTCGGGTACATAGCATCTTCGTGTAGCCTTCGTGTGTGGTTCGGATGTCATCGTGTGACCATCTGTAAGCATCGTACATTGTACTTGCTTCGGCTATTGATTGGCTGTTGACCAAGTTCGGGACCAACTTAGCAGGAAAATTCCATATTCGTATAGCCAACTCAATGTCAATTTTGGGACACTATGACGCCTTGCCAGTACGGGATGATTACAGTATGTGTCAAGGTGACAGCCTGCACACAGCGACAGATGAACCTATTTGCAGTATCTTACAACACGACAATCAAAACCAAAGAGGTAGGTGTCAGAGTCTCTCACCTACCTCCCTGCTACAGCCATTTCCTAGGCCGCCGTGCGTTGCCATGAGCTGTTGACCTGTTCTGTGAACAACGGGCTACGTACATGTAATAAACTGAAAAACAACAACATGTAATTCATGCAGAAATCACTACATCTCTTTGACATGTCTTCCATGCAACCAGACTGCTTTCGTCTAAGTGGCATGATTCTTATACATTGTTGTACATGTATGTTGATTTATGGATTGCATTAAGCGACAGTTTCTATAAAACGTTCTCACTTATACATCAATGACTGATCCGTTACATTCATAATATTCGATAGACAAAATGAAAACTTCAGTCTATATCGTGTGCGTCACGCAGTAGAATGGTTACATCATTGCTATAAAATTATTCTTGCGCACGGACATGACGTTAACTGCATGCAACGGATCCAAAACGCATACGGATATACTTTGTATAGACGGCCAGCTCTTTCGATTTTCTTGCATTAGTTAACATGCACCTGCTTTGCATATAAAAGAACAAGATTATTTGTACATTTCATTCATAATCCTGCGGTATGTTCGTTGGCAGTTTCAGCGTGAAAGAGAGATGGTGACAATATCATTTTGACCCTTCCCGCTTGTTCCGAACTATTCCTAATAATAGGGCCTTCGCAGAATTACAAAGCTTAAAGACGTAATGACAGTTATACTATCAAGATTCTGACCTGTGGCCTGTGACCTCTCAAAACACATAACATTTTTGCTACTTATCTAGAACAGGAGATCTTTTCACATAGCCAATCAATAATGTGTGCAACAGGTACAACCTGGTATAATATTGCAAATGACTTGTATGTCAGTCGACATTGTGGCTAAACGTTATCGAACTTACTCAGTTTATCAGTTATTATTTGGGATCAAAAATTATCCTCTGGTGTCTGGTTGAAAGAGCTATATCAGAATGTTGACATGTTTGCCACTCTTTGATATACACTGTACTATCTTGAAAATGACGTCACTGTTTGTGACATTTTGCAAATATTTTGTGAAATGATGTCACATAGTGATTTTGATGTCACCAAAGCAACTGTGACATTGCGCGCTGCTTCGTGCGGTCACTTTGTGAATGCAGGCGTCACCGCTGTTCCGAAATTGAGTAAAGATGGACAAACGATAAAGGAAATGTTCAAATTTGGCTCAGTGACCGTATAAACTTCGGATCATTTGTAAGGGCATCTTAAGACATCATAATGATGATGACCGCTGATGGAGTTTCTCAGCAACTTTGTGAGAGGCGGCAAAATCTTTTGCAAACCAAAAAAATAGTCCACAGATCTTGCGAAAGTTTATTTGTTTATTTTTTTAAAACATCTTCGTGTAGCCCTTTAGTGTGGTTCATCGTGCCATCCCATGAGCTCTGAGGCATTGTATCTGCCTTGGCTCTTGATTGGATTTTAACCAAGTTCGGGACCAATTTCATGATAAACTGAAAATTTCATATTCGTATGGCCATCTTGTATCAGTTGTGGGACAGTGGAACGCCACCCGACATACCATAATGTAATTCTGGCATCGTGTGCTGCATGCTTTGTATGGTCAGTGTATAAGATCCCTCCTCAATATCGCATCCATGCACCACAAGACTTCTCGCCCCATTTCCCCTTCTTTTGATTAGATTTTTTATCCAAAATCCAAAACATTCATACTTCGCCTAATTTCGAGTTTCTGGTTAAAACCATGGGTCTTGGTGCCGCCAATAGTACTACACCTGTATTCGCGAGTCACCTCTACCCATAGTAATTAACAAAAACACTAATGGCAATGTTTATCTGTATACTAAACAGGGGTACATACTTCAAATCGTACTACATTGAAATTTTATACTAGGATCCTTTTATGGTCAAACATTCTGGAATAACGAAAGTCAACTGATTTAGGAAAGAGAGAGAGAAGGGGGAGGGGGCGGGGAGAAGGCGAGAGAGAGAGATGAAGAGGGAGAGGTATAAGAAGAGATAATTATGAACCTCCCAGCGTTGCGTTGCGACCATGCAATTCTGGAAGGTTGTCACTCAAGAGGAAGAATCAGGTAAAGGTATTGGTAATGAGATAACGCCAGCCACATTTTGGCCGTCAGCATGTCACGTAATTGCACATTGCTGACATACTCGATCAGTCTAAGATTACACAGCAGACGGTTGCTCAGCCGACGGCATCCACGCTCTGTGTTGTTGGCTCCCTTTAGCGCCAACTCATCCCGTGTTAATTCAAACGCCGTTATCATCTTTGGCCTTCTGCTTGCACATCACGTGCCTTGGTTCCATCTCGACCCAGGACAAGAGAGAGCAATCCATTCTAGCGGTGACAGGAGGAGAAACGATGATGAGAGATGAAAGAATCAAACATTTCTCTGAAGAAGTGTCCTATACTTTTGAATTAAAAGTCCGGCACTTTGAATGAGAGAGCTTTTTGATTTCCTTTTTGCGCAATATGAATTAAGCAAAGTTGATTTTTGAATGAGCTGTTCTTTTCGTATTACTGACTATATGATATAGACCCATCATCATCCGATAGTATATATATATATATATATATATATATATATATATATATATATATATATATACTTGGTGATTCTATCCTTCTATGAAGAGTGCTCGATATCCTCAAAGGAAGAGCTTTAGACAGAAGAAGTATTGGAACAAGTTCACTCGGTTGACAGTATAGGTTCATCCGTATTTATTGCTACTCGGAGTTTCATCCCACCTCCATGAGGCGCAATCATCAGGCAATCCTATTGCAATCCGCGCATTCGCTCTTGTTAATTGTGTTCTATTTTGCGACTGCTATCGATCCCGCATAACTAAAGATCTTATAATTACAAATATTCATTATCTTATACACTGTACACGTGTATGTTATGTGATACAATACAATGCAATGAAAATAACATAAAAGATATATATAGTTAAACAGTGGAAGTGACATCAAGTGTTACATAATTGCTTACGATTTTCTGAGATTGGTGCACTTATTTCTCTTCTTGTTGTTCGGCTCTCGACTCTGAGCAGGCACCGGGTTAGACGTCGTTCTCGTGAGGTTGCGGTGCTGCGCCTTTTGAGGGGCGTTCCCTCGCGGCCGGGCTTTAAAGGCAGAGTGTGTCGCCCACCAGTTCGCCACGGCGTCTTGGGGCGAAGCTTGCGAGTTGTAACCCCCTCGTATGGCCTTCACTGAAATGAATAGGACACGTCTTGTGTGCTTTTCAAAAATGGTAGAGTTTGCATACGACTCATAATACGTTCACCGATATACTTACTGAGTGCATTGCATGAATGTAATTAATGATCATGAAGATGATTATGATGTTGCGCAATAACATTGGTGATATTATAACAATGATAAGAATTATATCAGTGATAACAATAATAATCATGATAATGATAATTACAGGGCCTATTAATAAAACATTTTTACTGATAACAATATGGCCTTTCATTATGCTATGAGAATAAAAAATGATAATGTTATATATATAACGCTAAAATCTTAAGGACAATTTTAATTGTTACTGTATACGTCTGTCTGGTAATTGTCAAACACGTTGATCTTACCGCAAGATCTCTGTTGCAGGCAGTCATTCGGAATAAAGTGCTTAAAGATGAAAGTCTGTTTAGGGGTGATCTACTCAGTATCACAAACTAAAAGGGGAATTTCGTACCTGTTCAAAGTTAGTCGGAGTAAAAAAAGAGTAAATTGTATAAGCACAATAGTGAAAATTTCATGAAATTCGTTAAAACGTTTGGGAAGTTATGAAATTGTGATACTCTCTGCAAAACACGTCTATGTCGGACAGTCACTATGATATGCAAATGATGAGTCGATGAGCTTAGATTAAAACAATAACTGATAATTTTCAGCTGTTATCATAGTGATTTCAAGTACTGTGACCTACTTCTACGGTGAGCCTCGACCAGACAATATTTACCTATCTTGGCACCGCTGCAAGCTCTGTTTTCCTCGATAGTTTGGGCATTTCCCGGCTTCGCTCCAGGGTGCTTGTTCCTGGGGGCCCAATAAAAACAAATCAACTCATGCCAGCAACAATAGATTGTTCACCGTCCCTTTCAACATGATATGTCGCAAGACAAAGGGGACTGTAGGTAGACATGGTTACGATTTGAGTCACTTCCTAAGTCAGAACAGGGTATGCGAAGCTGTCGATAACAATAAGAAAATCTCGTAAAGACTCTTCGAAAAAAATATGTAGTCCAAGATAAGTCTTTCTCCTCCTCCTCCTTTTCCTTTTTCTAGTTTCTTTATGGGTTCCTTTCTTTCCTTTTTCTTTCTTTCTTCTTCTTTCCTTTTCCTTTCTTTCCTTTTGTGAAGTTGATCATTATTGTCATCATGACCAAGTTTATGGATGCCTCCGAAATTGACGGAGAATAATCATACAAAACGTAATGTACTCAAACTAATTTTACATTCGTCTATGCATTTGACACTGAGAAATCAAAATGTTTTCAAGCTAATGTCTTTGTCTTCAGACCTCTTGAAAACGCTCCATATACAATGTACAACGTTTCGTTCCGTTTTGATGATGGCAATACAACGCAATAGTATACACGGTATAATCTATAGCCTTGTTCCTTCAAGGGTCATCCCACGAGACCGACGCCCACGAGTCATATACGGCCCACGAGTTCGACATTGGAAAAAAAAAAGTCCATGATCGATGTGTCACGCAGTCTTCGAGTCATACAGCCCACGAGTTCCACACTAGGCAAACAAGGCCCATGAGTTCGTCAATAAGCAAAAAGGCCCAAGAGTTCGACGCTAGGCAAAAACGACTCACGAGTTCGACATTACCTCATGGGGCTTTAATAGTGTGTCGGTCTTGCGGGTATTTCTTGTCTGGAATGATGTTCTTTTTAGGGGGGGGGGGGGGGCTTAATTCAGTTGGAGACTTTGTAGGATGACACATCACCTCCTGCAATTTGTATATCATGCAGTTCCTTTCTAAGAGTTGTTCTTCACTTTAGTGAAATCATGTTTTCAATTTATTTCATATTTTCTCACATATATCACAATAAAGTATATAAATACGAAAATTATACAAAACATAATTAGATGAGACTTCATCGGAATGTACAGAAGTTTGATTTGGTATAAACACAAGGTCTGTATGCATGCGAATTAAACTGTGGTCATGATGCGAAAAAATATGATGGGGCCTGCAGTAAAAGCATTAGCTTGTACAGCCGTAGGTCCCGTGAGTAATCAGATTAGGGAAAGTTTAAAATGCGGATTTTTTTTAAAAAGACCAACTATAACTGGGGAAACCGATTAAAAAACAAACAAAACAAAAAAAATCCAATTAAGTTTATGTCACTAAATAAAAATACAGAAAGGTCACATGTTGCAGCAGTATAACCTACTGCTTAGTAAGGACATTGGTAGAACAACAACTGGGATTGCAGAAATTCAAGGGGTGTGTTGCAGAGTATAGACAATGGCGTAACTGTATGACATAAATACATAAGTGGAAGGTGGAATAATAATGAGATTTGTCGTGAATGTAAACAATACCGTGTAGTAGGGAAATAAAACAATATGTCATATCTTTATGGTTTCAGGCGGGATTCTGATGAAACTCGTACTATTCTGCCTATTTGATACCACTCACAATAATGTCAGCCTGAACATGTGGAATTGGAACTTTGACCTTTGCCAGGGTCACTCTATGAATTATTAGATTTCGAAAAAAGAGGAAAATAAAAGGAATCCTTTTATCACCGATGCAGCTAAAAAGTAAATTATCCAATGCTGTTATTTCCACACAGACATACACTTGTATTATATACGGGTTTTTGTATTGTTTTGTTTGTTTTGTTTTTCTTCTTCTTGTTGTTGTTTTTTTGTGTTTTTTTTTTTTAGTCCGTGGTTATCTCTCACCTTTGTCGGGGACAGACTGGAGCGCTGGAGACAGCTTGGAGAGACATCCCTGGTGTGCTGTGTACAACGGTTTATTAGGGGAGGGACGTTGGAAAGGGATACTCAGGAGCTAGCTCACAAAGGCAGAGGACACAGCAAGCAATTTCTATGAAGGAAAGAGTCAGCCATTACGTGTCAGAACTTCATTACGCTGGTGACGATATTTATCAGCTGTACACAAAACACAGACTTGGGATGTTGCGTTTAAGTATTGACTGCTATAGATTACCACACAGCTATATACTGAAGATAGAGACTATAGCTCATCAAACTCTTTAGATGAAGTTAGTTCAAATTGTACGAAGCGATGTTCTCACGTCTGTCAGCATATACATCGTGTGCTCAGATGATTCTTGACTATGGTATATTATGCAAAATAACACTGCCATCAAAAAGCTACCATTGTTTGGAAGGAAACATCCACGAAGAGGCAAAGTGCAATAATAACAAACTTAAGATGTGGCTGGATATAAAAAAAAGTATATCATGATTTTTCGTTTTAAACGAGTTCCCCGTGACGAGGAAACAATTATTCGCTTTATCGATGAGATTTGATAGCTTTTGATTTATGATAATATAGCTGTCATTTTAACACAACACCAAAATTTTGATATGCATGAGACATGTTGTTATGAACAATGTAGATGCCATGTTATGACTGCGGAAACACATCTGCGCTTGGAACACTATTTCTAAGATTTGCAACCAACAAATGAATGCAATAAAAGACAAATATCAAATGAATTGGAATACAAAGGAAAATCGACACAACACGAAAGAAAATATATCGATCCGCATAATGATACTCTCTCCATAACCATAAAAATAATAGGTGTCCCATGTTGAAGGAATACCGTAATTCTAAAATGAACTTGTTGCCTATATCAATTATACTCACTCTGAACATACCCAGCACGTCACACGAGAGAGCGTCCTTCGATGGCAAGTATGCGAACAACTTGTTCCCACTTGTTTTTATACATGACAACAACAGAAACTTTGGCCCGACAGTAATGACTGTACCCCTTCCTCCTCGCTCTTTAACCCTATCCGTGCCGAGGAACACCAGGCATGGGTCGCTGTTTGTGCGTCGAGGGAAAAGGTACAGCGATTGAGATGGAGAGTGGGCCTGGAAAGATGGGGTGGGGTGGGGAGTGGGAGGGGTGGGGTGGTTGAGGGGGATGTCATTAAATAGTCGAAGGAGAGCTGCTGTTGGCTGCTGTGAGCGAGTGGGATGTGGTGAGGGACGAAGTGAGCAAAAATAAATATATCAATATTAAAGTGGTTTGCGTTATTGAAAATCATTTAAGGAAAAACCACCCTCAATCTTCTTGATTATAACGGTAATAAAATCTATAGATGCAATGTTGATGGACAATTCAAGCCATGGATGAAACAAGGCTACAAATGTTTGCTGAAGAGCATGAGCTTTAAAACTGTAAACGAATGCCGATATAGGTAAGGCCTATATGTTGGAAAACATACATGTGTAGTGAGATATCTTTGTACATGTAGGCCCTATAGTTGTTTTCCCAGTTGCGAGGAAGTGAATTTTCGGTGTTGGATGTCAGCTTGTTCAGATCACAAGTATGTGTGTGATTGGTGTTGTTGTGCTTTTTATCGCCTTCTCCAGCTCCGAGCACACTGAGCAATGAAAGACAATTTTGAAATGGATCTTTAAGCAGCTTTTATCTCCAAAATAGCGCACCAAGATGGTTCCAACAGTACAAGTTCACGATCGCTTTCCCTGCAAGTGTGTCGCAATCTCAACACTGGCTCATGGCCAGGTTCCCAACATTGCCAAATCTGGATGAAGCAGAGTGGTGGGGCGCTGTTGTATGTGAATAACACGCAACTTATAGGTCTACATTACAACCAAATTCCACTCCCGTATGTTTCAGTCGATATGGATCAAACTGTGGAAGATCTTTGGGGTAACAGTGTTTAAAACTTTTGCTCAGATTTTCAATGCACACGGACCTGCCCCATTCCCTCCCCCTTAATCTTCTCACAGTCCATCTCACAAAAGCCTCTGAGTAGGGCCATATTCCAACTCAAAACAGACACACAAGTTAAATTTATGTTCATGATTACTGAAGATGAAGAAGAACGACATTTCTGAATTAACCGTTAACCAATGCCAAGTTGCTCTACAACTATCCATACTTTAGGGTGTTGCTGCTTTCTCTCTCTCCCTCTCTCTCTCTCTCTCTCTCTCCAGCCGAAAAGGTCTCCATGACTGACTCATACACTGATACAGCTGTACACACCTTCAAACACTTTCAGACACCACCAAAAATCAAACACACACTATTGACATATTGTATATTGTAAATGATTGGATACTGGATACATTTATATAATTCTTTTCTGGACTGCATGTGGCAATACATCCATAAACATTTTGTAAGAGGGTGTACAATGTAACTGCATATGACTAACAGACAAAGTCACACCTCTCCGGTTTCACACTGTAGACAACTACAATTATACATGTGATTGACATTGTTCTCATTATGGAAACTGCAGTAAATTTTCCTCTTGTTCTCTGTATTTTCTTCAATTATTCATTAACTTGAACCTATACTACTTTGTATCCCTTTTCAAATACATGTACAATTACTGTGATGATACAAAGAATGAATGCAAAGATACCAAGAAATAGTGCATTCCCTAATACACATGATACAAGTAGTACAATGAGGTAGACAGATCTAGTCATCCTGTTGTGCTGCATTATACGTGTACATTGTATAATCAAGGTTACCTATGCCAAATTTACACGGTTACAATGAAAGTTCATTACAAAGTAAAAATTCTGGCCCGAAATTTTTTCCATGTATTTTAATTTATTTGTTTGGCTTTAATGACATTTCAATACAATGAAAGAACACTACGTGTACATATTCACAGCTACTCGTGCCAAATTTCTCAGCACTGAGCAACTGACACTTCTGGAAAGTCTGTCACTGAAAATGTGAGTAAATGCAGGGATGACATTTTGAAGAACAATATAGAGCACTCTCGTTTTCACAAACACGGGTTATAATGAAATTTCATTACAACATTTCAAGGTAAAAATTCTGATCCAAAAATTATATTCCATATATCTTTGCATACTTGTAATCTATTTGTTTGGCTATAAATAAATTTCAATTGAAAAAAAAAAACAACTGCCAGTCCCAAGGCTTTTTGTTATAATAGGCATTGCCTGCATCATATCTTTGCAGTTAACCTGTTCCCTGCCAGAATTTGAAATCACCACTGACTTTACAGTGTACCACGTTCCTGAGCACAATGGTCAATACCCATTTCAGTTCCCAAGTTCAAATTTCCCATGTACAGCGCCATCCGCATTCCATAGAAATCTAAGTGAACTACATTTTCTGATACCACCAAGATGACTTGGACAGCCAAATGCATCACAAAACGACTTTGCTTGGTGTGTGTGATACATTTGTGTTTGATTTTAAACATCACATGGGTTCAATTAGAGATGGGACTAAAGTGTACCAACTTCACCAATGTTGTCATATACCACAACTGTTTTGAATAATGTTTTCCAAGGCGATATTGTCATTACGACACAAATATAGAACACAGCAAATGGCACCAATTTTGTGGCTGGTATTGCTTTGGGAGTTGCCCCAGAGTAACAAGTATTTTTGCATAAATTGGTTGATTTTTTTCATATTTAAATGAACATTATCAATGCTATCAGAATGTTCCTAGTTTCATGTCAGAAGCTTTTACAAAGTGTTGTCACTGATTTGATTTCATCATTATGACGGCAAAACACAATCTTTCTCCAATGCCTAATTAAGTTAAAATGCAGGAGGTGCTGACTTTGCCTCAGGCACTTGAAAGAACTGATATGATAAAGGCATTGTTTGCAATTTGCAGATGAAACTAAAACCCAGCTTTAGTGCTTGAAAGTGGTTCTGAAATGTGAGTTGGGGATGGAAACAACCAGTGTAAAAAAGTTAATCACCAATCAATCTTAAGTATTGTTAAATATACAAAATGTGAACAACACTTATGATAAAATTGTTTCTAGACTCAGCCATCTACAGTTATGGTTTAGTGAGAAAAAGAGTGATATCTCCTTATATCTTAGCCTTTATTGCAAAATTTTTATATGGCAGGATATTTTGTGATACAACTGACCTACACATATGCATCAAATGTGATAACTCAACATTTTTTAACTCACTGCTCCCAATGGTAAACAGTACCTTTAAAGAGCGAGGTTTAATCTTCACTGCATTTAATGCACCTCGAGAGGAAAACTGTAATTTTACACCCAGTCAGTCTACAGGTATGAAATGCTCTACTGTAGCACATCTACCTCTTGCTGTAAGTGCTCACCCATTATACAGAACTGTCATCTTGCATTCTTCTTACTCTTCTTTTTCTTTGTCCGGGTTATACTCTCATCTTTCCTTGCATCATCACTACCCACATCTTTCTTCCTCTTGGCTATCTCCATTATATCAACTACTTCTCCCATTTCATTGTCTCCTGGAGATTTACTACGATCGTTATTCTCTTTGGATTTCCTCTTATTTTTCTTGCCCTTTTTCTTCCTTTTGATGGGCATTTCATCTTCATTTGACACCATTACATCACTGGTTTGTATCTCACTTCTCTCCTTGCCTGATGTAGCTTCAATGGCACTAGATGTCTGACAATTATAATCACCTACCACTCTCTCGTGCTGCTTGGTCACTTCTAAGTCACTGCTTTCAACACCAAAACTGTCATCAAGTCTTTTTGAGGTCTTCTCTGTGTGGGGTCCACCATTCTTAATATCCTCTTCGCCACTGCTTTTAAGTTTCTTTTGTTTCTTCTTTGATTTCTTATTAGGTGTTTCCTCTTTTAACCCACCTGCCGCCACCATTTCTCCATCGACACAATCCTCCATCTCTTCATCACTTCTATCATAATCCCACTGAACTCCTTGACCGTCTTCTACTGCTGCTGTCCTATCATGCTTCCTCTTCTTTTTCCTTTCTTTCTTTTCTCTTCTTTTGGAAGAGTCTCCTCCATCCTCTTTTCTCTTCAAACTTTCGCTATCATCAGCTTCCATCTCTGTCTCCACGTTCGCCACGTGGTCTCCCTTCTGGATGCGGTTGCCATGACGATTCTCTTGCATCTGGATTCGTTTCAACTTACCAGACAGATGAAGCCCATGCCTGGCTCCCCTGAGAAGAAACCACAAAAGATGATACCAAAGTTTTAAACGAAGTGCTCCCCAATCTTAAAACCTTAGTTTGCATAAAAAATAGCCTCATACCGCAAGTTCCCATAAGGGAATCTGATCTGAAATGACAACACATTGTACAGATGTATTACACCTCACATGCCTGTCCCATATTTACAAATTAGACTACAAGACTGCCTTTTTTACATACATACAATGTGTACGCCTTCGTTTGATTTGAAGATTTCTAGAATAGAGCAACAAGAAAGTGAACTTAATTTTAATTGTCATAGTTGACTGGAGGAATAGTTATTTGCTGTTTTGCTATTTACATGCAACTCACATGGATCTACACTCAATGATACTTGCTTTGCCTGCTCATTCTTTATGATAAACTACTGCACTCACATGATTATGGTTTCAGTGTTCTGTTCCCACATTCCATTTTGGTTGTTATGTACACAATTATGTAGGCAATTAGATACAGTGTACCCCCGTTATAGCCAAGTCCTCGGGACCAGCGGTTTTCTTTCATTTATCAAAATTTCATTAACCAAACAGTATGTTGTGTAAAGATGAACAGATGATATTTTGGGACCTGAATCTTTATTTCGTTGTGATGATACGTCTGTTATCATAAACCATCTTCATTAAAACGGGAGTGCACTGTATTTGATTCACAAATATTAAACGGAAATGTGAAGTAAGGAATTACTTGTGGGCAGTCCTCCCTCCACAAGCTTTGTACAATCTTTCATCATTGCCCTCGTAGGACTCTGGTGGATCTTCGTCACTCTCACTGTCTTCTGATGAGGATGACAGTGAGGTTTTCTCCTGGGAGATCAATCCATCTGCCTTCATGGTGCCATGCTGTGACAAAGACAATCAAATGTGAATTGAAGTATCAGTTGCAGTGAGTATATTTGGTGAGAGCAGGGGCGGATCCAGGAATTCTGTAAAGGGGGGGGGGGGGGGGAGGGGGCGTGACTAATATTTCTGGTGCCACTTCCGGGTTTCATTTCATTTTTTTCTTTTTATTTTCTTTGTTTTTAACGAAAATTAAAGGGGGGGGGGGTGCGCCAATTGCGCCCCCCTCTGGATCCGCCACTGTGAGAGTAAATTGCATTCCCTGTTTCCCTTGGGAGACCCAAGGGAAGGGCTACAAAACACTGCATACCACAGAAAACATTGATGCAAAGTACATAGAGCTTTTTGAAAGCAAACATTACAGCTTGGCTAAGAACTGGGAAAGGTGCACATACTAAGAATGCTAAATAAGAATTAAGGGGAAAAAAACAGCAGAAGAATTGTACTGTACATTCTAAACACATATCAATTAATGGCTTTTTAAGGTGGCTCCTATTACAGCAAGTCCAAATAATGGAACATCAGAAAGGGAAACCTTGATTACATAGCTATGGCTACATGCTGTACGAATATACCGCAAAATTCATCTAGTCAAAGCTGGTAATAATTGAGTAACACGATAACATCGAAGAAGAGGGAAGAGAGGATGTTTAATTCAAATGCTCTGGAATTCAAGAAATGTAGTCATTAAGACCTTGTCCTGCTCTATGTACAGAGACACTCCCACTGTATTTGCAATGCATTTCTTTTTATTATCCTAAATTTTTTGTTTTGTTCTACAGAGCAAAAAGCTTTAAAAAATGCTGCAAAGTAACAAATACATTGTAGAATAGAACCTCCTCTGTCTTTGCTTGACAGTTTGGTTCATGTATGTGGTAGGTTTTGAGAAACAAAGTGGGATAATTTGAAATAACTCCTGGGAAGCTTAGATTTGTCTGAAGAACTTAATCATACATAATCCATGCTTGGCATTTTTTCATCAGGCTTTATCTCATCAGGCTGATTGGCACAAATGTGTAGAAAGTGAGTGCATATTGTCACATACCTTCACAAATGATCCATAAAGAAGAGACTTTGCTTTGACTTTTGATGTCTTTCGCTTGTTTGATATGAGGTCGTCCTTGCTTCCTTTTAAGCTGACCTTCACGCCTTCCTGTATAAGGGTTTGAAAGAATGAGTATGCCCTCATGTGATGAATACTGTAATTAGGACAAAGAGGGAGGAAAGAGAGAGGAACTGCTGGAAAGTGTACATAGAGTACCAACTTAGCATGTGTTGATTATCATTTACTTACTTAGTTCAGAGGGGTTAAAAGTATGCATAACCAAAATCAAGAATCTGTGCAGAATAGCTGTTCACTAATCTTACACAATCATTATGTTACCATTTGTTGTTCTCTTTTGCTACCTGCTATTCATTCTTAACCCTAAAAAGGCCGGGGGGGGGGGGTTGAATCAACCCCCCCCCCGACATTTTTCGCGACTACTCCGCCGCGTGAAATTTTTTGATCGTGCCGTTCGCTGACTTTTTACTTTCAAGTCTCGCGCATCTTTTGACATCATTTTCGCGAAAATCGCGCATACCGTTACGATGCTGCATGACGTTTTATACATGCCTGTCAGACCGAAAATGGCTCAAAAACGTGATTTTGTGTATAAGTGTACGCAAATGGAGTTTTGTCTTCTTATTCATAAAGATATGATTATTTTCACTTTTATAGACTGAAACTAATTAATTTTAGCATAATAATGCTTGATATACATAGGTTCTTTCATAAATTTTGCGGGAAAAAAATGATAAAACAAAAGTCGAAAAAACAAAGAAATACATAAAACAATAAAATACATAAGAAACTATGCTACAAAGAATGTTTTCACCAAAAATTAGGATTCTAGGAGCTTTAATTTCTGATTTAGAGCAAAACGTATGATTTTATGCATATATTAGCATAATTAATTGTTATGACAGAAATTTTCATTTCTTTTTGTATAGCTTGGTAGAAGATGCCACAGGTAATGCACGTGCCAAATCAACCCCTCCCCGGCCACAGAACACCCAACAAAGCCCGGCCTGGTTTGGGTTAAAATGTGGAAAACTTGATGGAGAAGATTGAATCATGCTGACTGTAGAGACTGATGTCAGTCCAGCTTGGATGTTTAATTCTACCCAAACTAAAGTGGGCATCTCACTTGCTTGGAAACTTGCAAAAACTCATGGTGACCTATCAGCGGCGCAGTGGAGATGTCGCGGAGAGAAGACATAGTCTGGAGATGTCGCAGTGACATTCCTGTGACTTCTGGGTTGTAAGTTTGTTTGGAGATGTCTTAGACATCGCCCTGTAGTCGCCTTCTTGGTGAAAGTGCAAGCCATTTCTTGGTCTTTTGAGTCGCACGAGTCACAGCGACGTCTCCTCCAGTGGGTTCTATGACATTTGCTCCTGTGACAATTGCTCCCATGAAATATTTGCACTCTAAAAGTCAAATATAAATTCCACCCACAAGCATAAGCATAACCCTAACCTTAATCCTAATCCTCACATCAAACTAAACCTAAAATTCTATCACAACCCTAACCCTTACCCCAAGTCCTTGGAGAAAATAAGACCAGAGCAGTTGTCGGAGGAGCAAATGTTGTGTCACCGCTCCAGCAAGATAGTCCTTTTAATGGCAGTACAGATGCCAGTCTCAGTTTAGTTTTTCCCCTAACCCGAAAATGAGTGTAAGTCATCAGAAATTATGCCTATGGTTTGCATGGTCTTTCAGCTAATTTTCAAAGTGGCAAGCCATTCGACATTGGGAATGAACCAAAGATTGAACAGCTTCTCATCCTGAAAGAGATCAAACTAGTACTGAAGTGCAGTACTTTACCTCACTGTTTTTGACGGAGATGTTCTTGGCTGCTGAATTGAAGACATGATCCCACCAGTGGAAAGAGAATTGCTCCCCTGCATTGTGTCCCATCTGCATGAAGAAAACACAGTATACCACCATGGGTGAGGTAAACGTATGATGCCTTAATACCGATTAAAGGGTGTGTACAGTTCTGGTCGGGGTGAGGATTTAGCTTTTAACGTTTTGCGAGATATTCAGAAATCACTCTATGAGATGTCAAAGAGCATGCAATTCTAAGGGGTATCAAAAGTTGTGATATTTGATGAAAATCAGTTTTGAAATGGCTGAAATGGCTGAGATATCCAAAAACAAGGTGAAACAAAGAGATCCTAATAAAAGGCATGGCCTGTCGCCTTTTATCATCATCACTTTTTTGGAAATCTCAGCCATTTGAAAACCAATTTTCATTAAATTAATGTTGAATCCTTCTTAAAATTACATGCTCTTTCATATTTCATAAGAGGTTTCAAATATCTCACTCAGGAATGTTCAAAATCCCCACCTCAACCAGTACTGTACAGTCCCTTTAAAGGCATAATTTGAAATACAGTGTAGTTTTAAAATGTGAATTAGGGATAGAAACAACCACTGTAAAAATTTGAATATAATCGATGTTGAGTACTGTTAAATAAACAAAATGTGACCAATAGATATAATAAAAGTGTTTTCAGACTAAACCATCTACAGTTATGGTTTATTGAGAAAAATACTGATATCTCCCTATATTTTAGGCTTTATTGCAGAAATTTTATATGGTAGGGTGTTTTGCGATACAACAGACCTACACATACATTGCATCAAATGTGATATCTTGAACATTTTTTAGATCACTGCTCCAAAAGGTAAACAGAACCTTTAATGTGTGTAGATTGGTATTTCTACTACTTAACAAATCAAATCTATTTGGCAAAAACGAGAAGGGATTTGTTTAATCCTTTCCCTGGTTTACTTTTTCTTTTCTTTGGTTTTTTTTTTTTTTTAAGAAAAGAGACTGTTATGCACATTGCCCACAAGAAAAGAAGAAGAAGAAGAAAAAGAAGAAGAACAAAAGGTGCAGGAAGCAAGGTTCAGAGTGTACATTATCCAGACTACACATGCATTGAAGTTATTACCTCTCCTATATTTTACTTACCCCTGCAGTGTCAAACTTAAGTTTTGGTTTGATGGCATCAGTTATCCCTGATTCAGTTCTTCCTAGGCCTTTCCCTGTGAGAATGACATTCAGTAGTGAACACAATACAGCATCTCATTATTTCATGTTACAATAACATAAAATCTTCATATCCTATACATTTATACATATACATGTACATAGAATATAGGGCTTAAATAGCCTACATACAATAATATGTACCGTACATACACACGATACAGTATGCAGCAAAGATACACTGTAGGTACATGGTAGTCATGGTGACTGGGAGTATTTTTCTGTCTATTCTCTTTCAGTCTTCAATTTTACTGTCTAGAAGTAGCAGTATGAAGAATATATCGATTCATGGTCATTCATACAATTTCAAACAGCAAATATAAATGACAATAACTAGCCCGACCAAATAGTGTGCAACACTTGTGTACAACGACAGGGCTGTGTATAGTTACTGCACAACATGAAATAATAACAGATCAAATCAGAATATAGGTTCTAGATAGAACATGTATTACATCAGAACAGCTACTCTGCAGCCCCAACATGAAGCGTTCTGGCTGCAGATAATAGGATTTTGGGTCTCGCACAGGGTAGTATCGCAGCCAAATGTCAACTTAAATACTAAAAATTGCTTCAATTTGAATACATACAGATGTGGTCCAATTATTAACAACAGAATACTTGGTACGTTGAACATTTCTGTCCAAATTGACGACTTCAAATCAAAATGATTCGGTCAAGAAGAACCTGGGAGAACAACAACTGCTCTGTACGACACATTTGAAACCTGTGCACAGGTACTAGCCGGTAGCAGTGTAGCCTCTTGACCAGGCATTCTTGCTGTGCGACATCGTGTGGCGCCTGATCGCTCTCTGCTGTTATGGGCACGTTCACCATTCACTCGAACCCTTTCGCTCGCCACTACCCAGCGCGCAGCAAAAGGGCCTGATAAAAGGCTAAATACATAGCAACTTTCATGCATATTCATATCGCCGATGCGCAAAGTGCCATGCAAAGGTTGATTCAAAAAATGAATGAATGAATGGGAGGTATGGAGATGAACTTCTTGTAGAAAAATGTCTTTTCAAGACCATGAGATCAATGTGGAAATGAACAAGTGCACAACCACAGTGGTCTAATTGGAACTTATGTACAAGTATAGTTTAAAAGTAAATTTAAGCCATTTGCTGGTAAAATAGGACACTCTAATGATTTAGACGTGCTTAAATTTGTGTTTCTTTTTTCACCATACAGAGACACCACTCTGTTTGCTCCCCTCAGGGCGCTCCATAACGCCAGCGCTGGGTGCTCCCTAACCCCGGCGCAGGGCGCTCCCTAACCCCGGCGTGGGGCGCTGTAACTAGCGACACGGTACGTGTTGGGGGTCACTGTAACCGCACCAGCGACCCCAACCCGTACTGAGTCGGGGTCACATTGCAGCCCTATGGCTATTGATGTACCACCTGATATGGCTTAATATTTTGGTGACCAGAGACCAAAATACAGAGTTTTACACTGAAATTCGTAGCCATACTGTTAGATAAGATGTACTTACAATCAAAGGTGCAGAAATCGAATTTACAATACGATCTGTTCCCTGTTTTAAGAGCCCAGTGAAAGATTTTATCCGAGGTTCTAGTCCTTCCACACTTCATATCGTAGTACAACTTACACAGCGCATGCGCTAACAGCCTTGCTGTCGATCAGGTATGGATAAAACGTAGCACATATTATAATACACAATGTATGCGTGTGGGAAGAAAAAACAGGACGGCTAGCTGAGAACTGAAATGAATATTCATTCGCGCATGCGCAGATCATTTTATTTACGTGACACGTTCAAAATGGCGATTCGCACTACGTGGAGATGGTCTCAGAGATGATGATGATTAATCTTGTTTTCGGAGGTATGTAATGGTGAGGGATACATAGTTGCCTATAATATTCAACAATATGGTATTACAACATGTGGTTTTTCGTTGCGAATCCAAGTGTCATTTTGAACAATGAGTTGTTTACTGTATTGCAAGCATCGCAGTGCACTTGATTACTTCACTAAATTGCATACAAGTCGTCGGGGCAGGATTAGGGTCGCTGGTGCGGTTAGGGGCTCCCTAACCCCAGGGCGCTCCTTGCACACAGTTATAACGCTTCACATTCGGCGTTCGGGCTGTGTTTTGCAGTTAGGCGCTCCCATACTGGCCCATAGACGCATAGTATAATGACCGTGTGAAGGAGTGTAATGGGGTTACTGTAAAATGAGGAATGTTCGTGTGCATTTTAATTTTGCGAATTTCGCGAGCGCCAAGATTCGCGAAATTAAAATGCATGTTAAAGTTCTTTTTTTGTCTACATTACACTAGATCTATATGCATTAAACGCCTGCGGCAATTAGCGAAAATTTCATGCCACTAAAACTAAAGGCCGGCCGCGGCCGTCAGCTCCAATTTGCCAAAATTTCATGCCGAGAATATATCTATCAATGTTTTAACGTTATACAATAGTTTCTACTTAAATTCTAGGGCAAACTTAGCCCGACCAGACTGTGTATAGTTAGGGCAAACTCAGTCAAACTGAACATTCCTGTGACTGTGTCTGGCCGGCCGGCTGTGCTGTGGATCTGTACTTCTAACGTTAGTTTGTCTGTCATCCTCAGTCAAGAGTACTCAGACGGGTAAAGTTTTTAAATTAATCATCATTCATAGTAAATTTAGGCCCTATCACAAAATTCCACCGTTTGACGCTGGCTACCTCAGTCCGGGAAACCCGCTCATGAGGACTGCCCCCGCGTACGAGGATGGTCCCTCCTCATGAGGACCTCCCCCCGCCTCATGAGGCCCCCCGGGGAACGCCTCATGAGGCCCCCCATTCACTTCTTATTCATCTCACATCTGACGTATAAATTGTCGCAACTTTGCACGGTGATTTTTTGTTACACACACATGTCCACTATCCATGATGAAAAGAAGAAAAAAATCCTGTCTGTTTTTTTTTTTTTTAATCGAGTTTGAATCACCCGATGCAGAGCGCCCATCAAAACACGGGCGCCAGCGCGTTCGCACAATGCAAGACTGCCGCACCTAGCGGCCTGATCCGACTAAATATTTTCGATGCTTTTTTCTGCGGCTCTCACCTCTCCACGCACGAATCAGCCTCGTGAAGCTGAAGTCTGACATCTTTTTACACAAATTCGTAACGAGAAAAATTAAATCAGTACTAACCTGATCTTGTCCATATATTCCAAATTACTATTCCACACTGATAGAGTAGGTGGGTAGATGACATACTCCAGTTTGTTAGCAAAATAATCACTTTGTAGGTATGACGAGTTCACTTTCTTCGTCAATTCCGCCGCCCGCTTACCGTTTGGGCGCTTTCTCTGGAATCATCCCGCGACGCGACGTACGTCGCATCACATCACGCATCCAGCACATACCAGTCTGGTACTTAGTATGTGCTGGATGCGTGATGTGATGCGACGTACGTCGCGTCGCGGGATGATTCCAGAAAAAGCGCCCAAATGGCGGAATCGTGGGCGGAATTGACGAAGAAAGTGAACTCGTCATACCTACAAAGTGATTATTTTGCTAACAAACTGGAGTATGTCATCTACCCACCTACTCTATCAGTGTGGAATAGTAATTTGGAATATATGGACAAGATCAGGTTAGTACTGATTTAATTTTTCTCGTTACGAATTTGTGTAAAAAGATGTCAGACTTCAGCTTCACGAGGCTGATTCGTGCGCGGAGAGGTGAGAGCCGCAGAAAAAAGCATCGAAAATATTTAGTCGGATCAGGCCGCTAGGTGCGGCAGTCTTGCATTGTGCGAACGCGCTGGCGCCCGTGTTTTGATGGGCGCTCTGCATCGGGTGATTAAAACTCGATTTAAAAAAAAAAAAAAACAGACAGGATTTTTTCTTCTTTTCATCATGGATAGTGAACATGTGTGTGTAACAAAAAATCACCGTGCAAAGTTGCGACAATTTATACGTCAGATGTGAGATGAATAAGAAGTGAATGGGGGGCCTCATGAGGCGGGGGGAGTTCCTCATGAGGAGGGACCATCCTCGTACGCGGGGGCGGTCCTCATGAGCGGGTTTCCCGGACTGACCTTGCATGGTTAGATCTAGACCTTTCATTCTCAATTTCCGTATCTGGCTGCTGACTGCTACTGGGCCTGGGAAAATGGAAATGTTCTAAATTAACTAGTTCTAGTTTACTGTCGCACTAATGTAAGCATAGCACTCTAGGTCTAGTCTAGTCTCTAGCACTCCACTGGAGTAGCAGTCACGCTCACCACACATATTTATCAGCGTGTGGGACTAAAGCGATCCTTATATGGGAGAGCTGCGAGTATAAGCGCCGTTGAAGCTTACATTAATACAACGTTTAGCCCGGTTATTCACGAGCGTATACGTACCTTGCATCCATCCATATTTTTGCATTTGATTTTGGGCAAAACAATTGTCAGCCATCACTGCAGATCACCAGCAGCCAGCACAGCGCTAACGTTATCAGAATCGAAGCCACCGACACTTATTACACGAACACGTACCACGTGAACGAAACTAGCGAGCGGCGAGCGCGTATTGTACGGACTCCGCGTGTGTTTTGCCTACACGATAACGAAGTACCGGTACATGTGTACATGTACAGTATGTACGTGGAGCTGACTGACATCACACACTACATACACACAGTGACAATGCACAGTGGTGCCGCGCCGTGGTACGGTGGCCATGGGTATTGACTTATGAAACATGTCTATGACAAGTGTTTCGTCATCTTGCTAACCGAGCAGGCACGCCGACGGACCGGGGCAAAGAAAGCCAAACAACTGGCCCATCATGATGGCCGTTGTGTTCTGAGGGACACCACAACAGACAACAGGGAAGTTGAATTACATAAAACTAACCAACAGACAAAATCCTAGCTGACGCCTGCGCCTGAGCTTGAACCCGCACGCCATAACATACAGTCGCAGTCCGCACTACAGCCAACACCAAGGTCAAGCTCTTCGAAGCGACAAACTTCCTCCTCGGACTGGCTCGGAGATCTCTCCTGACTTATTGATAGTCTCTAATCTAACGTAGAAATTGAAACACGATGTTCTCCATCGGTGGATTGAATCCGCAGGTTAGTACACAGTCTAGATATTATGCAGTCATCCTCATGTGCTGGTGAGAGAAGGTACCCCGTGAGAAAACATTGCATTGTTAGCTCTCCCAACATTGGCCCACTATCGGTGACAAGAGACCACGGAATACATTGCATGATGTTACAGGAGGCAACAAATTTGAGTATTGCTAATATATAGATCTAATGTAGGTGATGTCAGATGCCTCTCGAAATATGCAAAAATAATTAACAACCACAGCAAAGTGATGTGTAAGATTCATGATTGATGAGTGCATTTATTGATTCCTTGTTAATAATGTTATCGCCATTGTATCGTAGATTCTGTTATAGAATCTGGAATAAGAATCAATACAATAGTACCAAACAGTCCAAGGGTACCATCCATGACTGCATGAGTGCAAGTGCCGGGTAGGTCTCTTGTAAATTGGATGGTTTGGATGGACTGCACAAATTTTGTAACGAGCAATGACACTACAACTACAAGTTGTAGTGTCATAGTTGTAGTACAACTAAACAAGTAGAATCTATTTGTAGTATTAATATTATTCACGTCTAAACAGACATCAATCATCATTCACCATGAATGTTAAAAATCGAATGGTAGTTATATACTCTTTATGTTGTCGTGTAGAACATAGACTCTATGTGTTTTAACCTGTTGAGGACAAGTCCTGACTGAGGGCAAAAGTGTCTTAAGTTTACGACTGTTGGGAAAGGCATGTTGTAGCAAAATCAGCCCGTCCTCGACAACAACGGGTTAATAGTAAAAATCCAGGAATTCCGTAAAGGGGGGGAGGGGGGAAGGGCAGCGCCTTTACAAAATCAAAAGGGGCGCATGCGCCCCTCCATCCATTTTTTCTTTTTCTTTTTAAACAAAAAATAAAGAGGGTGGGGTGGCGCGCGCCTGGTGCATTTTCCCCTGGGTCCACCACTCCAGTCTATACAGTAGTAGAAACGTCTAGATCCAACTAGGACCAGAACAATATGGAGTCTACATTGTACAAATTTTAATACCAGATCCCAACCTAATACAGCTCTGCCTACACAAAGGATTGCTTCAAACAAAGTGATGGACTGGCAGTTTGCATTGTGAGAGAGCATGAACTGATGAGGATGCCTTTGATACAAGAATCTGCAAGATTTTTTTTTTTTTTTTTACTTGTAATGTCTGTTGTATGTACAGTACAATTTCATTTTTATGTTTGATTTTAAACCAGAACCAATGACTGTTTTTGTGCTCACTCAATATTACAGCAGCTGGTGCTACCGTTGCCGCACCTCGTCACAGCGTTTCATTCACTAAAGGGTGTAGCAGAAACCAGTGCTGGCAGGAGATGTCATCATTCACCAGTGAAAACATCATCAAAAACAAAGACAGGCAAAGCTGAAGGAGAAGCACATTTCACAGACAGTCTCTCAAATGTAAGGTTGAAAGCACAAAGTATTACTCTATGAAATAAAATGACTATGATAAGTGAAAGTTGCTCTGTTATGTGCCCTTGGAACTTTTTCAGTTGCTATGACAATACCAGGGCAGAACATATACCATAGTATAATGTAAGTTGCTGATACTGAAGATAAACTGATGCCGAAGATGAACTAACCAATACGATCTTGTAAAGACTTTTGAGATAAAGACATTGGGATGCAAACTCCAGGTTGTCAATATAATGACATTAGTGATCTGACCTGTATTGATTATGAACAAGTGTATGATTTGCAGAAACCTGTTTGACAGTGTCAGATTGGAAAATCTGGTTAACCACACCTGAAAAGATGTGAAAGGAAGGAGAGCGATGGATACAATTTAATATGTTTAGGGAAATGTGAAAAGATTGTTATCATTTGTCCAAGAAAGAAAAAACAAAAACAACCTGGAGAAATATTTGATCAAAATGTGTCATGCTTATTGGAATGTCTCGAGTGTTACATTATTCAAGCCATAACTGCATTTTTCGAAATATCGGGGAGAGTCTTATGTGAGTTATGACAGAAATAACCTGTATGTAGAAAGCTGATATGAAGAATTCAAATATCACTTTGAACAGTTACTCGTAACTAAACAATCACAGAAGATTGATCAGCAGTTATTGAGATGGCCATCTTTCCCTGTCTTTTGTCTCTCTTGCTCTTTCCCTACCATCTCTTTCCCTATGTCTCGCCACATGCATGTCTCTATCACTCTCTATACTTATGTGTCTGCATTTATATATATAAGATTTATCCTTCTTTTCCCTGTCTGTCTGTCTATTTCCCCCTTATCCCGAGCAGGTGACGCTCAAATTGACAGATCTTGGAGCCCAAATGCTCCCAAAAGACTGGATGAAGACGTTACTACCCACCATCACCGAAGCAGCAGAGAGACTGGATAGAGTACAATCACCTTCTTACACCTCTGCAGAGTCCTTCTTTGAAAACAGACACGGTGATTACCTCAAGAGTGCCTTGAAAAATTGTTGATAGCTTGAGTCTATAGTATTGGTGTGGCTGGAAGCGGGGATAGGGAGGGGAGACATACAAGTTAACAATAATGACTTTTGAGATAGCTCTGAGCGCATCACTTACCTTTTGTTTGTTTGTTTATTTTGTGTTTGTCTTAGCATTCAGAGGTGAACATGATGTTGAGGCCGACTTTACTCATTAATAAACACGTATCAACATGCCACTATCTGATGAGACAATTTTTAGCTCCAGCATTGCGAGTAGACTTGGACAGGCTAAAAACAATGAAGGGGCACTTACATACCTTGGTGCAATGTTGTACATCTATGATATATTTGATCAGGGCATGATCGTAGTGTGCAACTTACCTTTTTATGCGCGATGGTGCAAACCCCCTGTGTGCCACATTATTCTTAGACTGATATTGGCATAGTTAGGGAAATAATTCTATTTTTCAAATCTGTGTAACTTATTGTAGAATCTTTTATGCTGGACATGCAATGACCCGAGTTGTACAAAAAATGACAATTTTTGTTGTGATGTTAATTTGCTGACAAATCTCATCTGTGATTATTTTCTCTGAAATGGCCATTAGCTACATTTTGTCAAGGTCTGGGAGGCGTGACTTTTCACACATAACTGTGACAGAAATTAGAAAGTACTCAAAAATCAAATTAGGAACACCACTTGATATTCCATCACCACCCAATGAATGCAAGCTACGTGTGAGAGGAATGGAGTAGCGTGTGAAGCTTTCATTGTCCTTGTACTTTGGCATTTGGCAATTTATCAATCGGTTTCGACAGGTTGATGCTATTTGAGCAAAAATGCGAACTGGGCACGCTGAGGTTGGCGTGCGAATGTGAAACAAAGGATTAATTGTTCAGATCCAATGTTACCAAATTGAGCATTGTATAAGAAAGTCATGAGCTTAATGGTAGTAAATTATTTGAAATGGTGACGTAGATTACTGTTGAATGCTGCTTTGGCCACGTGATTTTGAGGTCACTTGTATAGAATTTCAGTCCTTTTGCCTCACCTCTAAAATTCTTACATATCCTTATGGATAACATTATATAGCATACTGCATTAGAACGGTTTGACTGCAAAGTCATATAGGGATTCTGACACTTGCTGTGTAGTTTTAGAAAGTGAACCTATGCTTCAGTGTGCTGGTGTAAGGTGCAGTCTGTTAATTGTCGATTACTGACAGTAATCTCTTTTTTGTTCTAGGTTTTCCTGCATCACATCTAAGATTCTCTCACCCTATGCCAACACAACCAAGTCTCCGGTTGCTGCAAAGTTTCCTCCAGACAAACCAGTGTTCATCACAGGCATGGGGTAAGCAAAGCCACTCTCTTGTCTAGGATCAAGATTTTTGTTCATATTTTTATTTTAAGTATTTCAGTATGAAACTTTCAACACCACAAACATTAGTTACAACATACCATATTCAAAGAAATTTGTTGTATAGATAGTTTTTTGTATTCAAAGTGTTGAAATGTGAAATGTTCATTCATGTGTCTGTGTGTCTGTGTGTGTCTGTGTGTGAGTATTCTAAATAAATTAAACCTTCCGTCATACTGTAAATGAAGCTACAAGCTATATATACAATAAAAAACCTGTCATAACATAAAGTAGGCACACGTTAGAAACAAGTTCCTGCAACTATGAAGTAATCTGTCCTCCAAAACAGCAACTACATATTGATCAAAGTGATGGAGTACATCACAAGTTATTTTCACTTTCATATTGTTATATGTGCAATATGGATTTCCAATGTCTTATTTGGTTTTAAATGCAGTAACAGAACAGAGGAGAGGTTTCAAAACCAAGAGAGCGGCCACAGCAAAGTCACTATCCTCCAGGAAAGCTGGCCAGGAAGACGTAGGCCTATCATCCTTTCTGAAGGTGAGAAAGCGAGAGGTTTTCAATGTGTTTTCACGTAAATGGCTTTACTGCCATTATTTGATTTAAAAAAGTATCTATAGAAAATATTTATCCTTCAGGCAGAAACTGAAGTGTCCTGTGATGATGTTGATATGATTTGTATCCATCTCCTTCCGAGAGTGTCCTCATACAGAACTCCTTGCTGTGTGCCATCTCTAAAAACAAAAAGCAGTTGTACTAGGTTGTTCAACTTTTCACATGGAGAATGTTTGATATCAGATATCTGTATTGCAGGACAGATCTGTTAAGAGCAACAATATCAACAGCAATGCAACAAAACCGTGAAAGTTGATACAGTGGACTCTCCTTGCAGCGAAGTTCTCGGGACCAGCAGTTTTCTTTCATTATATCGAAATTTGGTTATAACCGAACAAATGAACAATAAAATTACATAGAGTGGATAACGTTACGGCGTGAATTTTTACTTCCTTGTAACCGAAATTTTGTTAAAACCGTTTCCGTTATAATGGGAGTGCACTGTATTTGATTTGTATTCCTCCCCTCAGAAATTTACGTCCTCAAAGGACACCAAAGAGAGGAAGTTTCGTGACAAGCTCGACGATGCCCTGACGAGCCACGAGGACCAGGTAGCCGACAAGGACTCCTTCAAGACTGGCTACCTGGAGGGCTACATGATGGGCAAGGAGGAGCCCAAGAAGACGGACAGGTTCCGGGGATGGGCCACCGTCCTCGTCTTTGGGGTCCTAGCTTACCTGTATGTCAAGATGGTGTCTGTCTTTGGTAAGTCACGTGTCCAATGGTCGCAAGCATGTCAAGGATTTTATTTGTTTCATTTGTCTGTACAATATCAACCAGTGGCTGATTACAATTGATCGTGTGCAAGTCATATTTTGTAGGGAATTAAAAGACAGCTGTGTCTTGTCCATGCAGTGTGACTGTGTGGTATGTAAGTTTATACTGGGAATTTTTCTGTCATCACCCGTGCATGTGGTGGTGCACTTCTAGGTTTGTCATGCCAACTGTGTGGGTGTGATGAAGCCATTACTCACAGTCATTCTTGTGGCTATGAATGTGACCAGCATCTGAGTCAGGTCCTGGTGTCACATTCTTTAGTGCCTTCCAATTATGCCTCCTCAATTTTGCATGTGGTAGCACATCAGCTCAAGACTTTCACAGTGAAATATGTGCTGTGCTTTTAACCTGGTATTATGCAGGTGTACTGTATAAGTGGAAATTTTCGCTGTGTTGGAATACTCATGCAATTTGTGCAACCAGAAAGTAACATGAAAATAATAAGGACACAAATATTATTGCTTGCCATATGTTCCTGTAGTTGATGTCTTGTTTCCACAGAATTACTAACTTGTGAAGCTCACTTTACCCAACTGAGCATGAAAAATTACTCATGTGAACATATCCACTTTCACGGTAGAGTGGACAAATGTTATTTTTAAATCTTTTTAAAATTTAAGTTCAGCTCACAAGGTATTATGTGTTTTCCGCCCTCTCTACTTCTACAGCCCGCGTGTCCATCATTGGTACCTCCAGCGTGGACAGCATGAATGTGGCAGATGTCACATTTGATGACGTCAGAGGGGTAAATAAAACTTTTTGAAGCTACAGCGATGCATTTTTTGTGTTTGTGTGTATTTGTGTGCGTGAATGACAGAGTGATATTAAAGGTGTCGATCATAGATCACTGGAGAGTTTGAAACTTTGTTCATTATATGCACCACATGATGTCATCATTCTGAGACTATGTGTTGTGTGTATGCCACATATTTACATAATCTTGAAATTTTGGTGAATTTCTGGGTGCCTCTCCAATGTGAATGAAACTGACTGTTATACATTCTATTTCAAAGATTACAAAGCCATTATTTCTACCCGTGATTTTATGACTGTCCAAGAAGCGCAGAAAACAAGCAACAAAATCCAAGAATTCTAACACTGTTATGCATGTGTAGGTTCTGACTTGATTACAATGTGCCCAAGCTTGACAAGCATGTCCATGTATTTCATGTGACTTGTATTTATCCCCCCCCCCCCCAACCCATTCATGACTACTTATATCATTGTTCTTTAGGCTGAGGAGGCAAAGAATGAGCTTCAAGATATCGTCAATTACCTGAAGGATCCTAGCAAGTACACCGCACTGGGCGGCAAGCTGCCGAAAGGTAATGTTTCTTCTTCATCCTGCTGCTTACTACCATTCAATTACTTGATTTACCTGTTGCACTTTGCAGAAATGTTTGTGCTGATGATATTTTTTTTTCCCAGTGATACTTGTAACAATAAAAGAAAACTTTTTTTTTCTTTTTTATACAGAATTAATACTTGCCTAAAAAAAAAAAATACAATTAAAGGGCAAGATATTCAGTATCAGCGATGACACTGCATTGAATAGGACCAATTCCTAGGTATTTGTCTGATTCTGATTTTCTTTCTGATTTTGACACGGATCTTGTAGTATGTATTGTAACTGATTATCCACCATTGCAATCTTATGTTTTTATTTGTATGCCTTCCTTGTGACACACCTATGACTGTAGTACATGATGTAGTCACGTTTTCTCTTGCACATGGCATTCTCATGAGGCCCTTTCATGTTACTGATAGGCAAGATGTAGGGAACTTCAGTGACAAGCTTCTTAAACACAATATTTGTTGGATGAAGAAGTGTAACGAAAACAACAAGGAGAAAAGAGAACTAGTGTCTGTGATGGTGGTTATCACACTGTAGTATAATGGCTAATCAGAGTCTTGCATGTTAATGACATGCATAACTGTTATGAAATCTGTGGTTTACACTTGGATGCAACAATGTGTGGCAGTTTTTTCATTTCCAAACACACATGTACCCGCTCCCTCATAAAGCATTGGCACAAGCTGTTGGCTGACAAATTGAACTTGATTTCTCAGGCTCTCAGACTTACAGGACTGAAATGCATTTTCAGAGAAATTGTGATTCCCTCTATACCATTTCAGACTATTTCATGTGTTCCTTTTCCCCCTGTGTTATTGATATGATGAACCTAAGCATCTTCTGTTGTTTTCTTCTTGGTACAGGAGTATTGCTGCAGGGGTCCCCTGGGACTGGTAAGACTCTTCTGGCCAGGGCAGTGGCTGGAGAGGCAGACGTTCCTTTCTTCTATGCGTCGGGCTCGGACTTTGACAATATGTTTGTTGGCTCTGGGGCCAAGAGAGTCAGAGATATATTTAGTGAGTTCAACCAACTACCTTGCTACTCTTCCGTTTATTTCAGTGCAATTTTCAATGACTTTTATCTCCCTGCTGAGGAAGTAGCTTGGCATATATTGAAACTGCATGCATGGGTGCTTAAAATAGTAAACACTGTGATAGGGTTGATGTGGACATGAGTTTGTTCTGGCCTGGAGAGATTAGGGTGTAGGAAGTGAATTTGGTCAGTTAATGTTGAATTTAACTTACCTCCATCATTACCTCTGGCAACTAGTCGTGTGCAGTGTTAATTTCATAGCGACATTATGATCCTGATAGTGTTGATACAGTACTCAGAAAGATGAAGCTGTGTGGGCCCCATTTCATAAAAAGTGAAGAGTTTGTTCGCAAAAACCGATAAGTCCATATTTGCCAAATGGAGATATTTGCGATGAAAGGTCAAGTAAAATAAAGAGAATAATAAGAAAATTTTTGCTTCTTTTGACCATAACCTCAAAAATGTACCTTTATATGTAGTGACCAATATATCATTTAAAAGGTATTATCTTTTACTTTAGGACAGAGACAGTGCTTCAAAATCTTCAAAAATGGACTTATCGGTTTTTGCGAAAAAACTCTTCAAGTGTATATGATTGCAATTCTTGCTGGAATAGCAGTTGTTAAGGTAATGACAAGAATCCAGCTTCCTGATTGGCTGTTGCTATGGGAAGTTGCCATTCCCGCAAGAGTGGCTATCTTTAACATCGTATATGAAATGAGTCCAAATCTTATATGATGCTGGGGTAGTAGACACTCATGTGACAAAGCTTTTCTTGGGATTTTCACAGCCGAAGCAAAAGCTAGCAGCCCGTGCCTGATATTCATTGATGAGCTGGACTCTGTCGGTGGTAAGCGCGTGGACTCCCCACTCCACCCCTACGCCAGGCAGACCATCAATCAGCTGCTTTCCGAGATGGATGGCTTCAAGCAGAATGAGGGCATCGTGGTCTTGGCGGCCACAAACTTCCCAGAATCCCTCGATCCGTAAGTTATCTTCAATTTGAATGACTTTCCACCATTACTCCGTAATCCAACATCTTTCCTTTTTCAGTGATATCTACTATACTTTTGCTGCAAATGCATAGGTTTGAATGAGGTTGCTTGAATTAAAGTGCCATTTCTGTCCCAAGAATTGATATGTACCAAACAATATCTGCTTGACACTAGTCTTTGACAGCTGTCATTAGTTTTGAATAAAAAAAAGAAAAAGAAAAAGAAAATAGACTGTGGACAATTTTTGTTGTAGACAAAGTAAGAAAATACCTGTCAGCTTGATAAAAGGATAATGATGTTACAAACGATTGTTATAAATTGATGTGTAAACTACGTTCAAGCAAAATGTTTATAGCCTACCTACCTGACATTGAAAGGCATCCAACTTTTTTATGCCTCCGCCACGAAGTGGTGCCGGAGGCATTATGTTTTCGGGTTGTCCGTCCACCCGTCCTTCCGTCCGTCCGTCCTTCCGTCCGTCCGTCCTTCCGTCCGTCTGTAATGAATTTTGTGGACAGGGTAACTATCAAAACCTTTTGAGGTATCCTAATGAAACTTGGCATGTATGTGCATTAGGGGGTGAAGTTGTGCCTATCAAATTTTGGGTGCACATGCTCAAGGTCAAAGGTCAAAAGGTCAAGGTCAAATGCTTAAAATTTTACTATTTCCCCCATATCTATGCAATGCCTGAAGATATTTTCTTGAAACTAAGTGTATACATGTATTACCCAATTAAGATTCTCTGGTGAAAGTTTGGGGTCATGAGGTCAAAAGGTCAAGTAAAATGTTAAAATTTCACTTTTTTCTCTTTATCTTGGAAATTGTTCAAGGTATCTTTATGGAACAAAATATATATGCATGTACTGACTGGCAGTGGTTATCTAGGTAATTTGGGGTTTATGGGGTCAAAGGTCAGGGGTCAAAGGTCAAGGGCAATACTTCAAAATTTTACTATTTTCCTTATATTTATGCAATGCCAGCAGGATTTTTTTTTTTTTTTTTACTTGATGTATGCATGTATAACCCACTAGAGATTCTCTGGGATTTTTTTTTTTTTTTTGCCAAGAAGGTCAAAGGTCAAAAGGTCAAAGATCAAGTGAAAACGCTGAACTTACTTCTTTCTCCACATCTCGGAAGTGGCTCAAGTTATCTTTAAACTTAGTATATATTTATGTATACCTGCCTGACAGTGATTCTCTTATGAATCAAAGGCCAGATGAAAATGATAACAATTTGCTGTTCAATACAGAAATTGCACTTTTTTTCCATACCTTGAAAATTACTCAAGTGCGTAAACTTATGAAAGGGTCAAAGTCGAAGTTAAAGTTCTTAAATCCCCAAATACATGCTCTCCTATTCATCCAATTAAACATAGGTCAAGGAAGGTGAACATTCGATACATTTGTGACAAACATGTCATTTTAATATTTTGCCAATTTTGTGAAAATGTAATCACACATTGTCCACATGTACTATAGACCTATTAGGAGAATCATGCATTATGGCAGAGGCATACCAGTCGCCATAGCGACATTTCTAGTTTTAATCTGACATGTACTTTTTAATCGGTTGATGCTAAAATGCTTCTAATGTTCTCCTTTTTCTGGAAAGTTGTAAAGAATAAGGTAAAAGTTTTTAAACAATATTTATGCCATTACCTTGTGAATCTTGCAGTCTTTTCTTGATTCCCGGAGACGGTGTTTGTGTATTTATTTCCTTGCAGTGCTCTAACAAGACCTGGAAGATTCGACATGAAAGTTGTGGTTCCACGGCCAGATGTCAAAGGTCGGCAGGATATTCTTGACCTCTACCTAGGAAAGGTCAAAGTTTCAACAGGTATGCTAATGGTACCAGATGGCATGTGTCTGTTTGGTTTGTTGAAAGTAAAACTTGAGTTATTATGATGGTATGGCTTCAATCTTTGAATTTTTATGGCTTCAGTCATTGAATTTTTGTAGAGCTTCAATCTTTGAATTTTTATGGTCCTAACATTCCAGTCATTATTTTGGTACATTTTAAATTCTATAATTTTGGGTGTTGCAAGAAAAGTTTTTGAAGTATCCCACAATGAGATCTTTGAGAACACACAGGAACTTAACTGATATTTTAGGCGAATCAGGATTTTGTGTTACCATAATATGTGCAATGTGGACATAATACACACCTCTGAATCATGTCATGTATCTGTGGTAAGATATGTGATTGTATTCATGAATACCCATCAGGTCGGAGAAATGACATTTCTATGGTTTAGTTTTGTATCTTTACTCGAAGATATGATATGTGTTATTGTCCCCGCCGAACGAGTTCGAGCAGGGGACTATGAAACGGGCTCCGTACGTGTGTGTGTCCGTGTGTCCGTCCGTCCTCCGTCCGTGTGTCCGTGTGTCCGTCCGTCCGTCCGTGTGTCCGTCCGTGTGTGATCAAAATCTTCAATTTGCTACTTCTCTGTCATTTATGAGCCAATTTTGATTCTGTTTGCTTTATATGATAGCACTACATGGGAGCTTTGAAACTTCTACACAGAATTTCAGTCGTGACCTTTGACCTTGACCTTTGACCTATATTGTACATTTTGCTACAAAATGCTACTCCTTCGCCATTTCTAACCCGATTTCGATTCCGTTTGCTTTATGTGATGGCACTAGGTGAGGGCTTCAAAACTTCTACACAGAATTTTGACCTTTGACTTCTTTGACCTTTGACCTTGATTTTTTACCTATATTGTACATTTTGCTACTAAATGCTACTTCCGGCGGGGACATATATTACGCACCGCGTACTTTCTACTTTTCCTTGTTAACTATTAGTATATAATAAGGTTGATTTTTAAAAAAATATATATGCATCCTGTGTTGTCAATGTTTATATGATTGTTTGTTTCAGCTGCAGCATTTTCAAACCCTCTTATTACTAAATTCATAACCTGAATTCATTACCTGGCCAGCACATTTTAGAAGACTGAAGTTTTTGTCCTCTGAATTTGGTCAAAGTCTTTAACTTTCTCTCTGAGCTTAAGTAGATTTAATGAATATATCTACCAATAATTCAACATTGTCTTTGTTCAACAAAAGATTTGTAGTGAAATTCAGAGGTGGCAATTTAAGCTGACAAGACGATCCCAGGACTTGACTCGTGATAAATTATTAAAGATGGGGCATGAACTTGTAAGAAACAATTTTCTAGACCTTCTTTGCTGTACCAAAACAATTCTCCTCTTGTTAAAGGACAAGTTCACCTTCATAAACATAAGGATTGAGAGAATGCAACAATAATAGTAGAACACATCAGTGAAAGTTGGAGGAAAATTGGACAATCGATGCAAAAGTTATGAATTTTTAAAATTTTTGCGTTGGAACTGCTGGATGAGGAGACTACTACAGCTTGTGAGTCATATGCGTACAACAGTATAAAGAAAATGTAAAAGAAAATTCAACATATTTTAACTTTTTTCGCATAATAAAAGAGCACTTGACTTGCCTCTTTCTAAAGGCGGGGGGAACAATATTACCCATAACATTTGTCTGTAACGAGTCAGGGGAATGTGTACTTTTTTCAAAAGATGGAATTTTGTGAAATTCTCTTTATATTTTCCTTATATTGTTGTACGCATGTGACATCTAAGTTATACATACACTGCAGTAGTCTTCTCATCCAGTGGTTACTGCACAAAAACTTCAAAAATTCATAACTTTTGAACGGATTGTCTGATTTTCCTCAAACTTTCACTGATGTGTTCTATTAATATTGCTACATTCTCTCAATCCTTATGTTTATGAAGGTGAACTTGTCCTTTAAATAGCGCTTAAATTTGTGACCACCAATAAAATCATTGATCAGCACTGTGTTCTATTTTCCCCCGCTATGTTTTGCTTCACAGAGGTGGACGTTGAGACCCTAGCAAGAGGAACTGTTGGCTTCACAGGTAATAATCTGAAGGGATTTGCCCAATGTCATTGAATTATCTCTTGTAGCTCTATACTGTCAGACATATTTGCAAGAAGGTACTGTGTTCATATACCGATTGATTTGGACTGACGGGTGTGGCTCAACTTGGGGCCTGTGATCAGCAAGTAATCGCTTGACTGACTTTCATTTTGTGATTGTTCACTTTAATTACTCTTGTTTGTATTGAAGCAACATTCTATCCTGATATTATTTTATTGTGTATGATAACAGAAATACTAGTGGAATAAATCAGTAAAATTTAGGGAAAGATGTGAAAGAATTGTAAAAGTTTTTACAGAGAGTAAGACAAATTTGCCAATTTGGCAATTCTGTATTATCTAGGTGTTCCACAACTCTCTATTTGCTTGTTACACAAAATTTTACAAATTTTCATTTAACTCAAATATTTGGGCACAAACAAAACTTATCTGCTGAGGAGAACAGGCAAAAACATATTTTTGTTGTCATATACCAAGAACAGGACTGAAGAAAAAAAAAATCTCTGGACAGAAATGAATATTGGTGATTTTTTGTTGTTGGAGTTCTTATTTTGACTCCATTTCTGCAAGGGGAATATGACAGTACTTTGCCACAGAGGCTGTCTATCTGAACTGTGCCATGCCACTACTATGTGTCCTTGAATATCAGGTATACTGGATTCATTGATTGTGTATGGATTTAGTGGATTTAGTGGATTGAACAGGGGTGCGAAACATGACATGAATGCTCATAAGTTTGGTCTATACCTGATGGACAAACTTTCATTATCTATGATTGAAAACTTGGTATTAGGATGAGCCAACGTACACAGCTGATTGCCATCTCAAATCAAGTAATGCTAATTGAGTATGGGGAGATTGTGACTGACTTTTTGAATAATCAGAGAATGCTGTGTGTGCCATGTATTTAGCAAGTCTAATTTTCCCCAAGACAGCAAGTCTAATTTTCCCCAAGACAGCATTTCCAGATAATTTCACAAGTGTTTAGATTTGACATTGTGGAGTAGAGTAATAAACTAATAAACAGAGAAACAGAGGCTAGCACGTCTCATTCATGTCAGAATCAGAGTTGATATGTTTGTATGTTGTTCAATTTGCGGATAGCACCCAACTCGCGAAATTTGTGAAAATAAAAACCCAAACCCAGTGAAATATATGGTGTATACAACAGCAGTTGATAGGTTTGTTTGATGTCATAGGACCTTGGTCTCTTGTGACTGGTTCAGTGGGATTTTTGTAATCTTGACCCTGTACACTTGCATCTTTTCCTTTTTCCTGGCTGAAGGAGCCGACCTTCAGAACTTAGTCAACCAGGCAGCGCTGGAAGCAGCCAGGCGAGGCAAGGAGTCTGTGGACATGAAGGATCTTGAATTTGCCAAGGATAAAATCATCATGGGTGAGTAGATGCCATGAAAATTTAATGGAATTGAGCAGGCAATCTTACAAAGTAAAGTATTTCCTATATATAGTATCGTAATCTCTATCAGAGTCAAAATGAAATCGTAGAGATTGAAGTGATGTCAGTGATACAGTGCTCACCTGTTTAATATGGAACTGCTTTAGTGGGAACCCGCTGAAGTGCAACAAAACATGGTGTAACAAAATTTTCACTTTATTTCCACCGCTTAATCAGAACCATGAACTGCTTTATTGGGACAAATCTGGCTGAAACACTCCCATTGTCCATCATTGTGTAATGTCTCAATAAAATAAGTAAATCCTTAGAAATGAGTGCAGGGATTTCATTTCCCTACCAGAATGATTATTTTCTAACCAGGTCCCAGTATTAGAGTTAGATACTGACTGCAGACTAAACATTTGCCGTTGGGCCGTAAGACGTAGCGCAGAGGCGATCATCTTATCCAATGGCGTCAGCTTCTACTCATGCACTTTAATACACTGTACTTCGTACAGTGCAATACATAGAGTCACCTTCTCCGTGTGCGGCCCATACTCTCCCTGTTTGTGCATAAACTATGCATGCAGTGTGTGTGTTTGTGTGTGACAGCATAACAAGGGGGCATGAATATTAGAAAAATGTGTTCGTACAACCATTGCAATCAGTGTCGTCGTAATGTGCATGTTGTTGACATGTTAAACAGCGTGTGGAAGTTAGCATATAGCTGCCACTTTCTCTACATTAATAGGGTCATGGGCATCGTGACTTGATATGTACTTTGAACCCTAAAAAAGGCTTATTTTCTGGATCAAATGAATGAAGGTTTGTTCTGATGATGCATTTACCAAAATTATGAGACTGTTGTGTCTTTTCTTATCACAGTTTTGTGTCTGCATGTCGTAGCACGGGTGTACTTGTTGCTGTGGTTATCAGCAAGTTTGATAACTGTGCATGGTTAGTGTAGTGCCCACATACTTGCTTCATGTTTTGTGGTTTGCACAGGCCAGTACCAGCCACTGCTTAAGTGGGAGCAAAACTTGTCTCCCGACCCCTCCTGATTAAGCGGTGAACACTGTGGGAGCAATATTACATGACAAAAGTATACACAAATAGTGTGATAGCAGCAAATGAGAAGAGCAAGTTTGTAAAACATATTTGACTTTGTATATCTTTCTGTATATGCTGTTTAATTGTTATTGATTGCTATTAGTTGCATTGTATTGTCGCATAGTATTTAGGCCATGGGTAGAAAAGATGCATGGTCACCCCAAGAGTGGGGGGACTTGAAGGATTTCATATTTGTTTATGGTAGGGGAGTGAGAAAATGTCTATGTTGTAGCTGGACCAGGCATTTCTTTTTTCTTATACATATATTGTATGTATGTTTGATATAGGCCCGGAGAGGAAGAGTGCCAAAATCGACCTGAGGAACAAGAAGATCACTGCATACCATGAGGGAGGCCACGCCTTGGTAGCCTTCTTTACCAAGGATGCCAAGCCCATCAACAAAGCCACCATCATGCCACGAGGACCAACACTTGGTCATGTGAGTATCAGCCTACCCTCTTCTCGGTACACTCCTCTGAGTAGGATTGCATCATATGGCCTGGGGGCTGGGGGGGGGGGGATGTGGGATGGGCTTGAAGATCCTCTTGAGTAGTACTCCTTGGCCCACCTTCATTCTTCAGAATTTCAGTCTGCTAATGGATGATAATGGTATTTCTTGTAGCGCTTCAGACTGGGAAAACCAATCCATGGCGTACAGATAGATATCACTATAATCATGAAACTCACTTTAAAAGAAATAAGAATGCTAATTCAACCCAATAGAGGCCATTGTCAGATGACAGTGCAAAAATTGCTGGCATTCAAGTATTTTACAAAAAATGTATGCTTTCCCAGAATGTTTGTGAATAAATATAAAATAGTAATGGACTGCTTTTCGGGACATTCATGATATCGTTGCCCTGAGGGATCTCAACTTCGTGCTACGACTTGCTAGGAGCCTGCTTAGAGAGTTGTAGCATGGAGCTGAGATATCAAGGGACAATATATCAACAAAGTAGCAACAATTTACTTGATGGATCATGTTCGCACTAGCCAGTTCACATTTGGAGCGCGGCCATAAACGTTTGCATGGCAATCACATTAGACAAGGGTCGCCTCTTGTGCTATGGAAGCCAAGCATTTACAGTGCATGCATGTACTTTTTGCATATGTTCTAAAACAGCATAATTTAGTACTATGGGATGGTTTAGAATTATGGGACAGTTATGGGTATCGTTGGGCTGAAGGCTATTGTTGAATTTATACCCTCGATTTCATCCAATCATAAATGAAGATTCATCAAATGAGAGTTATATGATATGGATTAGCATCAGAGTATCAGATGTTCAAAATAACATTGATGAGATCAGTGAATGCCTGATATATCATAGATTTCCACATTTGCATTGTTGATTGTGATCAGGTTTCACTGCTGCCGGACAATGACCAGTGGAGTGAGACCAAGTCACAGCTCCTGGCCCAGATGGATGTGTGCATGGGAGGCCGAGTCGCCGAGGAACTGGTCTTTGGTACCGACAACATCACCACGGGGGCATCCAGCGACTTTGAGCAGGCCACCAAGATTGCCCAACTCATGGTCACAAAGTTTGGGATGAGTGAAAAGGTACTGAAAAGGTCCCCATAGCCTTGTTTCCATGGTTGCATGATATTTAGTGACTGGCATTAGTCAATGTTCAGGGAGCCATATAACCCATTAAATAAGGGAAAGGGGAAAAAAACCTCTTGACTATTTTATCATTTTGCTCTTTTGTGTCAATAATGCTGACATGTGCCATGACCTGACCAGAAAACTATCAACCCAGAAGCCATTCGTCATAAAAGTCATTAATTGAAAATGAAAAGATTGGAGAGTGTATTGATTTCTTTTAGAGTGTATGTGCAGTGTCTTTTTTGTGTAAATATTGAAATATATTAAAAAAAATAAAAACAAATCAAAGAAAGTGATTGGAAGGAGTTCCATATGAAGTGGACAAGAGAAAGAAAGTGATGGAAATCTTTCCAGGCAACTTGATGTGGCACACCTTACCCCGATGTACCGTCATCTCCCAGATTAGTTTTGTGTAGCTCCACCTCATGTTCATAAGACGTACAGTTGCACTTTGCTATCATGGCAGTCAAATTTTAGCAATCGGCCTCAACTATCCCAGTGCCAATTCAGCGCTGTTATATTATGTTTAACATAATCATGATAATAAAAATAATACTTTTTTGTAATCATTGAGGGAATGATAGGGAAAAAGTTAGGCTGGCTTATTCAATCTGTGCAAGAAGGGGTAGGTAATATCTGATCTTTTCTAACATGATACATAAAGGAAAAAAAAAAGCATGCCAAAGTTGCTGCAGGGTTTTGAGGGAGTGTAAAGGGAGTACACACACTTTCAGGGAATCGTACACTTTTGGTTGAGACCTAATTTCAGGTTTCAAACATTTTTTTGGTGAAAATGAGAAACCTCTTATGAAATATGAAAGAGCATGTAATTCTATGAGGAATTCAACATTTATTTGTTGAAAATTGATTTTGAAATGGCTGAGATAGACAAAAAAGAGGGATTCTAATAAAGTGTGCGACCCACACTTTACAATCCCTTTGTTTTACTTTGTTTTTGGATGTTTCAGTCATTCCAAACCCAATTTTCATCAAATAAACTTTGGGGGGGGGGGCCTGGGAGGCCCCCCTCTCCATACTTTTGGCAATTGCTTCGCGACCGCTGGGAATTTCGGATTCTCGCTTCATGACTTTTTCCCCTGAAGTCTTGCGCACATTTTGATACCACATTTGTCCATATCAGACCTACCTAGGGGGTGTTATGGGCCAATTAGTATGCGCATGTCATTAAAATGGCTAATCGCTGCATATATTTGTGTACAGTTACATACTGTCAATAGACCATGGCTTGCATTACTTTATAAATTTTGCTCAGGAATTGGTTTTCCACTTGGTTCATGCTTCTATATTGTTCTGAAATAAATATGGCAAAGTTTAGAAACAATGATATACATAAGGAATATGTTACAGCTGTTATTTTTTTGGGTGATATTCCATGTTTTTTGCTAAAATTGCCTGCTGGTTTTATGGAAAATATTGTTTTTTCAATATTGCTTTATCTTCACGTGTCTATTATAGGACGGTAAACAAGCATGCTGTTATTCCACTAAAAAAAATTAGTTTTTCAGCCCTCGTATTTGATACTGTAATGCTGTTTTCAAGGCTAGCATCTCTGCCTTCTCCCTACGAAGTCCTCATTAGTGAGCTATAGATCTGCGATGCAAACGCTGAGACATTAATTAGGCAAAAAATAGTGTTCTGCATATAATAGTGTTCTGCTTATGCATGAGACAGCTGTTTCCATTCTTCAACCTGGTAGGCTGTGTCGTCTTAGCGATTGCGTCGCAAAACTAAAGCTCACTGTTGTCGAGCTGTAACAACACTTCAATGATCCAGTTTTCTGAGGAACAAGAATTGACTCGTTGGGAAAGATGCTGTTATGTTCATCAGTATGTTACGCTCGTGCTTTGTATGAAAACTACAAGTTGCCCTTTGGTTGTGATTAGAAGTGAATTCGGAATTATCTCTCACATTCCATATTTCATTTCAGCTGGGTGTGATGACGTTCCAGGACAAAGATCCCCTGGTGTACGGCGACAGTAACAAGCTCAGTCCGGAGACACAACTCCTTATCGAAAATGAGATACGCGCACTGCTGAAGGTGAGCATCCCATATAGATGTGTCATTTTGCTACTTTCTGTGCTTAATGGCTCAGCTTGTCGAAAGCAGATGCAATTTCCTTCTTTCCTGTTGTTAAAACCTTCGTATGATTCATGTTGATATGTTGTCCATTTTACTCTCAAATTTGTTTATTACACCATCACTACCACCTGTATCGCTTGTCCATTCATTTTTTTTGTCATTCCTCTCATTAGCAAATGCCCCATATACTCATGGATAACGGAATAAAAAGAGAAAAAAAGAATGTGGAAACTAATGCATGAAAAAGATAGCTGTATTATCCGAAGACAATAAACTTGCCATTTTACAAATGGCAGAATATTCAAATATGAGATTAAAGAATAGGTATAATAATTTATTGCAGAAATGAAGAAATTATTCAGGAATGCAAACTTCATTGAATCCATGAGTTGTCAAACCTCAAAAGACTTGTATTTGATTATAAGACAAACTTACTCTAAGTATTACTCACATGTATATGTTGTGCTCATATCCTTTACAGGGAGATATTAAAATAGGCAGGAACAATGCTCTCTCCCATAAGACAAACTTACTCATAGCAGAACTTTTATTATTTTTGACTTCCTGTAGTAATCTATGTAGTATCAATTTTAATGTACATTACACTTGCATGCATACCAAACGCTAGATGTGTTTTTATGCCTCCACCATGAAGTGGTGCCAGAGGCATTATGTTTTTGGGTTGTCCGTCCATACGTCCGTACGTCCATCCGCATTCGTTTACGCGATAACTTGAGAAATATTGACTGGAATATTACCAAACTTGGTCCAAGTATAAAGTATGATAAGGCAATTACTTGATTAGATTTTGGGTGAAATTGGCCAAAGGTCAAAGGTCAAGGTCAAATCATGAAATTGTATTCGTTTACGCGATAACTCAAGACTGGATCAAGCAAATTTCACCAAACTTTGTCCGAGGATGATGTGTGATGGGACAATTACATGATTAGTTTAAAGAGGTCAAAGATCAAGTTCAAATCCTAAAATTTATCTGTTTACGTGATAACTCAAAACTGGATGAAGCAGCTTACACCAAACTAGGTCCAAGGATGATGTATGATGGGGCAATTAGTTGAGGAAATTTTAGTGGCATTGGAAAGAGGTCAAAGGTCAAAAAGTCAAGGTCAAATGCTAAAAATGTTGCTATTTCCCCCATATCTATGCAATGCCCGAAGGTATTTTATTGAAACTTAGTGTAGACATGTACTACTGCGTAAAGATTTTCCAGATAGAGTTTATGTCATAAGGTCAATGGTCAAAAGGTCAAAGGTTAGGTGAAAATATGGCAATTTCACTTTTCTCGCAAATTGTTCAATGTATCTTCATGGAACTTGGTACATATGCATGTACTGACTGGCAGGGATTATCTAGGGAATTTAGGGGTCATGGGTCAATGGTCAGGGGTCAAAGGTCAAGGTCAACTCCTCAAAATTTTACTGTTCCCCTCATATACTAGTATATGCAATGCTTGCATCATTAGTTTTAATACTTAACATAAGTATGTATTACCTAATGGAAATTCTCTGGGAAATTTCCAGCCAAAAGGTCAAAGGTTAAGGGTCAAAGGTCAGGTTTGAATTTTAAAAAAAAAATCTATTTTGTACTGTAATTACACTCTTTCTTCATACCTTGAAAATTACTTGATGCATAAACTTATAACAGGGGCGGTCAGAAGTCAAGAAAAAATCCTCAATTCCCCAAATATGTGTACCTGCACCCTTCGACAGTTATAGCAAACCCAGTTTGAGGAAAGTGAACATTCAAGACATTTTTGACAAACCTGTCATACCAATATTTTGCCAGTTATGTGAAATTGTCATCACACATTGTGAAGACATTGTACTATACAACTATTGGGAGAATCATGCATTATGGCGGAGGCATCAGTCGCCATAGTGACATTTCTAGTTCATGAATGTCATAGGTGACAATGCAATGGCAGTCTTCTGCTTTTTTACTGTTTTCTGGGTTGCAGTACTATTCATTTATTTATCTTTGTGTGTGTGTGTGTGTGAGTCCTGTTTGGAGAGTGTGTGGGCTGGTTATGTAATGAAGCGCTGTGGAATGCCTTTGGATTTGACAGTTTCAAGTTCTTTGCTTTGCATAGTGATTAATCTGAACTTGATTGTTAGTGTATACCAGGTACATGTAATGAAATGAGAGGGATTTGGGCAAATCGAATTGTGTGATCATGAGAATTCTCTCCAACTCTACCATATTGGAGTGCAGTTCATAATGAATATTTTGCCTCCACTTCAATTGGAATAACCTGAAATTATACCATAGTAGTAGACAGTCAACCTCGCCTAAGTGGAATCGAAAGAGGACCAGAGAAATCCTTCAACTTGTGTGAATTTCAGCTTACATGATAGAATTAACACAAATTTATAATATTCATCTGGGGTAGGATTTTTCTTCGACTCAGCCAATTCTTTGACTTGTTCAAGGTCGATTCAGGCCATGTTGTCTGTATTTTAGAATAAAAGTCAACTTGAAACAAGGTGATGCATTGCATTGCTATGGTGTCTGTTGACTTCGCACTGGTTTTCACTGTCATTTCTCTCAACTTGAGGGATGCAAAAGGCAATATGTTTGGGGTTACAGTCTGTTGTACTAGGTGCCATCTCCTTGATACAACGGAAGAAATATGCTGTGGTGGGTTTTCATGATACTTGAGCCAGGTATGCTACATGAAGGGTAGATACGTAGCACGTAAGAATTTCTGGCAAACCGTTATGTATGGTCAAGGTTATAATCAACGTTCTTGACCAAGAATGTTGATTTTCCGGTTGCCATCTTCAGCTGGGAATGTCCATTGAAAATAAACTTGGTAGGAAGCACGAAACTAGGTAGAGAAGTGGAAACTTGGTAGAGAAGTATTAGCATGAAATACTAGGGTAAGAGGTTGAAGGTCATGGTACGCAGTCATTGAAAGTAAGCCCCAAAATGTCATGTCATCCTTAGATTATAATTTATGACTTCATTTAGGCAAGGCCAGGGATTAAGCAGTTTGGTCCAATGAAATACCAGCAAATTGGCAGAATTTTCCTGGTGTTTGGAGGGTTTAAAAATTGAATCATGAAATTCAGTGATCAAAATTAATGAACTTCATGGGAGTGTGAGTAGCAGGCCGTAAAATCTGCAATTTTAGTGGTTGCTTTAGAGGATGGAATCATTCCGGTTAACTGTGTCCTGCAGTGGAATTGTTCTAGTTGGGTTGCATTTCCAGCTACACATCATTATAGCACAAAAGCCTTTATAAATCAATGCATGTTTCTACTTCATCTAGTGATATTGTCAACTTCACAATATTCCTTTTTTATGACATAGATAGGCTTGTCGATTCCTCTCCTCCCATACAATTATTTAAGTAAAGATATTCAAAGGAGGTGTGCGGATGGATGTGGGAAATCAGAATTCATGAAAAATATCTACACACCATAGGTAAGAGATGATAAATTTAGTACCAAGCCAAGGACAGAAAAAAAAACAAAATTATTGAGTCGGAACAGGAGCGTAAAACCAGCAATATTTATGAGATATGCATTGAAATGAATTGTGTCAAAATTCAGCAGATATTCCCCCTGTAGAGACATGAATTATTCACTGATTATTTCACATTCTCTTTGCTCCTTGATCGTAGAGGGATGATTGCTCTGGTGGAGCGACAACAATGAATATTTCACATTCTGTGGTTTGTGCAGCAGCACGAGAAATGGAATTGATTTGTTTTATTGATGAGAACACTGAAGGTCGTGTAACTTCCGTCTTTCATTGTGCCAGTGATTGAGGAGATTTATGTGTACCCACAAGCAGCAAGAGAAATCGCATTCCGGAAATCACAAATCCTCAAGCTGCACCCAGCATCCTTGGCTGCTACATCATGATGCTTTATGAAACTGTCATAAAACACAAGTAGCAGCATTATTGATAGAAGTATAATACTACTATCCATGGGTTTTTTATTTGAAACAAAAAAGAAGGAGAGAACCAAAACCAAACCAAACAAAAGCACATGAACAAAGACAGACATCATTGAATGCAATTTTTGTTGTAAATAATAAGTGATTGTTCTTTCTCTTCATTTATTTGAGGGGTTTTTTTGTTTTGTTTTTTTGCTGGTGTGTAAGTCATAGCATCTGAAATTGATGTATCCAAATCCGCTGGAATGCACCAAAGAAATAATAATAAGGAGAGTTCAGACAGCATAGAGGATTCTCCGTTCACAAAATATTGAGAGCATAGAGGAACCCAAAATCGAGAACACATATTTTACTGTCCCTTTTCAAAGTCATATTTTTTTTTTGACCACACCCCTTCGAGTACATTTTATCCAGTAACCCCTTACAGTAAATGTTCTGGAAATGTTATTATTTGAAGAAGTGGTCACAAAGTTGAAGTTATGACCTCTGGACTAACCATGACATTCTATGCTATGCTTTCCGGGCAACTCTGTACGCCTTGTATAGTGATAATGATAAAAGTAGATTACTCTTAACAGTAATAGTAAACTATACTGGGTCCTTATCATGATGAGATTGGATATAGCGAGATGCCTGATATAATGAGGTACTTAGTTTTGAAGGACCCATTCTTTTATATTCCTGTTTTTACCCCTGATATGATGAGAAACTCTAATGAGGAAATTTCAGTGGTCCCAGGCAGCTCGTTATAACAAAGTTCCCATGTATAGTCATATCACAACCTGAAAAAGACTCTCTGTATGTTTGAAGGATGAAAGTGTGAAGTAAAAGAAATTATATTTGTTGTGATAGTTTTATTTTTGTGAATAGTTCAGGTCAACTGTTAAAAGCCAAATATTCTCATGCCAAACTCTTGCCTTCTGTAACACAACTGCTGCGTACTGTACTTGTATGTGATATATGGTTTTCACTGTTTGAAGTCGGTAAATTTGCTGCCCTGGTGGGAGGTCATTTACATCTCATTACATTGCCATGGTTTTTGATTGTGGATTTCACCCGCTTGTGAAATTGTACAAATCGTGACTTGGGAAATGTCATGCTTGCGAATGTATGACATATTTTGAGTCTATCAGGGTCAAGGTGGAGACTTCACAAGATGCGATCCATTTTTGTGGTGTTTATGCAGGATTCCTACGAACGGGCAAGGAGTATTCTGAAGGGGCACAGCAAGGAGCACACCCTGCTGGCAGAAGCCCTGCTGCGCTATGAGACACTCAATGCTGTCGAGATCGGCAAGGTCATCAAGGGTCAACAGCTGGACAGGTGAAAGTCCACCGGTCAACGGGTATAGAACTGCACCCCTTCGGTGGAGATGATACGGTGTAACCCTGACAGCATGGCCAACTCGGGCACCAAGCATGTTCAACCCGTCAAGTGAATGTACCGTATGGTTGTAATTCCTTAGCCATCACCATGTTAGTGATCACACATACATGTATTTCAACTTGGCAAGAACAAGGCAAATAGGTGTCACATGTACTCTATCTCAAAAAGATTGCACTGTGTGTACGTCATAACATAACAGTTATGGTTTCGAACTGTATTATAGGAGAGTAATCATATCTTTAACTTACTGTAACTATCAGTGAAAAGAAAGAAAGAAAAAGAACCTTATTGACCTGTCATGTCACATCATGCTGACTTCGTTTTTCAATAAATTAAATTAAATATGTACAATGTGAAAACCTTTTTTCTGAATTGTATATTTGTTAGTAAGGTAGAGACCTAATCATCATACTATTAAAAGGGGGAAAAAAGGTCTGCCTGAAATGTGCTAGTGGAATCTTAGACATATTGCCTTGTACATAGTCTTTATTTCTCCTTGAGAATCGTGATTGTCTAAATTCTGCTTGAGTAGAGCAAGGTTGGTTCCAGGCAGAGATGACAGTTTTCAGGCAAAAGGCTCAGGGTCTTAGGGCTCTGTACAAAGTAGCTTCTTGTAGATGTATTTCAAGCCCTCTCTTTTATCCTAACTGGCATCCCTGTCCATGTTTAGGCACTAAACAAGCAGGCAAGAGTACATGTATGTTTTTTAAAGGGTTGTATTTCTGCATTATTTGTTGACACAGGAAATGAAGACTCCACTTGTATTTCTGGGGTTATATCTGTCCAGTAGAGGTGCATTCATATGTGTGACCCCTTTATTTGTAGACAAATACAAGAACATGCTTGAAAAATAGCATTATATCAAACTAGGTGGAGGCAAGCCGAAGTGATGAAAGATGAGTTTCATAAGAGGTTATCGGGAGAATATTTAGGAGAACGTTCAATCTTAAGTACAGTGGACTCCCATTATGACGAAGTCCTCGGGACCTGCAGTTTTCTTTCGTTATAACCGAACAAAAAAACAGTAAAAAACAAAGAGTGGATAATGTTACGGTCTGAATTTTTACTTCGTTGTAACCGGAATTTTGTTATAACTGTGTTCATTATAACGGAAGTGCACTGTACAGTAATTTCCCAGTGCAACACAATTTTTTTTTTCTTTTTATTGTGATATGAATGCAGATGTATTTTGGGGAATAGAGCCTGTGACACAAATTTTGTCATTCAAAAAATGAAGGTTTTCCACAAGCACAGCAAACTGCTTGATTAAAAAAAGAAGATTTCTGAAAAAAGCGTCCTCCTGAATCCCCATTGCTGTAGTGCAATCTTTGAATGGAATGACCCATCCCGACATGTACACCTGATTATACCTTATGGAAGTAAATGTTGCAGAGCAGTGAGAAATATTCTCCATGAAGAATTTTACGCATGATCAAATATCAGTGCCCTCAGGCATATTATTTCATTTAGTTTTTGTTGCTGTTTTTTTCCTTTTTTTTTTCTTTTTTGTTATATTGAGTAGGGGGTTAACATGGACCATCTAGCTGTAATGTGCAGGTTGCTTGTGTTTTGTTTTGTTTGTTTGTTTTTTTTTTGGGGGGGGGGTTTGTCCTGAGGACTATTTTTTTGGTTTGTTTCATTTTGTTATCTTCTTTTTTTTCCTTTTTTGGAGGGGGGCTTCAAAGTCAGGTAGGATGCAATAATTAGAAACAATAAGAAAAAATGAACAAAGATATTCAGTAACTATATATCGAGATCATACTACTGGTATGCAAGTGATATTTATGTATTACAAAACTACTGTATAAAAGACCTGAATTCATTTTGAAAAAATATCCTTTTAATTTACTGGTTTGGGTTGTTTTTTTTTTTTTTCATTTTCAATCTCATTTAATTTTCATTTCTACATGGTACAAATCAAATCACTTTAGAAATCAAATATGTTTATTCATCATTTATCTTGGCTAACTTTGCACATGAGAGATAAAGAAATCATTGTGAGGAAAAGCAGAGATATAATACAAGGAAAAATTGAACTACCATGCAGAAGGGTCCTCAGTAAGCCAAGCTTAAAGTCTTTTCTGTATGCAAAGGAATTTCATTATATTGAGAATTCTAGATCGAAGTATTCTTTTATATAATAATACCAGAGACTCCAACCCCAAGCACCTTCTGATCTGGAGATTCTCCCGCCTGAAACCCCTAGCAAACGGGAGACTCCAACTTGATGTGCGTGAAGCGCGAAGTTCCTTGCTGCCATGGTTCAGGGCCCGCTTATGGGCCGTGGGAGCTCTATAGAGTTCTAGATACTCTCGTGCTTTCTAAGGCTTATTTTTCAAGAAACGATGGCAATAAGTTAGAAATCCTTTCCAACGGGAGACACAGGGCTAGGGCGGGAGAAATTAAATCTCAAACGGGAGAACGTGAGATTTTGCAAAAATGGGCTTTCGGCGGGAGATCTCCCGTCGAAAGCGAGAGAGTTGGAGTCTCTGTAATACACTTGTATAAGATTTGTAGGCATTTTAATGTTCCCAAGATCAAAATACATGTATATGGGGTATGCTGCATCATTAGTCATTGTGCTTGTTTTTTTCGGGGGGGGGGGGGGAGGGTTTTAGGACAAATGTTTCAAGAAGGTTTTGTTGTTGTTGCTGTTGTTGTTATCGTTATCGTTGTTGAATGATTTATGTATTTTTGTCACCAAAGCTAAACAATACGCTTCTTGTTTCCAGAGTAGTGTAACTAGTCTTCACTGGCAGAACATAAGTTATAACGTTTCTTTTCTAGTATTTGTCAGGGTCATATCATGGTCAGCATTGATGTCTATTTAACAACTGAGATATTCCATTACCAAAACAAGTTCAGTTTTAAGTTGAGTATGTGTAGATATCAGGACGGGGCTATTTGGCCATAGAAGATATAAAATTGTCTCTGATTTAACTTTAATGACAGGATTTTGCCAAATTGAAACTTATTGGACTAATATGTTTATTTGAAATGCAGTTGTATTTATAACTCGGTGGGTAAATGGAACAGGGATTGAGCCTCGGTGATTAAGTTTGCCTTTTCCTCCCCTGGCAACTAGCAGTATGCACCTAGAATCACCACATTTTTATATCATGTGATATGGCTTTCTCCTTGTATTTTATGGTGACATGCCAAATAAATGAATAACAATAAAATAGTGCATTAATGATGTGGATTCTCTTACCCTCTCTGATTTCTCACACCAGCCTGATGTTATTTCTATTGAAGAAGTGTATTGCAGCTCATGCAACAGGTGCACTTTATCATGTGGTGTATCCTGCATTTACATGTGAGATGACACCTATGTGATTAATCCAAAATCCTGATGGCTTATGTAATCAAATCTCACTGGTTTTACTTTGGCCTAGATATTGTAGGGTCTACTCACATTGTTGGAATGTATTTCAAGCACTGGTGTCATTTTCAGTTCCTGTGCAAATTTTTCCCACTTTATTTCATCGTACTGTCCTTTTCAGCTTCATTTTGGGCGAAATTATTTTTTTTTTTCACAATGCACTCAGAGTAATACATACAAGAATCTTGTTACTTAAATCACAAAGACCCATTGAGAGTGTAGTCTTTGCCACAAGTGGAAATAACTAATCCGAAGTGGCAGAAGATATTGCAACCATGCATATTAACAACATTGGAAGGTAGCCAAGATTTTGTTCATTTCCTTATTTGATGTAAAGCATATTGCGTACACATTTCTTCAAAATGAAATCTTGAAGAGACAGAACCTACAGCAGAGGAATTCAAACTAGGGTAGTCAAACTTCTTCCTTTGTTGTAGTGAATTGACAAATTTTGTATAATTTCAGCATATACTCTAAGTGTTGCCTAAGGCTGCCTAAATTCTCCACTCCCAATAAATCTTTGATAAATACGCTTATTTGACTGTACATCTTGAAATGCTTTTGATTGTGACTGTACATCTTCTCTTCACCCTTCAAGCTAGGTTTGTGTTTACATGACAATTTGCCCCCATGTGGGTAATTTATACGGCATGAGTCGAGTGAAAGTGAAGCCATGTACGAGTGACAAGTTACAGTCATTTCATTCTCAAAGCCCATTGAAGAAACGAACCTTTATTAACTCTTGTCTGCCGGCAGTGCTGTCCCTTTATCAACTTCATTAAAAATGTCAACAATGAACACAATAAGCCGTTTGGATTGTGTGCGTTTCCCCATTCAAGGAATACCAGCATGCAATGTGCAGCGTATGAAATACTGAGTACTGGTAAGTCTTACTTTGTTGTGATTTGTGAAGATTCTCTATCTACTGGCTCTGTTAATAGTGGGATTTGCTAAAATGCTTCGTAAAAGATAGTGAGTCTAAAAGCATGGCACTTTGAAGTAGTGGTTGGTAAGCAGAACTTGTGTTAGTGATAGTGTTTCATTCCCCAATATAAAGTAATGTATTATTTTTGAATGATATTTAAACCAGGAAAAGATGAGTGTGTGTGTGTGTGTGTGTGTGTGTGTGTGTGTGTGTGTGTGTGTTTGCGTATGCATATGTGATTTCACTCTTTCTCTTTCTCTCTCTTCTCTCTGAGACCACCATATACATTGTACGACCCCTTTGGATCAGCTGTGATGTTACTGGTCCACGTGGATTGCATCGTATGTACTGGTGTAAATAAAATAATAAGCGATATCAATTATATTCTGCTGTATGCTCCACACATTCTACCTCTCAGGTTTAATGCTGCTTTCATGAATTCATCTCATGTGTATGTTTTTGTTTTTGTTTTGTTTTGTTTTTTTGTTGTTTTTTTTCTTCGTGTGTGTGTGTGTGTGTGTGTGTGTGTGTGTGTGTGCGTGCACTTGCTTATGTTTTTGTACGCATGACCTTGTTCCATCATTCTTAGTGTAATCATTCTTTTGGATGTGCTGGGAGAGGGGGGGGGGGGGGTTAGCTTTCCTGAGAGTAAAAAGTTGCATGTCTCCGGAATGTTGATGTGTTTTGTTTGTTTGTTTGTTTGTTTGTTTATTGGTGTGTGTGTTGTCGTTGTTTTTAGGTTTTTGGAGGGCTGCATAGCCGGTTAGAAGTACATGTAGTCATGTCGCGATGGTTTTTCAGGTAGGATATGACAGGGAGTGACCAGGGTCCCATTTTACCAGAGCTTCTTATTGATTTTAAGTCCCCGAAATCAGTTAAAACTCTCCCAAATCAATTATAAGTCCATAAATAAATCATACCTTATGAATTGATTATAAGTCAGTTTTATCAAAAGACCTATTGTTGAAATCAATTAAAACTTCAAATCAATTATAAGTCTCTTCGTAAAACGGAAACCCATGCTTGATTGAAAGTTATAATCGATTGTAAGTTGGTCAGAGTTATCATTCATTTCACTATCAATCATATCTCCCGCTTTATAAAACAGGGCCTTGAGTTTTAACTCGCGCTTTCTCTCCCCTTTGAATGTTTGTTTGATGTTTGTTTTGTTTGTTTTTACGAAATGGATACCAATACAAGAATGTACACGTGAAGTAATGCAATGTAATGCATGTGCGACACCTATATCTTTGACTTTCTCTCTTTCTCTGTCCCTCTCACGCACACACGCCCGTCCCCGTGCGCGCACACACACACACACACACACTTTTTTTCAGTAATCTTTACTTGATTGCTGTATAACTTTACATGACAAAACATTCATCTTGAATGTATGCAACAATATTTAGTCAACAATGATTGATCAAACGAAAAACAATACATAATAACCCGAGAATCATAACATACAGTACATCTTAATTTTACAATCTAAAATACAGTCTTACTCGTACGCACACACAAAAGAAAAAGGAAAAGAAAACAAAAAAAACCTGACCTACCCCTTCCACCCCCTGTAGTTCTAGGGTATACCCGTTCACATCCCAACCCTACACTTCAATAAATTACCTTTTATCGTAAAATTCTATAATGATATTCATCCTACATAGCCCTGTACTAATTAATGTAATCACAAATCACAGGCGCTAACAACGGAGAAGAAGAAGAAGAAAGTGTTAACAATAAGCCACAGAGAAAAATAAAAACCAAACTTACATTTGAACAACTACTATCTCCTTACAAAACCCCAGCCGCTCTCTCCCATTCAAATACATTAACTTTTAAACACTTTTTTTCGCTATTTTTTTCAAATATTCCAATTGATTAATAGATTAACATATTCCCACTTTATCAGATGCACACCTAATTTCCCTCTCGCAATTGCCAATTATCATTTCCTCTTCAATACTTGCTACTACTCTTTTCTGAATTGCGTTCAGAAGATGGTAAAATGCCACTACTTCTTGACTTATAAATATTATATTTCAACAGAATAATCAACAAATTAGCAAACACACACACACACAAACAACACAGTTTATCTCTGTAATGAGCAACAACTTGGTGTCATTTCATACTTAGAGGGGAAGTCCAGTCCAAATATAAGTTAGTCTGATAAAAAAGAGTAAAATCTTACAAGTTCAACAGTAAATATTTGACTGAAATCAGATGAAAAATAAGGAGGTTATGACATTTTGGAGTTTTGCTAATTTCTGCGAAACAGTTCTTGTACAGTGGATATGAATATGCAAATAAGTGAGCTATAACCATGTCATAACCTCGCAATTTTCCATTGATCGCGTACAAAAAAAGTGACGAAAATTCAAATGTTCTATCATTGAAGTCTGAAACATGATGTTATTCCGTTGAATAACTTCAGAACAGTGATCAGTTAGATATACATGTACATGTACCAGGATTTGACTCTCAGGCATAATTGGAGGGGTCGGTGCAATATAGTGCTAACCCACACTTTTGTAAAAATTGAGTTACATGCATTTTCATAATCCTTATCCTTCACTCTAACATCCGTGAAAATATCGTATTAGAATTCAACCAATAAGATTGTAAAAATGCATGCATTCATGTTTTATTAATGTACAATGCATGGACTTTCCAAACATTCAACAGCGATTATCTCAAAATGACTATTGTGTGGGTTAGCACTATATTGCACCGACCCCTTCAATTGTATTTGAATGAAAAACTGGAAATTTCAAACTTTTATGTACAAACTATATGGCAGGTTGTGAGGGGATGACATGCTCATTCTACCATTTGCATATTCATATTGACCGTTCAAGAACTGTTTCCTGAAATTTTAGCAAAACTTCAAAATGTCATAACTTCCTTATTTTTCACCCGATTTCGATCAGAATTTTACCGTTAAACACGTAATATTTTACTCTTTTTTTCAAACTAACTTATATTTGGATTGGATTTCCCCTTTAAAGCTGATCCACTACCTTCCGACCCCCGATCACAGTAAGACAATCCGAGGCGCTCTGATGTAAACACATCCAAGTCGTGACGTCACATGTGGCACCGAGTTTGAGTTTGAGTTCACGACCTCTCGACGATCCCCGGTCTAGGAACATCGCCAAGTGACCTATCACGCTTCTCTTTATTATATCGATGTAGCTGTCCTGAATAAGGAAAGGAGTATCACTCTGGGAATCCAAGGATTATACTAACGTAGATGAGAACAGAAGACCGGGTTCAGCGATACAGGTCGGGAAAAATACAAAACAAGAACAAATTTATGGAAAGAGGGCGGAAGAGAAAGAGAAAAAAAGATAGAGGGAGAGACAGGCAGAGCGAGGGAGAGAGATGGATGAAGACCTTATTTCATGTTCGAATTAAGGAACCTTCAGAATAAGAAACCACATTTCATTTTCGGCTCAACTAACCTTCAGAACATCGAACCTTCGAAATAAAGGCACAAAAAGTTTAGATTAACGAACCCTATTCATTTTCGGATTTACAACGAATCTTCAGAAAAACGAACCTTCGCAACAATCCAACAAAAATGCTCAGCTTAACGACCCTCTATAGGCAAAGGAAATTATATGTTTTGGAATAACGAACCTTCGGAATGACGAACTTTATCTGTGTGTGTTTTTTTTTCTCATTAACGAACCTTCATAATAACAAACAGCACCCGCATGTAGTGATTGTATAGTAGCCGTGTCTGAGAGGCCATATAGGCCAGCTTTACAAAAATGGTGTAAGTGGAAAATATATTCAAAATGGTGTTGGCAAGCCCGGCACTGCGACGATATTTCAGAAATAGGTCCACGTACTGGCAGAAAAGGTCTGTCAATACGTCATACTGTGGTCCAAGCCGCATAATAAACGATGAGGGCTCTCGTGTGAAACTCCTCCTCTACATCTCCCTGCTGCAATAGTCATCGATGTCACCCTATAGCAAACCACCCCTATACCCCATTACCAATGCCTCCACGACTGGAAAAGTCTCCAAAGCAAACAGAAAAGGACCCTAACCGCCTGGATGGGGACATTGAGGCTGGGTTGTCAACCCCTCTTCCACCTCATTCTCCACTCCCCCCCCCCCCCCCCCCAGAATGATCAACGAGCAGAAATCTCAAAATAATAATGAATATTATTGTGCATCGTTCTCCTCACAATACAATATGACAGAACGCCAGCATAAGTATCAGACGAGCAAGCATTTAAGATATAAAGAAAGCCAGAGCAATGGATACATGCATTCATGTTGGTAATAAACATTGTAATAAGTGTAACTTGTTTTTATCTTGTTATCCATCTGATACAGCTTGTATGTGACCATGGGTGATTAGTCATTTAGATAAAATTCAGCCAGGATCTGTTGAAAAAAAAAAACCTCTATTAGATCAATGGACGGGCTCTGAAACCGTGACTATTGGGGAGATGATAATGGGGTGACGACCATGACGACGACGACGACGATGATGACGAAGACGATGATTATTGATGGGTGAGTATACAGTGCTCAGTATTAAAGAAGAAATCCACTCTAAAATTTTCTTAATTTCATTGAAAAAGAGAACAATATTTCCTGCAGAACAGTGCAAATATGATCAAAAGCGGATAAGAAACAAGAAAGTTATGACATTTTGACATATCAAAATTTTTCGGAAAGCGCTTCTTGACCAGTCGTTATGAATATTCAACTCAGCAAGTTCTTATGTTCTCACAATTTCTCATACTGATTTCAAATATTGAAATAAGAAAAATCTCATATTTCTGCTGTATAGATATAATACTTGCCGTGAAACCATCCAAAATGAAAAAAAAAACAACAACATTAATGTTAACTCTATATATTTTGGTATTGGAATATGCTTTTACCTGTATATGTATTAGCTAAAGATAACATTTTTCCCCGAATTTCATATATAACGTACACGAAAAATTATGAGGGCATGACATCATTAACTTGCTTACTTGAATATTCATAAGGACTGGTCAAGAAATATTTTCCGAAGAAATGTGAAATTTCAAAATGTCATATCTTCCTTATTATAATTTTTCATCCGATTTTTGTCGTTTCTGGAATGTTCTGGATTTTTTTCTCTTACCTTTAGAGTTTATATACTTTGGGGTAGATTCCCTCTTTAAAGGACAACAAAATGATTGCAGGTGTATTTTGTTGCAAGAACTTTTGAATGTACACCGCATTTTATGCAAAACAAGTGGACGGGTTTAATGCCTCGTCCCGACATTCCTGTCTGAGGTTGACAGTGTCTCGGGTCACTTTCCTTTTTATCCCCTCTTTTCTTTTTCTGCAGGCCACACAGTGGGCATCCTTTATTGTCTATTATACTGACAATTAAGTCACAGAGAGGCGAATAAGGTTAACTACTGTATATCTCCCAAAACAAAAAGCAAACATTCGAGTATGAAAGGCTCCTCGTGATTAAGTTGATCGCGGTGTGCAATAAAGGCGACAGCTCACCACTGTGCAACATTACTAGTACGTGACCAAATAAATCAGGCTCTTTCCACGTACAGGTATATTTTTATCTCTTATTTCAAGTGCTTCCACTTTTGCAGCGCCAACGTTTCCCCTTTGTATGAAATTCCATGTCTTCCTGGTTATATCATCCTTTATTTCGTCGGCAGCAGATAAATTCTGGAGTAGCAAACCCGCGTGTAGCCTGCTCAAAATTTAACACAAACAGGGGGGGGGGGGGTATATTGATTAGAAAGAGTATGAGCTGTAGCATTCCTCACAAAGGAACAGCAGCATACATTTACATTTTGTCTTTTTTATTTATCTATTTCTTTTTGTAGGCGTTTGAAAAGAGTGTTATATAATTATGTCGGGATCGGTAAGAGGGGACAAGTCTTATATTCATAACCGTTGTAACTTCACGCCCAATAAGGCGAGTACAAGTCAAGTTGCTCAACACCATGGAAGTCGCACATGAACTTTAACCACCGGCAAATATAAAGATGAGGTGGGGAGATAATTATAGGACGGCTGATGAAAGATTAGACCCCTATAGGACCCCTTTCCAGGAGGACGAAAACTATATTGGCAAAATATTTTAACAATCTCCAAGACCCCCCGAAAAAAAAATTCATGTTGATACGTTCTATAAGATCCTTGAGGACTGATACAGGGACCAAAAATTCTTCCCGATCTCTTATTAGCCCCTCTGTATCGTAGAGCACGGTCTCCAAAATGATTTCTAAGCAATTTCACTGACTTTTCTCGCTTTTTCACCGCTCTGTAGATGATCTCCCTCTCATTATTATTACTACCACTATAGGGCAGACAATAATTCTTCCAAATTGTTGCGTTTGATGAGGAATAACATGTTGAGAGATCATTGAAAGACTGGTGAGAGGCTTGAGCGCTTGTTGAGATACCACCGAGTATTCACTTGTAGTCAGCTTCCCTCACAAACCACAAAGTGACGGTCAGAATATGATGAATACCATTCTGATCATAAAAGCATTTCACTGAGAGATCATTGGGAACCACGAAAGACCTTGAAGATCACCGAGTAATGGTCTTTGAGAGATATCTAGAAATTTTTGTGGTCTCATAACAGTCTGCGTCTGTAGAACAGGAGGGGAGGGGTAGGAACCTAGGTGCGGCTGTGCTGAAGGCTATGGTGGACCCGACATGTGAAACTGCTCGGTTGAAATGAGAAATTCATTAAGTCTTGGCATATATTTAGATTTCAGGTTTAAAGGAACATATTCAACCGTTGCTGAAATAGCGAATACAACGGACGACCTTACTTTCAAGTCCAGTGATTGCCTACATTTCTCTTATGAGGCTTATATTGTAGTAGATGATCTGTAACAACATGCTGAAGCACGTCGGTTGTCTCGTCACATGACCCTTTTGTACTGCTTTATTTTATTTGCTCGGGTTTGCATGGATGTTTCTGTATCTGTGCCCATGTCTGTGTGTGTGTGTGTGTGTGTGTGTGTGTGCGCGCGCGCGCGTCATCTTGTCCCATTGCTTTACTTGGACCTCTTCCTCTTATTTCTTCTGAATCGGAGTGCCCATTCGTTTACTTAAACTTACGTATGCAACTATTTTTTAGCTTACCTGAGCCGAAGAATCAAGTGAGCTATTGCCATCACTCTTCGATCGTCCGGCGCCCGTCATGCGTCGTGCGTCGTGCGTCGTGCGTCGTGCGTCGTGCGTCGTGCGTAAACATTTTACATAATTATTCATTGTCTCGAAAACCCCACGACCGATTTTCACCAAACTTGGCAGGTAGCATACAGGTATAGCATTTTCATATTAAATGTGAAATTCTTACCAGGCATCACATACGCACTGAATAGGGCAAATTATTCACGAAGAATGGTAACTTTTAATAGGCTTCTGTTCTTATGTAAAAGCTTGTGCTTCAAAGGCTTGCCTGTCTTGGCAGGCATCACATAAGCACTGAAGAGGGCAGACATGGGGCGTCCTCAGTGTATTCAGCAATCTTTCTTGGTGATAAAGTGCCTGATCTCAAGGCAATGTGAGAGACGTCTTTTAAAATGCTTTCAGCGATGTTTAACAGACGTCAGGTGTACATCTTGGCCAACTGTGTATAAAAACTTTAGTAAGTACCGCAGAACAGAAACGAGCCACGACTTCATCAAAGGACGTCCAAGAAGTTGAAGATCAGTTCTGTGTGTGTGTGTGTGTGTGTGTGTGTGTGTGTGTGTGTGTGTGTGTGTGTTTGTGTGTGTGATTGACTGAGTGCGACTATGTGTGTATTTTGATATGTTTGTGTGGCATGATTAATCTTGTCTAGGACTGTCATTTGGATCTGCAAAGACCGAACTAAAAACACCAAGATTCCAATTGTTTTATCAAAACATCACATGAGCATTACTATACTTTAGCACAAGTTGATTTTTGCACTCTCTTAAACAATGTTTCCTGTTTATCTAAGCGTGAACACATACCATACAAAAGTGATACTGAATGATTCGGGATAAAACACTTTCAGAAATGTATGATAAACCTTTTGTTCATGGCTGGTTTTGAAAAGTAAGTGTAAACTTTTTTGACTCACCTTGTATATTGCTTGATATTTATTCATTGTACGTATTTGGATTTGCTTCATTGTACCATACTATGATATGCACCAATATGCTACTTCACACTCTTGTACAAATCGTCATTGTCATTTTGTAATCATTTTGTTATTATTTGGATATGGAAAATAACTGATATGAAATGAAATGAGCGATGAAGTTATGCCCGGGATGTGATCGAGTGCTGTCGAGTAACAGTCTAATAGTGAGCGAGTTTGGTCGAGTAGTGGTCAAAAGCAGTCGAGTTGTTCATCAAAACAGATCGAACCTGGATCAAGTTAATCGGGAACCAGTCGTGTCGTAGTCGAGTGTAGATCGGGTTGATCGGGAACTGATCCGCAGGAAAAAAAAAAAAATCCATCCCGACAAACTAGATCTTTGTACGATCGTTTCTCGTTGGCGTTTCCCAATCACCTCGACCTCTACTCGATCAATACCCGATCGCTGTTCGATTGCTTGCCTTTTCGACCCCTACACAATTTGTTTTGACATGTCAAAAATTGTTGTGTAGGAAGTTGGGCCTGACGACAAAGGTTGATCGACTCCGATCGCCCTTGACGAGCGAGAATGGAGAGGGCAAATCCCGCTCTAGATACCACAACGGATTGAAGGTTGAGGTGGGCGGGAAGATACAAAGACCTCGCCTCCAAGGAGCAGGCAAACAACACATTTTATTCATATTGTCTTTTACATGTCATCTGTAAACATGTATTGTGTTAAAAGGTTGTTTGTAATTCCTTCGCCTAGAAAATGTGTACATAAGATTCTGATATCAAAGACATTGTGATAAGAAATGTCAATACTTCTGTGTTTCCTATCAAAATTAAGTGGGGAAAAGAAAAAAAAAAGAGTCTCGCTTCATGAGAAATGTTAAGGGTAACAATAGGAATGGAAGATTCCCTCTATACAACAACGGATGGCAAGGTTGAGGTGGGCAGGAAGTACAAAGACCTCTCCTCCAAGGAGCAGAAATAATAGTAAACTATTGTCTTTTTAATGCCATCTGCAAAGATGTATTTTGTTTAGAAGTTTTTGTTAATTCATACCAATTCAAGATAAAGGTATACATACGGGAACCAGTCGTATTGATCGGGAGCTGATCAGTAGAAACAAAAAAATCTGTCCCGACCCAACTAGATCTTTGTACGATGGTTTCCCCTTGGCGTTTCACAATCACCTCGACCTCTTCTTGATCAACACCCGATTGCTGTTCGATTGTTTTCCTTCTCAACCCCTACACAATGTTTTTGTTAGTTTGTTTTGTTGGGTTTTTTTTTCTACATGCAAATTGTTGTGTAGGAAGCTGGACCTGCCGATCAAGGTTGATCGACTCCGATCGCCCTTGCCGAGCGAGAATAGAGAGGGCGAATCCCGCTCTTACAACGGATTGAAGGTCGAGAAGATACAAAGACTCCCTCTCCAAGGAGCAGACAATCACACATTTTTATTTTCTATTGTCTTCTTCATGTTATCTGTAAACACGTGCTGTGTTGAAAGGTTGTTGGTAATTCATTCGCCTGGAAAATGTGGACATAAAATTCTGACATCAAAGACATCGTGATTGGAAATGTCAATACCTCTGTGTTTCCTATCAAACTTATTTGTTAGTGGGGAAAAGAAAAAAAAAAGTCTCGCTTCATGAGAAATGTTTAGGGTGACAATAGAGATGGAGGATCCTGCTCTATACAACAACAGATGGCAAGGTTGAGGTGGGCGGGAAGTACAAAGACCTCCCCTCCAAGGAGCAGAAATAATTGTTTACTATTGTCTTTTCAATGCCATCTGCAAATATGTATTTTGTTGAGAAGTTTTTGTTAATTCATTCCGAGATAAAGGTATACATACGAATTCCGACAATTAAAAGCATCGTGATAAGATATGTAAACAGTCTGACAGTATGTGCGAATGTTGTTTCCTACTAAACTTATATTAGTTAGTGGGGAAAAGAAATGTCACCCTTCATGGGGGTTCCATGATATTTGCTCCTGAGACAATTGTTCCCATAAAATATCTGCACACTGATCCAAACATAAACTCTACCCACAAACATAACCCTAACCTTAATCCCCCTATCAGGCTAAACCTAAAACCCTATCACGACCCTAATTCTAATCCTACTCCTCACATCAAGCTAAACCTAAAACCCTATCCCAAACCTAATCCTAATCCTCACACCAAGCTAAACCTAAACCCTATCACAACCCTAACCCTAAAACCAAGTCCTTGGAGAAAATAAGACTGGAGGAATTGTCGCAGCAGCCAATGTCGTGTCATCCTTCATGGGAGACGTCAAGGGTGACAATGGGGAGGAAAGATCAAAACTCGATACCGTAACGGATACCAAGGTCGAGGTGAACGGGAAGTACAAAGACCTCAAGGAGTAGACAAACATTATTTTCTATTGTGTTTTCCATGCCGGTTACAAACATGTATTGTGCTGAAATGTTGTTGTTACTTCATTCGGAGATAAAGGTGCATAATAAAGATTCCGACGTTCAAAGCATCAGTCTGAGAAATGTAAACAGTATGTGTGAATGCTTATGTTTCCTGTTAAACTTGTTTGTAAGTGGGGAAAAGAAAAGAGAAGTTTCGCTTCATGGGAGACGTCAAGGGTGACAATAGGGAAGGAAGATCCCGCTTCATAGCACAACGGATGGCAAGGTTGAGGTGGGCGGGAAGTACAAAGACTCCTCTCGATCCAAGGAGCAGAAAGACACACATTATAAGTTTCTATGGTCTTTTTCGTGCCATCTTGATACAGTATCTGAAAAACGATTTATTCTTTTTCCGCGGTCAACCATATACCTTCGGTATTTGGCAGTGTAGTACACCGTACCTCGCTCGACCTTTACATTGTAATTGACACAGACGTTTGATTTTGACGTATGTAATTTCTTGTTTGTTTGTTTTTTGTGTTTTGTTCTTTACCCCTCCCCCCCCCTTCAAGGAGCAGACAAAAACACATAGTAATTTTCTATTGTCTTTTTCTTATGCCATGCATCTGTAAACATGTATTGTGTTGAAGAAAAGTTGGTAACTTATTCGCAGGTAAAATGTGTACATAGAAATTCTGAAATTAGAAACATCAGTTTGAGAAATGTAAACAGTATGTACGAATGCTTCTGTTTCCTACAAAATGTATTTGTTAGTGGGGAAAAGAAAAGAAAAGAAAAGAAAGGTCTTTCGAAAAATATTAGGGTGACAATGGGGAGGGAAGATCTTGCTCTAGACAACAAGGGATAACAAGGTCGAGGTGGGCGGGAAGAACAAAGACCTCCCCTCCAAGGGGCAGACAATCACACATAATTATTTCTATTATCTTTTTCACGCCATGTGTAAAAATGTATTGTGTTTAGATGTTGTTGTTAGTTCATTCCCTAGGTAAAATGTATACAAAAATTCCGACGTTAAAAGAATCAGTTTGATAAAAGTAAACAGTATGTGCCAATGCTTCGATGTTCCTGTTAAACTTATTTGTTAGTGGGAAAAGAAAAGAAAAGTCTCGCTTCATTATAGGAGACGTCAGGGGTGACAATGGGGGGGGGGGGGGGGAAGAGAGATCCTGCTCTATACCACAGGATGTCGAGGTCGAGGTGGGCGGGAAGTACAAAGACCTCCCCTTCAAGGAGCAGACAATCACATGATTATTTTCTATTGTCTTTTTCATGCCGTCTTCATATCTACAAAGTTTTCCTCGGTCAACAATACCTTTTGTACTTGGCATTCTAGTGCAATGTAGGCCTACCTACAGACCTCGTTTTACCTTTACATTGTAATTAAAAACAGGCGTTTGACTTTGACGCATGCAAATTCGTATACTGCTGGACGATCATTGCAATAGCATTCCGTGCTGCTACTTTGGACTTGCTCAGTAAGAAGACAGCACAAATCTACCACTTGCAGATGAAACAAAAACACAGCTATAGTGCTTCAAAATAGTTCTAAAATGTGAGTTAAGGATTGAAATAACCAGTATAAAAAAACTTAATCAGTATAATCAATGTTAAGTACTGTTGAATATACAAAATGTGAACAATAGCTATAATAAAGTTGGCTCTAGACTAAACCGTCTACAGTTATGGTTTATTTAAGAAATAGCGATATTTCCTTATATTTTAGGCTTCATCGCAATTTTTTTATGTGGTAGGATGTACATATGCATCAAATGTGACAACTCGAACATTTTTAAATCACTGTTCCCAGTGGTAAAAAGTACCTTTAAACTCTGATAAAGCTACCCATCAATTTCTTCTTATTCTTTGATTTTTTTTCGTTTATATGTTAGCAGAAAGAAACGAAGGCAAACTCCACAACCTCAGGATTTTGCTTTCATGTAGTACTCAAAACACGCACAATTAATGTAACACCACACACATCACATAATTTTTTTTTTACATCCAAGAGTATTTTACGATAACACCCAAACACCTGTTGTTTCCACCACTGGGTAGGCCTACTCTCAGTTCTCGTTGTAGTTGTAAATATACTCTCGAATAAATGGTGATTGTGAACAAGACAGAATTTTCAATTCGTGTGGGCTGCGGTCGCCAGTACTTCTGCCCGCTACGTGCTAACAAAAAGAAAAAAATAAAATAAATGAGTCATTCCCGAAAGTGCGAAATGTGGACCGTTGGGAGAAAGTCGACGGTCATCCGTAGGACCTAATAATATTGTTCGTCTGCATTGATGTCTTTCTGTGTCTACAGATGGTGCTGACCCTGTTCACGGCCAATAACATGCCGTTTTTTAATTGCCCTTTGAAATACCTAGGAATGTTTCGTGTTTTTTCAGGGATGATACATACTGCGACCTCGTACTTGTTTATCATGCGTCTGTGCTCCCCCACCCACAAGATGTATTCAGCTTCTTCTGGTTGGCAGCGATTCGGTCACTATTATTGCACTGACAATGAGCCATAGACATAAAATTAGCAATTGTTCGCAAGCAAAAGCTTTTGCCGGCAAGCACAAGCAACTGCTTGCTGCCAGAAAACAGTTGCTTATAGATGCAGTATTTGCTTGAAAATATATGCAGAGAACAAACCTTTTACTTGTTATTGCTAGCAGTTGCTCACGTTGTTGTTGTTGTTGTTTTAAACTCTGTCATACCAGCTTAAGCTTTTGCGTAACTGGGGCATTTGCATTAAAGTTTCATTTTCTATGTTGGAAAGAGAGAAGCCAAAGATGTACAGGAGCAGAACAAATTAAGCAGAATTTGTTCGTGAATCGTATCGGGAATTATTTCGATTCAACAAGGAACAAGAAGAACCATTTAGTTGTTATAAGCACACAAAAAGAGAAGGATGTCGGTGGAGAGCATGATGAAGTCTACAACCCATGACCTGGCGGATCCGGGGTCCCAAGTCAGCCAGTATGTGTGTGTGTGTGTGTGTGTGTGTGTGTGTGTGTTTCATTGGGTTTCATTTGCAAAAATGGGAACTGAAGATTTTTTTAGAGATAGGTTAATTCAATGATTTTTATTCCCATGGTTGGTAGGGATAGATGTACAGATTGCTGGTCTGAATTATATATCTTGATTATCATTTTCAATTTTTTTTCCCACGTCAGACGCACGGCCAGTTTCGGTTTCTGGTGTAAGTCTATGAATTAGGTAACCCTAATTATCATGGTTATAACTTAAATTTTTTTTCAACTTTTCAAGTTCTCATACTGTCCATAAAGTGGTAGCATGAGAAGCCAAGATTTGACCCATCACAACTCCGTCTTTACCTTAACCCTATAAAGCCCAAGGGGGGGGGGGGCACATTGTGCCCCCCCTTCCAGATTTTCCTTCGCCACTCCTTCGTCCTTAATCCGATTTCAACCAAATTTGGTGACTTTTCCTAAAATCTTATTGCAAACATTTTGATATATAATTTAGCTATATTTGATGTTGCTGGTTGCCATGGCAACCATAAACTGACAACCATGTCAGTCAGATTTTGCATCTTTTTTCTGTTCCCATTTCATTTAACAGCATTACAGTGTATGAAATGTGTGTTTCTTGGCTGAAATTTGTTGAAGAAGCAAAATTTTAAGTAATTATGGTCCTGGAAAGTTTTTCTTATTATTTCCTTTGTATTTATGAAATGAAATGAAATGAAATGAAATGAAATGAAATGAAATTTATTCATATTCCACATGGTGGACATTATATGATAGAATATACAGGGTATAACACATAGTGGACATTATATCAAAACTATACACAGTATGTTACATGTATATATACAAGATATAGTGATATTCTGAGATAGAATAACACCATATACAAATGTGGAGGGGACTACTTAGAAGCACTGCTTGTTAAATGTAGTCCCCCTACAGATTATAGACAAAATGATATCAAAGATAAGGCTGAGTGAAATATAACAAAAACACCATAATTATATACACTATTTACAAGGGCACATGAACCGTACTATGGATATACAAACAAGTCATGTATATGTTACAAAGCATAAGTTTATGTATAAAGTGTTTACAGTGTACATTATATACAGTGTACCATTAGAATAATGAATGAAACAGAAGATGACCTTCCGAGTATACTTAATGAAGTACTTCTAGAAAACATTGATTTAAATATACATACGTTTAATTACCATAAAACTGTTTATTAATACTTATCAAGAAACACATTTTTGAGCTTATACTTAAAGCTATTCAAGCTCTGAGCTTGTTTTAGTGAACGATCAAAGGAATTCCAAAGCTTAGGACCAGTAAACATAAAATTTCTGTTAGCAAAACTGGTTCTATTTTTAGGAAGATGATAATCATTCGCATACCTTGTTGAGTAATTATGTATAACATTATTTTTTCGAAACATTTCCTTAAATACAGCAGGAGTAGCGTTAATTTCTACATTGTACATAAAACAACCCAGCTGAAGACGATATAAATCAGTAATCTTAAGAATACGGTTTTCTTTAAACAAAACATCAGTGTGTGATCTATAAGCGGTATTGCATATCAAACGCATCGCTCTTTTCTGCAAGAGGAGCACCCTGTCCATTTTAGTTTGTATTGCATTTCCCCATGCCATTACGCCATAATTAAGGTAAGGAAGAATAAGAGTTGAATATAACATAAGAAGCACTGACTTGGGGAGAATCCGTTTAACGTGATTAATGATACCAATATTTCTTGAAACTATCTTACAAATATTATCAATATGACAATTCCAAGTTAGCTTATTGTCAATTGTAATACCGAGAAATTTTGTAGTCTTGACTTCTTTAATAACAGAATTATCAAATATCACTTGGTCAGGAAGTTGTTTAACAGAGTTACTGAATAACATGTAATTGGTTTTTTGTTTATTTAAAGATAATTTATTTGCTTTTATCCAATTTGTTACATGTGCAAGTTCTACATTTAAAACTTCTACTAACTTATTAGGATCACTGTGAGTATAGAATACGTTTGAATCATCAGCAAAAAGGATAAAAGAGAGAACACTCGAAGAACATCGAATATCATTTACATAAATAGAGAATAGCAGTGGACCAAGAAGGCTTCCTTGGGGAACTCCACACGTGATTGGTACCGTAGACGAATTATATCCATCAATGGTAACAAATTGCTTTCTTCCAGAAAGATAACTTTCGAACCATTCCAGAGCCTTACCTCTAATACCATAGTGCGCAAGTTTGTATAACAGAATGTCGTGATTTATAGTATCGAATGCTTTAGAAAAATCTAAGAACAAACCGATAGTATGACAGGATTTTTCGATTGAAGCTGATATGGTATTTATTAAACTTAGAATGGCATGAGTTGTGTTATGTTTTTCTCTAAAGCCAAATTGGGAGTCAGATATGATGTTGTGAGATTCAAGGAAGGTAGTTGTCCTTGAATGAACAATTTTCTCTAAGATTTTTGATAACGAAGTTAACAAAGATATTGGGCGATAGTTGCTGATACATAATTTGTCTCCTTTCTTAAATATTGGAGTCACCTTTGCGAGTTTCATTTTAGATGGTACTTGACCAGATTGTAATGAAAGGTTATATAAAAACAATAAAGGATCTGCTATACAATGTATAATGTGTTTGATAAGGACATTGCCAATGTCATCATAGCCAGGGGCTTTGTTTGCTTTGAGCTGAAGTACAATTTTGATTAATTCTTGCCTGTCAATTGGTTTGAAAAAAATTGAGTGGTCGTTTGGTGAGGAAAGAAATTCGTAAAATGATTTATCACTTGGAGTAATAGTTTGTGCTAAATTTGAACCTATCTTTGAAAAGTATGAGTTAAAAATCTCGGCAATTTCAGACTTGTCCTCAATGATAGTATTATCAACTTGAACTTTAGAAATGGGATTTACAGCCTTCCCTCTATTCAAAACGGTATTTATTACTTTCCAAGTGTGCTTGATATCACATTTGAATTGACTCAATTGGTCCGCAAAATATTGTTTTTTAGCTAATCTGAGTGTATTGGTAAGAATATTTTTGTACGAAATATATTTCATTCGAGAGGTTTCGTCACGGTTTTTGATAAAATTAACATATAAAGTACTCTTGCGATTTATTGAGCGTAAGAGTGTTTTGGAAACCCATGGTTGCTTGGGGATTCGTTTGTAATCCTGTGTACGACATTTCCTTAAGGGAATGCATGCATCTAGGCAATTATTCAAAAGATAAAGAAAGTTATCATATGCTTGGTCAATATTTTCATTTGCGTCATACACAGTTGACCAGTCCACAGATTGAAGTTTTTCTTGAACGAGAGCGATATTTTCAGGGGTGAATTTACGACGAAATACATGCCTTCGAATTGTACTATGACTCCTTGGTCCAATATCAAGGTGACAAAATATCATAAAATGGTCTGATATATCGCTCACCACTATGCCAGATTTTGGAAAAGGTTTTAGGTTCGCAAAAATGTTATCAATAAGAGTAGCAGAATGACCAGTAATTCTTGTTGGTTTAGAAATAAGAGGCAGAAATGAGGCTTGTAAAATGTTATCAAGGAAGTTATCACAGGCAGCATTACTGCTTGACAAAAGATTTATATTGAAATCACCCATGATGATGCAATCCTTATTGTGGAATGCACCGTTTCGACAAATATCGTTCATAATATTCATAAAATCATCATAATTAGATTGAGGAGGTCTGTATATAACTCCAAGCAGAATGTTTTTGCCCTTACAGACAGAAATTTCAATAAATAATGATTCTATTACATCATTCATATATTTCAGTTCTTCCTTTATAGCGTAATTATATATTCGGGGAACATATATAGCTACTCCACCACCTGGTCTATTTGATCTGTTGTTAATGACAATATCATAACCAGCAAGAACATTAATTGGACCTGACGCTGGAGTTTCAGCAGACCACGTTTCAGAGAGGCCTATGATAGGCAACATGGGCAAATCAATATTATCAAGAAATAAGCGAAGCTTTTCAAAGTTTCGATTAGCACTTCTTATATTCAAATGGAAACAAAATAATTCAGCTCGTTCTAGCGTTCGTAAATATTCTCTAAGGGTAGCTTCTGTAAAGTATGGCGATTGAGCAAGTTGACACGCTTCATCGTGGCTGTTAAACTCAATGTTAAGTTCATCTAGATTGTCAGCTAAGATTCTAGTTGCAGTCCTATCAAACTTGGTGTTTCTAGCAGGTACATTTTGGTCTTTTTGAAATAAAGTAACAAAGTCATCATCTGTTAAGAGATTAAAAGGAAAAATATTGTTATCCAGCATTTAGAGGAAGGATCATAGTGGTAGAAAACAAACAAAGGTAATACGTATATTTACTGTAGCTTTGACAAGTCCTCTTTCCTGTTGATGACACTGATGGCGCCTCCGTCGTTTTTCTTCACGTAGATTCGCCCGTTGTGGGTCCACAGGTATTTGTATCCGGCCAGCCTCCTTGCTCTGTTTGTTTCCTTCAGCAGCTCCCTGGTGGACGCAACAAGGTTTTCGTTGACATAGATCCTTCCGTTGCCCTTAGAGTTGCTGCGGAGCCCGAGATCTTTCGTGGTGAAGTGCTGTAGCTTTCTTCGGCCGTCGTAGATCATGTTTCGCGAGCGTCGGTTGGTGAATCTCACGATAATCGGCCGTGGCCCCCGCTGATCATCCTCTTTTCCTATTCGATGAGCAATGTCGATGTCGCCAGCGCTCACATCTTCGGTGATCTTCTGAGCGATCTTTAAGACGATCTTTTCAGGGTTTTCACCCTTTTCTTCTGGCACGCCGGCAATTTCAAGGTTGACCCGACGGTGGTACTGGTCGAGGTCTTTAATTTGGTGTGTCAGATCGTCCACTCTTTTCTCCAGCTGCTGATTTTTTTGTTTGAGCTCGTGATTTTCTCCCTCCAGTCGCTCGGTGATCTTTTTCATCTCCTCGAATTTGGCATCGAGAAAAGTGATAGAGTTCAAAATGCCCTGCTGGCCCTCCTTCACATCCGAGACCGCTTTCTCCAGTTGAGAAAATTTGCCGTTAAGAATACGTGAGAGATTTGCTACTTCATCCCTCAACGCGCTGAGATCCACTTCCTCAGCAGATTTCTTCTTCGGAGGCATCTTTTGATGATGTCACAAAAGCTCCTAACACTAAGCGCGAAATAAAGGGATGGTTGCTATGCGCGATGAGGTAGTGATGGAAGAGTACGCAGGAAGGATGCGTGGCATACGCACCAGGTAAGTTTTGTTTGAAAAGTCTCAAGCAAAATATCTTCCCAAAACAGCGAAAATGAGTGAAATAACCGTACGATACGCGAAGTAGAAGCACTTAATGCAGATGTCAATCAGATAACTAGATTCTCAGTCAAAAACGCCGTCATTTGATGTAAAAAACTCACAACAGGCAAAACTGAATCCGCATATACCGAGTGTCACTTGGGAGCTCCTCAAAAACACGTCTTCCTATGTTGACCACCTAATGATTCATTTATGTGACAAAGGCATAAAACAATAGATATAAAAGAGATAATTGAAAACAATAATATTTTATACAGATTGCCCTTATATTTTGAGTTATTTTGATTCCTTCACCCAAGTTATGCCCCTAATATCATTAGTTTATCATATTATCAATTTGCAATCTCAAAATTCCACTATTATGCAAATATGAAATGTCATAACTATACATGTACCCACCCCAAACATTTCATCTCAGGTCTCATAATGTATCACTATGTTGATATGAATAGCGCCCCCATGTGGTGACCTTGAGAAATTTCCAACATAACAAATAATAAAATTCCACTTGCTTATCATTTTATGGCAAATATGAATATGATTGGTCTATAACAAGACATATATAATGGGGATAAAGAAATTATACCGAAAAATCATGTTTTTAGCATATTTCTTATGTATTTCTTTATATTTTTGTAAATAGCGCCCTCCATGGGTGACCTTGTGAAAATTCAAATGTACGGTCATGTAGAGTATGAGTTACTCTACCCACATGCCAAATATGACGATGATACATCAAATAATAAAAAAGTTATATAGGGGGCACAATGTGCCCCCCCCCCCCACCCCTTGGGCCTGCGAGGGGTCAAAATAGCTTGGGCTTAATAGGGTTAATAGTATATATCGACAAGCACATGTCGACAAGCAGAAGCATGTGCTGTAAATTTTCTGATGTGCTTGCAATACTTAGCATTATGTCCCCCAAGAAGGATAGGTTATCAACTTTCAGAGATATCCGTGTAAGGACCGCAAAGGGACCCAGTTGCCTCCATACTCTTCCTTGATGTCCGTGTTAGCTCCGTATACGATTCCGGTGTGGTCCGCGTTGCTATTTTGTCTGATCGTGTGGACACCGCACTTGTCCGTGTGATAGACTCCGTATTATTTTGTCCGCATGGACACCCAGTTGGGATCGTATCTGTTGTAATAGTGGACAGATTCAATGATGAATAAATATACAGTTGTTTAAAGATAAATGTATAACAACTTTAATCCACAATTAAAAACGAATGTCATGGTAATGACTGCTGCTCTGACCGTATCACTCAATTATAGAATACATATGATATACATACATTTGTGATAAACTATGTAGTGCGCTCATTATACAACAGTCTTCACACCGGCATCGAGAGGAAAGTCGTGATGTCACACCTCAGAACACCAAAGATTACGATCCGTGATGATCCGTAAGGCGATCCCTGGAAGTGTAAGGGGCTTTATACGAGTAAGCAATTTATGACCAGCTATGCACCCTCGCCCCCCCCCCCCCCTCCTCCCCACATAAATGCAAAGCAAAGCAAAACAAAACAAACATGACGCCGAAAAGGTCTGGCCTTATCGCCATCGTATAACACACAGCCTGCATTTGTAGAGGCTGGCCTATTCATTTGGCCATTTTCATTAGTAATAATAATAGTAGACATTTAGAGCGCCTTTTCCACTGGATGCAAAGCGCTATGACATGTCATCCCTGGTCGCCATAGGAGATAAAATATATACAAAATACCAGGCAGTGACAGTATAAGTCCAGTGCACATGAGGGACATCAAAACAAATAAGTCTTCAAGTTTTGTTTGAAATGATCGAGTGTGGGTGAAGATTTGAGAAGAGGATGGAGCTTATTCCACAGCCTAGGAGTACAAGAAGAGAAAGCTGCATCTCCGGATAGTTTTTTTTTTTTGTGTGTGTGTGTGTGGTTGTGTAAAGATAACGGATGATGAAAGACGAGTGCGCCTAGAGTGAGAGTGTCGTACCAGACACTCCTCAATGTACTCTGGAGCTCTTTTGTTGACTACTTTGTAGACCAGCAGGAGAAGCTTGAAGGATATTCTTGCTTTGATTGGCAGCAGTGTTCTCTACAGTGGATGGCTTCCTACCTCACAAACCGAAGGAGTCGTGTCTGCGTGTCTGGTCACTTGTCTAGGGAGTGTACTGGTACTTCAGTAGTTGGTATTCCACAAGGATCTGTAATTGGGCCCCTATTGTTCACCATGTATACCAGTCCTCTTGGAAATCTTCTACGTACTGAAAATATTAAGTATCAATGTATGTATGCAGATGACGTGCAAATCTATCTTGAGTTTGACCCAGTGACCCTTCCAGTGTTCAACTCACTCTGAATGCACTGTCCAAATGTGTGGGTAAAGTGCAGGAATGGATGACTGTGAACAAGCTGAAACTCAATGAAGAGAAAACAGAGTTTCTTGTTCTCGCCTCCCAACGCCATCTTAAGCTTGTACAGGACATCAAACTTGCTCTTGTGATACAATTCTCATCTCTCCATCTGATCATGTGCGCAATCTTGGAGTTATCTTTTCCTCTGATGCAAAGATGAGCATGCAGGTTTCACAGATCTGTAAGTTAGCTAACTACTACATCAGAAATCTGTGGAAGATCAGAAAATTTATTGATGCTTCTACTTGTCACGCAGCAGTCCGTGCATTGGTCTTATCGCGACTTGACTACTGTAATGCTCTTCTTGGCGGAATCAGTCAGGCTGATGCGGATCGCTTACATTGAAGATCTCATCATTTCAGGGAGACATTCAATGTTCCTTCATGTTGCACTCAAACTTGGAAAAAGTGCGATCTGTCATAGTGATCTTTAAAGTTCATGTGCTCAGTCATGAATGACATTTGTCTACATAATTAGGTACCAATGGAAAAAGGAAGAGCTCCTTTCCTCAAAACCAACATTGGGCTCTCCATAGCTAACAGATATGAAGCCCTCCAAAGTTAGATCCCCCTTTTTTAAACGCGCTGTTGTTATCCATCTGTGCATTATGTATCAATATAATGTACTAATGGCAGTTGAATACGACATCCACCCCAAAAGTAAATAAACTTCAAATGAAAGAGAAAAATATTCCCTACAGAATGATACTAAAGTGACAAAAATCAGGTACGAAATAAAGGAAGTTATGACATTTTGAAATGTCACATTTTTTTTCCGGAAAACATTTCTTGACCAGTTTTAAGAATATTCAAATGAGCGAGTTCATGATGTCATGCCCTAACAATTTTTCATGTATGATATATACGAAATTCGGAAAATTTGTCATTTTTAGCTGATACAAGTAAAAGCATGTTCCCATACAAAAATATGTATCACAGTTTACATTGTTCTTTTTTCTTTTGGGTGGTTGTTAAGACGAGTTTTATACTTATACAGCTGAAATATGTGATTTTTGTCATTTCTGTATATGATGTGAATAAGAAACTGTGAGAGCATGACATCGTCAACATGCTGATTTAAATATACATAAGGACTGGTCAAAATGTTTTCCGAAAAAATTGCGAAATTTCAAAATGTCATATTTCTAATCCAATTTTTGTCATTTTTATATCGTTCCGTAGGGTATACTTTTCTCTTTCTTTTTATTTATCTATTTATTTATTTTTGGGAGGATTTTCTCTTTAAATGTACAACGTCTTCAATGGTATTAGTGGTTTGCTTCTAAATGTTGCATACTCTAATCTAACCCTTATCTAACCCTTATCCGAATATCTCCATTATCCGTAAGCGATCTCGCCGTGATTTTTTTTTTCCAATCTAATAATTACGGGGAAAAGGGGGATTCTAAACTCAGACAAAATTCCAGCACAAACTCCCATGAATTACATATTATTCCAATATAATTAACTTACATTCACATCAAATCTTTATCTAAATAACATGCATTCAGACATTTACCACAACCAAATTACAGCAAGAACATGGACAGAAAACTTTTCATTAAATCAGGGCACGGTACAAGCGATCGTTCATTCAGCAAATTATCAGACAATTCTAAACGCAGACGATGTGATAAGGATGTGACATGTTCACTCAAAATTGATACATGCATGCATGTAGTTATACTATTGTGTATGCAGCTGCGTGTATTAAACATTGAGTCTTCCATATCCGGCCAAATCCCTTATCCGGATGAGTGGCCGGTCCCGACATGTCCGGATAGGAGAGGACGGACTGTATTAGGCATCGATGAAATGAAAGTATCGTTAAAGAGAGGATCCCAGTAATGTTTTTCATGAAATTGTATCAAGCTCAAATTCACCTTCTCTTATCCTTGTCTCTGTCCCTGTAATTGCTCCTCCAGTTGAACATCATAATATTATAGGACGTCATTTGTCCTTCGTCATCATTTCGTCATCATCTCATCCACTGTCACTGAGTGCTTGTTTACCTTTTGACAATGTATACCTAAGCAATATGAGTCCAGTAACCGCGCGTCGCTGAGCGTGCTCGTTGTCTATGCTGAGTGTTATTGATCAGTTTGAAGTCAGACGTGACAATTTTCGTCACCAGTTTGCGCTCAGTCGTTCAAGATGCAGCTATATAAGGACTTTCAGTATGCGAGAAACACGTCTACAAACAATTGGTTACTTGGTAAGTACAGGAGAATATTTTGAATAGCCCTCATAATTTACTAGCCGAGGTCGTAGCCCTTTTATTGCCGGACTCAATTTCTCTCAACTCCTCCGAATAGACAGTGTTTAGTTCAAGCCAATGCAATTACTTTTGTCTCGCTTTTTTTCAAAAGAACATTGAACGTGAGGGCATACCCCGTAAATACATTGTTTTGCTCACAAACCTGATCAAAATTATATTAACCAGATTGTATACGTTTCCTATGTCAGCCTAACGAGAAAAAAAAATGATGTTTTGAGAATAATGATTATATTTTGCTCCATGATGTAAAATATGGTTTACTCCGAAGATATTTAATATGAAGATTATATTTCTTCTGTTTCAGGCTCATTTCAATCTACTTTGATCTTAGTTTGAGAAGGCGTTTTCCCTGTAACCATGCTTAAGACAGCTCTTCTCCGCGTATAAGTGATGTTTTAAGTTTGGGTCAGTTTTACTCTATGACCTCACATTGCATTGAGCCCCCGATGGAGGACTTGGGGAGGGGAATTTCAACTACATGCCGATTCATGTACCTTAGAATAAGGGGAATTGAATTAAATCTAATTAAACTTAAATCGAAGATCAAATTTAATCTAATTAAACTTAAATCGAAGATCAAACTTTGAACCTTGACTAGACAATCCCTGAAGCAGCTCTTTCCGAACTAAACTGGGATGAAATGTGCTGTGACAGTTATACGTGATGGCGCAGTCAATATATTGTAGCATTCTAAATTTGTTATAAAAACAGCGATGTGCACACTGAAAACTCTACTATAAAGTTACACATTTCAAACTGAAGACTGGACAGTACACTATATACTGGGAATAAAGAAATTATAAAGAAAAATCATGTTTTTAGCACATTTCCTATGTATTTCTCTATATTTTGGTAAATACCGCCCTCTGTGGGTGACCTTGAAAAAATTCAAGTATGCGGTCATGTAGAGTATCAGTTGCTCTACCTATGTGCCAAATATGATAATGTAACATCAAACAATAACAAAGTTATAGGGGGGGGGGGCACAATGTGCCCCACCCCCCTTGGGCCTGGGAAGGGTCAAAATAGCTTGGGCTTTATAGGGTTAAGTTGGATTCCGTTAGTGGGTAAAATGTCCAGCTTTATAACACTTCTGTTTCGATGGTTTTAAAATTCGGGGTCATTACATGTGACCCATCCTCAACTGCGAACTGGTCTATAGTTGGTGTTTGCTGCGTGTCATAGATGGTGTTGCGAATTTATAATAACTAACTATTAGGGAAGGGAGAAAGATACTGGTGGCACAACAACATGTCACACATCTCTGACAACAAACAAACCAGCACCACCATACCACACTTAAGTAATAACAAAACTTTATTCATTGCAACTGACGGAAGAATTTCATGAATTTGAAAAACTTTATTCTTCCCCTCGCCTCAAACGCCTTCGTCCCCAGTCTCGATCCATGCTCTTCTCAACGTGGGCTCAACAGGCCACACCCACTTTGCACAAATGCATATTCATGACATAACTTAGAGTATAGTAAATACTCCTTTCTTTGCCCTTTCTTGCCCTTTTAGCGCTTTGTATCCAGTGGAAAACGCGCTCTTAATGTCTACTACTATTATCATTATTTCCTCCTTTCAATCAGACGTTTTCTGTGTTTTTACTTGTATGTTGTAACGTTCGACAACAGCCTCAAAAGACATCCATCCAAAATGAATTGAGTATCGTTATTTTCGTAACCTCTTCCATGAAACATAAATAACTGAACGGTTGAAATGAATGTTGCAAGTTATAGACGAAAAAAGCGTCTGGCGTCATAACTTGAGGAGGATCTGAGCGGTGCTATTCATGAAAAACACGAAGAGTATTCCAGACTGGGATGTGTCAGCTGCCCAGCCATCCCCGACGGATGCGGGGTGTTCGCCCGGAGGCGATGCCCTGCGAAGGGGTTAGTAGCCTACTCTGACCACGTAGACATACGTGATTAGACTTCGATGAGGTTTTGTGTATATTGTGCACGTATGGAGACAAGAAGAAAGAATTGAAAAAAAAAACATAAAAAGAAAGAAGAAGAAAGAATGGATGATGTTTGTTGCTGGAGCATTAAAGTTAGATATCGGATGGCAACTGTTTTTGCAATCATGATTGTGTTTTCCCGATTAGATACAAATTTCTGACAAAGGTATACCTGTGCACACACATTGCGAAAAGATTCCAATTTATGATAATCTATTATGAATTTCATGTTCTGTTTAGAACTGTAACAACAGACGGCCATAGAATGATAACTGATAACAACCATTATATTAAATTAATTTTGTATCTTTAATAGCAATCACTTTCTGCGGTAATGCACCGTGGCAATATAAAAAATGATTTTATTCACTCACAGGCCATTCTGGAAATTTAGTAGACATTAATCAGGTTTAGTAATACAGTGGCATGGATTGATGTATTTCCAAACTTTCAGGATGAATCATGCTAGTTAATGCTTATAGAGTATTACGGTAGAGATTGTAATAAAGTGATTTGGATCCGCCTTTCAATAGGATTGTTATTAAAGTGTCGAAACGCAGCAAAAGCGCACAGACTTTGTTAGATTAATGAGATGATCACTGCCAGCATGCAGCCATAACCCATCTCCTACTCGTGCTGCGAATCAAGAGGAAAATATCTATCGATTCGCTTCATACTCACCGTATGATTATGATATCGGACTAATGCAAATAGTTCAGAATCAATCCTTTACCAATCGCCAATGGGTCGCGTATTCTCCAGTGATTGAAGTCCCAAACGACCGGTATTTCTTTGGCTGGAGGAGGCATTTATGTTGCCTAATTGCTCAGCGCTCTGTAGTGTAACTTTCCTCCATTAATTCCATTTGTTTCGTTATGTCTTTACAAGACTAGTCACATCATCAAAACTATTGATTATCGCTATATCATAACTCACCGCTCAGTATTGATGTTTCGTACATTTGATTTTTGTTGTTGTTGTTGTTGTTGTTACCTTCTTCCATGTCTGTTGTACGGAATGCGTACACTGACATAAACTCTTTTATTGGCAAACGGAACAACTGAAGTATAAAGTTGACGAGAAGCACTTTAGGAGAGGGAGAACCTTCCCCAAGACCATGGGGCTTTACCTTTGCCATAGAATTTTAGACGATTCCTTGAGGTAGATAGATAGATAGATAGATAGATAGATAGATAGATAAATGAATAAATAGATAGATAAATAAATAAATAAATAAATAAATAAATAAATAATGAATAAATAAATGGATCTCGGCGATGATCCCCATCATCATCAAAAATCTTATTACCACCTCCCTTTGTTGTCAAAATCAGTTCATAATTTTCCCAGTAATATTGCTGATAGACGATACAAGTTCAAAAGGTCAATGAACCATATACATATAATAATCACTTTAATCACAAATTGTGATATGCAGGCGAGACATCGCTTGGCGTTTGCCTTGTGTATTTGCTAAATCAGAAATTGGTTGACATGGTGACCATCTTTGCATCTCATTATTGATTTAGGCCTATATGACAAGTGAAGTGCCCTAGGGATGAGTTTTTGCTTTCCCCATCCTTTATTTCTGTATGTAATTATATTTTAGTGAATTTATCAGTGAAACAGGCGTGTGTTTGATTATAATGATTATATATGGCATGATTTTAGTGATGATCCTGAAAATGGTGTCAGTTAATACATTATAAGCCAAAGAAAAATAAATGATATATATTATGTAAATAGTTTTTGTTTCAGTTGTAAATGTCGGGCTAATCTATCACGTTCTCATGGGAAGATTTCCATTGCGGACAATAAAGTAATCAATCAATCAATCAAAGAAACTTACTAACATATTACTAATAAAAAACAAAACAAATGAACAAACAAACAAACACTGGCAAAGAGACAACACCCATGCATGGTATAGAAGAATACCCCTTCACCAAACTATCTGCTCACCTGTCTGAATCTGTATAGTGCTATGCTTCAATGTTATGAATAAAGCAATGGAATAACTATTTGACAAGTACTAGTAACTGAACTCAAAGTCTAACTTCGTTCTCCCAGTTGTCACGGGTTTTATGTACAACTACGAGAAATGACAATAAAATGCGTATATTGTATAATAATATATCGATACAGTGAGAGAGGATTGTCGCACTATATAATTATATATATAATGTGTACATTCAAAGATGTGTGTATATATGCCTATATATATATATATATATATATATATATACATACAATGTGTGTATAATAATAAATTGACTCATCTTATTTACGATGCTTGCAAAATAACTCACGTGCATGGAGTTTACTGATATTTACATGTGTACATGCAATGTAATATTTTTATTTGTTTTATTCGCAGCTATACTCTTATTGTTTTTGTTTTTACCAGATTCAGATTCATAAATCACTGATTCCTGAAGGGGCAAAATATTTTAATAAAATGGTGGCACACAGGAATGAGTGTGTGTGTGTGTGTGTGTGTGTGTGTGTGTGTGTGTTTGTGTGGTTTTGTGTGTGTCTTTGGCAGTCATATTAGTTTCGTGAGTCATTCTTTTAATGAAATGATGGGCTCTCGACTTGATAGTTGTTCAAGAAATCTTTCCCATTGCACTTTAAAGATTGATGCTTTCACTAATTGTATTATAACGTTTGAAACCCATGTGGTGCATGACAATTAGGGAGACACGATCCTCTGCAGGTCTATGAATGGGCGAAAGAAATTGAAGTGGGACTCCTGAAATTTCAAACTTGCCGCAGGAATACAGTCGATAATGACAGAACCATATGATTTCTCGAAGGGACTTGTCGGGAATGCAGTGATCATTACAGGCCTAGAAGCACTTGTCAAGCGCTTTCAAAAGAAAGTACAGCTTTCATGCCGCAGTTTGAGCGAAGATGATACGCCAGGAATACCAGGGCTGATGTCGAAAACAAAAGCTGCTTGGGAACATGCATACCGAAACGCATTTTCTGCTTGTAGATTCCATGCAGCAGCAAGCTAAGCTGAGCGTGCAATCACGATGTTTTTGTAACCTCATTTATGACTCGTGTATTATAATACTTTTAATGGTAATACCACACCTGTCATTTTGAAGTAAATTCTTCTTGTTGTTGCTGTCTTATGTATTTTGGCTGTACTATGCTGACATAAAAATGTGATCAATTAACACTTCAAATCTTATCACTTTCCCCCTTTTACATATAGACCAGTTTCTACATACACACTCTCACACGCGTGAACTATAAAATCCAAACATATTAAAGTGATATAAAAAAAGGTTTCATACCAATTCAAATTCCATGCACAAACTTTCACTCCAACTTAATAGACCACGTGAAATGCTCACCAAGCTCAATAAACAAACCGAATGACTCATCATGGAAATATTATGGATAATAATCATGACACTTTTAATTGAAACTAATACTACTATTCTATACCAACAATCTGTATAGCTATAATGATCGCTTGATTGACAACAGCATGCGGAAAAGCAGAGAAAAATATACAATTTAGCATATCATACATGACATACATATCCTTTTTATGGAGACACCACTGTATTGGAATATGTGAGAGAAACTTCTAGAATATGTACTGAGGTGACCTCTTCTACCTTTTTTTTTTGCGTGTTTTGTTTTAATGCGTTAATCTGCGAGATGGTAATGCGGGTACAACCGAAAGGCCAATTTGTCCTTTATTATGCTATTTGATTTCACGAAGCAGATTTATTTGACTTTTTTGTTAAGCGTTGGACATGTAAGGCACTTTGAGGAGAATAACGGCTGCTTTCTAGGACTACAGAGTACATAGGCGGAATCCTGATGTAAGCTTGAAAAACTCTCGGCTACACTTCGGCTTACAATAAATGGTAAGTGTTCAATTATTCAATTGTTTGATCTCTGCTAGATTCAAATGCAACTGAACACGGACATTCAGAAACACGAAGTGACATCAGATTTACACGACCTGTCAAACAAAACAAACCAAGAGAGCAATTACTAGAAAAATCTCTCAAACAAGCCGTAGTGCGCGGCAGTTATAGTTGGAGTAAAATCTATATAACACGTCTCCATGTTGAAGTAAACTGTGCTTTATAGCAAACTGTGCAACCTGGTAAGTGTGCACCAACAAGGTTCAGCAACCGTCATTGGATAGACTATTGAGCAGAGAAATGACGGACAGAGACGTGAACTGCTTTTAGATCTAATCGGGAGATGTTTGTCAGAATGGCAAGTTTTCAATATTTGGGGGGGGGGGGTTGTATTGTAAATATTTATTACTGAAATACTTAGAAATGGATGAAACTTTCACCTAATCATCCTAACAAATTCAATCGAACCCTCATCACAGAAAGAAAAGGTTTCCTATTTGGACTCACTTTTTTCCTCCTCTACAAGAGTTAAGTTTTCTTTTTTTTTTTCATTAAGCATGCTATGAAAGTAAAGCTGCAGCAGCACGCGATGATTTTGAAGACAAAGAAATGTCAGCAGGGGGAAATTACGTTCAAATGTCAGTAAAAAACCCAAATAAAATTGACAAATTGTCTGACAAGTGACGGAGTCATCTTCATGGAAAGGTCCAAACAAACTGTCCCCAGTCTTGTGACATTCGGAATTTTTCAAGGAAATGTGCTTCATGCTAATCATATTCCGAAAGACGTTTATCTTAACTTAATCATTTCTCATTACTTAACAGTGGTGTATCTTAACCAAAATCACCAAAAAGAAAGAAAATGATAATATACAATTGAGTGATCTTCAAGATGTACAAAAACCCAAACAAACTTAACTACCAATCCAATTGATTACAAACATAGTATGAACCATGCGACTAATCTAACAGATTTAATTTATATACGGAGACCACGATATGTTTGTAATTATGTATGCATTTTGTTCAATGAGATTTCATTGCATTTTTCTGTTAAGAATAATATTTATGATTTGTTGTCATTTTCGGGATACATTTTTCTCATAATAATCTTCCATATGACATTTGCATGTGAACGCCAAGAGTGAAATAGAAGTGTTAGCTACCTTCCAAATTGACAACATTCAAGTCAATAGCTGGTGGGCTATATATGCGTGACCATTTCACTCAACTACTCAACTACAGGCTGGCGGGGAATTTGGCAAAGGACTTACGACTAGCCCGTGAAGGCTCACCGACTGTCCCTGCCCCAGGTGCCAGCAAATTGCGACGTGATGAGGAAATTATTATCGAATCAAGGGGATGATTTTTTTTTTACCAAGGCTTGATTAAAGTGAGAATAGGAAAAGAGAATGGGAGAATCGAAGAGAAGTAAAGGCAGAGAAGAAAATCACTATAATCACGGGAAGCTTAAAATAAGAATAAACGTACAATTAGGAAAATACACAATAATACACTCGTTTAAATACAACCCTAGAACCATTACCATAATTACCGTTTATGTAAACGTGGATTACAAAGGCAAAGTAGTTGTTTTCGCGAAGCGGCTTAAAGAGCACTAATGTTAGATTATCATCGAGAACGTCAAAGTTGAAACAGAGTTGGGATCATCACCAGTGACAGTCGATCATAGAATCGGATTTGTTTCTTCGCAGTCTCTCGCATAATTACGATTTAGGAGCAAACATGCTAAATTCATAAATCTAACGCTAAAATGAATTGAGAAAACCGCTCCTCTTTTTATCTACCAAGAATATAAAGAGGGGAGAAAAGATGGATGCAAATGTCGTTGGCCAGTGATTTAATGCCAGCGAATGTATAAAAAGCATAACTCAATAGGAAAATCTGTACTGAATCTATCTAATCACAGATGAAAAAAAAAATGCGTTAACTACCGAGGATAACCAAACGTTTGTTCACAAGCATCGTCTTTTTCGCACGCATATATACACAAGAAGCCAATCTAATGATTATCATTTTTCAAAAGAGAAGGAATAAGTCCCGAAACCTACAACTGTAAGTCAAACTTCAATTGCTATGGGCAATGGTAACGCCCTGTACAACTAAAATAGAACCTAATTAAGGATACATTACACTTTTACCTATTCATTAAAAAAAGTAATCATTGTTATATTGTTGACATAGATTACACTGGAATCATTCCTCGATATATGCAAGGTTTTGAGATCTGATATCTAGCGATATTCCCATTAAATTCCCAATAGCATTTCCCAAGAACTCCATTAGATCTTCTATTACATTTACATAAACCAAATGCATCTTAATAAGGTAATGTTACTGACTTATGAGTCAGAGACAAAAGTAATTAGAGATAAAGGAAGTTGATTAGATAATATACTCAACACCAACATTATAGATTTCCACGCAAACAACATGAAAATAGATAATGCATCTGACACGGTAAAGAATTGTGAAATAAAGGTATCTTCTGTGGCTGTTTTTTTGTTTGTTGTTGTTGTTGGTTTTTTGTTTTTTTGCTGCGTTGTTGTTGGGATCGATTCAACGCTTCCATCAATAACTCAAGTGGTTACAACACACAAAATACACACAAGCAAATCAATATCTATGTTGATGTACACAATGACGTTTCCGGGCCTTTGTACTAGAGGCATGACGTTTTCGAGTGATTTAGAATGGCAGCTCTTGTTTGGTATCAATCTCATATCCCGTTTGTTTGTTTGTTTTTTTAATCCTGATGTTGACATATATGTGTTTTATTTCTGTTATCAAAGCAGGTTCATGAAGTAAGGAAAGACATTGCATAATTATGCGAACTACAAGGAGTTATCTCCACGATAATCATTACACACTTGGTTCAAACTATGGGATCAGGGATGACTTGATAACTTGTCAGCTGTGAAAACAAACTTCGGTTTGTGTATTTTCTTTCCAATTCCTTTTAGGTCAAGCCAGATAAGTAAGGCGTGTGCATTACGGTGACGACATTTATCCTCAGTAAGGATTTCCGCGCTTTAGTTTGTCTCACGCAAAACTGAAACCTTTTGATAAATTTTACTTTCAATTATCTATCAATATCTAAGGAAAGAAAGGTGTACACAGTGCCTGACTTTCTTATACTTGGTATCGATATGTCAAAGTATCTCTGTTGATCATTGAGATAAGTACACTGATTTGCATATTTCCGTTTATCTGCTTGCTTTCCAAGATGAGTTGCACACGAAATAAAAAATAAAAACACACACATACACAAACAAAGAGATATGCAACCATCTTACAAGAAAAACATGGCCTTTGTTTTTACTCTTCGAAGTAAATGGAACCATTATCATTATAATATAATTACAGCAACTTGTAAATAAAAAGCCTGAATATTCACTATTACTAGTGTTTTAGATCTTTAGTGTTCTAATGTTATCATTAATTCATTAACCATTAGGGGGAAATTAAACTAGAGACTTGTTTATACGTCAGCTCACTTACCGTTACTTCAAGTATCGCCATTTATTTATAAAATGGGCACTTTGTTCGAGCAGATATAGTGTTCTTATCATCACATCATGATTGTTTTAATCCGTTTATGTTGTTTCCCCCAAGATTATCTCCAGAATTTTACATGAGGAGGGGATGTAATGAATACCTTATTCCTTTGCCACATCATGGGAATCTTGTAATCCATCAGCGGGTCATGATAGCGTCGAGGCCGTCCCAATGAATTAATAAAAGTAACGCATGTACTGGCGGAATCACAATGTACTTAAACGTGCATAACCTGGTAAGTCGGGTCGTGAAAAGCTAATCACGGCACCCTATTTGACACAGATGGTTCAACCATTACACGCTAAATCCATTTAAACAGAACAGAAAAGCAAACAGGCAACAAAATGAAGGGAATTAGTTCTTACTTGAATCTGGGAAAATTAGAATTAATGGGAGTCCATTATGATTTCTTGCATTTTTTTTCTTTAGTTTGTTGAGCTGTTTGTTTGTTTTTTTTCGTTTCCTTAAAGAAGGGGGAACTTAAAATCCGCACTTTTTCTACAAACAAGCTACTCCAGCAATTAGCAAGATCCAGATTGTGGATGTCTCACTCCGTTTTATACATGTTATATAACAAATATTACACACAAACAATATGTACATGCAATATATATATATATATGTGTGTATATATATACAACATATTGTTTGCGTGTGATATATTTGGGGTTCTATTTTAATTCATGTGATTACGAACAGCAATTCCTTTACCTATTTGATTTTAGAAATTCCTCTCGTCTCGTCTGAAAGACAAATAAAAATATCAATTCAAAACTCTTTGCGCTGATTGGAACTAGCAAACTGTGTGGTTCTAAAATGAGATGGTGCCGTTTTTCTAGGCCTCGAGTTGCTTGCTCTCTCTTTCTCTCGGTTGAAATGAGTTGACGAGATGACATCACGACGAGGTGTCCTTGTAGAGCTATAAGGAACTCTCAATCTCCGCAAGTTGGATCAACTGGAGGGGGGGGGGGGAGGAGAGTGACGGTCCGGTAAGGGGTGTGGGAAAAATAGAAAATAGAAGAAAACATTTGATTTTTCATTTCATTGTATTTTCCATATCCAAGTAATATATTTTTTTCAGTTCATTTCATTTTATTTTCCATATCCGAACAATACAAAATTATTGCAAATTATCACAAATTATTACAAATGATTTCAAACAAGAATGGCGCCAAATAAAAGTAATGTAAAGGAGAAACGGTAAGTGATATGTCAGAAAAAGCAGAATGGCAGGGAAAAGAGGAAAGAGAGAGAGAGAAAGAAAGAAAGAAAAGATAAAAGTTAATAAGTTAATAAGGCAATCTAATTTGATTACGATAGAATGAAAATTATCCATACCATTATATTTTCAATGTAGTCGGCTTGAATCAAGGAATATTCTTTACCACGTCTGGTCACCTTTTCTAATTGCATAATAATGTATATTAAGGTTCCTCAAATACTTTCGAAGGAAGACGCCCAGCTTCATCTTTGGAATGATTTATATTAAGGTTATCAAGTAAGAGAACCTCGTTCTTGTCACTATAATCGAAACAAAGCTCATTTTAATGAAACCGCTAGATTGCTTTTTTTCTCTAATTACCGCCTCAACATGCCTCCATCATATTTATATGGGGATAGCATGGCGTAATAAAGTCTTTTCATACTGAATTAATGATCGCACAGACCCAAGACACCTTCAATAAAAGATGACGTTCTCCATATATATTACGGTGGAACGTGAACAGTGCAATTGAGAGAGACGTTGACCTAGATCAGAAGGTGGAGCCCGAAGGCTGTGACGGTAATTGTGTGTGTGTGTGTGTGTGTGTGTGTGTGTGTGTGTGTGTGTGTGTGTGTGTGTGTGTGTGTGTATGATATGTGTGTGTATTTGTTTGTGTGTCTTGCTCGTGTGTGTTGTGTCAGCAACCACCTGAAAATTGAGAAACGCATTTTCCGTCCTTTAAGAGTGTGTTTAGACAGATAACCTAGAAATTAAATGCAAGAATGACAAACTAATAGTCGACACAATCAGCATGGTTTTGATCGTGAGCAATGTACTGTGTATGTTATTACCAAACCATGCTCCCAACGTGCTTTGTTTTAGAGTAATAAGAAAATACATGTTAGACGGAGAAACAATATCAATAACACCCTTTCCATTGATATACCGTATCCTCCCCCAAAAACAAAACAAAACAAAACAAAACAAAACAACGGGACCCTCCGCAACGATAACTTTAAAATCGTGAATCAATCAAAATACAATTTCAGGGTATGAAACTATAACTTGTTACCCACATCTTCCAGAAAACCCTATCCGATCTGCTTCTGTGGTCAAAGAGAAATGAGGAGTTTTGTAGAGCATGTCAGAATCCCTTCCTTCCAAGTTCTGTCCATTGTGTTCACACATTAATATGCAGTTCCAGGAGCATCCAAGTGCTGAACTTGAAAGAATCAGACCCATAACATGCTGTACAATAATCCACAGTTCTCTGTAACTACTTAACCAAATTGTTTGGGATTTCCTGCAAAATAAAGGTAAGAGATATTTTTAGACCCTGAAGTAGCATTCAGATAGTTTTATCATATTGGAAGTTATTAATGCGAAAATCTAATCGTATTTTTTTTTTTTTTTTTTTTTTTTTAGGGGAGGGGGGACATACTGTACAGGTGTACTGATATTGATGTGATGTTTCATCTGGATTAGGGATCCAGCCATCAATGTGCATCGCGTCACAGAAAACAGGTGGATTCCTTTAACTCTGCGTGTTTTTAAAAGCCGAATCAAGATCTAAATAATGACCATGTCACAAGTTTGAATGGCTTTGCTTTACCATGTCCTTTGCTATACGTATACATAACGTATACAATATAAGTATGTATATAATATGTATATATGTATATGTATATATATATATATATATATATATATATATATATAGGCATATTCGAGAATTCGAGTGCGTTTAGGATCATCCACAAAGAGAATGAATATGATAATGGTTTGATGATCAATTTTTACCCAAGTATAGCCACATTCATACGCAATGACTCACTGAGAAAAACTTCTCACGAATTCCATGAAAATTAATCACCAGAAAAATGGCGTTATACTTTCCCTCCCAACAATGTTTACCTCACTCACCATGAAATATCTGGACAGACAAAACAAGCACACACAAAAAACCCAGAAATACAGAAGTGATCTTCATGGTATAATTTTGATCATGAACTAGGCCTACGAGCCGATATCAAGTTTCGTCTTTCTTCTTCATCGTACAAAAGGCGACAGTGTGTTTGGGTGTTGCACTAAGTACGCAATCTTGTATCGATCAAGGAAGTATACTGATCAATATTTTTGAAAAAGAGATTTAGTCTGTATCTATATCATAGAGGAATTCCCAATTTCTGTCCAGTTATGATAACGATAAAACAGACCATTATAAAAAAAACCAGTTGAAACAGAGTTCTTAAATATACTGTTTGGGGCTTTAGAGTATGGCTTTTAAACGACGTTATTTAAACAATCTGTTCCATGTGAAGAATTGGTCGTCAATAAATCATTCTAAATCTTAAACTTTCAATAAAGAATTGGTTTTATTCGACGAAAACATGAATGATTACCCCCATTTTAAAGAGATGAAAAGAATCCGAAAAGAAAAAAAAAGTCTTGAAGAAGAACAACCTTTCCATCTTATTTCATCAAGAGTGTTTTTATTTGGTTCTCTGCTTTGAGTAGATATGAATGAATTCTTCATCGTAATCCGGCGTGAAATACACGCGGGCATCATATGAAACGAAACATTTTCTGTGTGGCAAATGATGGAAGCAATTTTAAAGCTTGATGGTGTAAAAACAGAATAGAGCTTATATGACTAAGAAGAAAGTGAGGAAAATCCGATAAAAGGTGAGGATAGTATGCGAGAGATTTTTCCTGGGCGAGAGTTGCTCTAAAGAGTTTTTTTTTTACGTTGTTTTCTCCCACGTTTACGCCACAAAGCAAATAAGTGGAGATTATTTTGTGCGAGAAGGTGTCGACAATTTCGAGAAAAAGGTCCGAGTTTGTACGAATACGTAAGTTCAGATTTTTAAACATGCATTTCAAATCGATTTTTGACAAACCCGTCAAGATTCATTGAGCGTTTGGCCCCGGTGTCTCCAGCAACCACTGTGTACAGAAATATATGGTACAATGAAATTACTTTTTCTTTTCATGCAATCCAAATGTTCAATTTAGTCGCAAAAAAACAACATCACATTAACATGCATTTTTCTTTCTCTCTTCCCCGTTACTGTTTACAGATAAAATAGTTCTTTTGGCTTCTCGTCATAGGTTCGAATTATGGGCACACTGGGACATTTTGCTCAATTTGAAAATTGCTCTGTAGAGATGGTCATGTCGATGCTTTTTACATCATCTCTTGCAGAGCTGTCCTTGAAAAGATGTGACAGAGAGATATTAAGATGACATATTTGGTACTTATTGTGTTTGCAGTGCGATTTCTGCCGGATGTATCAGCGATTAGCACTGTTTGGCCAATAATGATTGGCTACTTTCTCTTTGTTCAAAATATTTCCAAGTGCAGTGGGCGTGGAAAATGGTTTGCTCCTTAGAGCAAAAATAAACAAAGTCAGCACGTGTCACAAAAGTCATCGCAATAATCAGCTCAAATAATGTGGGTATAATTTATCAATCCTCAATCCTCTGTAAAATAGCACCTATCAGGGTGGAAAATGTTGAATACATCCTAACATATAATGATTTTAATAATAATGATGATGATAATGATACATTATATTTGTAACGCGCTTAGATGGGGTTGTTTGCGTGTACTCAAAACAACGAAAACGGCAAAGAACACGCTGACATTCTATTTTGAAGCCAAGAATAACACTCCCTCACAACAACAACAACGACGACGACAACAACAACAACAACAACAACAACAAGCAAACAAACAAACAAACAAAACCAGAATTCACTTCCTTTAAAGAGATCATATTGGTCGTCATCCTTTCAAGGCAGTAAACATGATTTTGCCTGACGCATATAGAATGATTTCATCGATTTCCATGCAGATATGAGAATGCTTGCTACACACACACACACACACACACACACACACACACACACACACACACACACACACACACGTCTAAACGGCTCCACTGTTCAACCGGTGGGCCGTGAAGCTTTTTCAGGTGGGCCATGCACGATGTCGGTCAAAAAACAAACAACACAGATTTTAAAAATATTTGCATTTTATCAAACTGGTCCTCCAATGAGAGAGCCGAAGTGAGCCTCGGGTTAAAAAAAAAACAAACAAACAAACAAAAAACAAAACAAAACAAAACAAAACAAATACAAAAACTGAGAAATTGAGATAGGGTATGCATGCACTTAGGTACATTCATCAATCGTCCCATAGAAACATTGTCCATCCGATAAGAATATGATCTCTGAAACAAAAGAGTTGCTCACCGGAGGAAAAAAAAAAAATAAAACATTACACTTCTATTACCTATACCTATACCCTTACACCTTAACTTACAGCACCAGCCTCACAGAATCAAATTTTTCTTGCGGCTCTATATGTCCTCATATTTCCTCATACCTCTTTGCTTTTTTTTTTAAAGATATCTACCTTATTTATAGGTAAAGTGTGAAAAGTGTAAAGAAAATAGTTCACGATCTTTGTACTTTTAGCACTATCAACTAAGTAATTTTCTGATTTTCTTTATTTTTTAAATCAGAATTTATTCATTCTATTCTTTCTTCAATGTAAAATACGCGTAAGATTCTGAGTAAAAATTTGGTATTTTGATGAGGTCATATTACAGAACTTACCCAAGGAATCGCTAAGTTAAATTAAAGTTAAACATAAATAGACATAAGCGTAAGTTATTAAAAGTGACAACTTCGCGTCTCTTCAAAAAGTAATGGTGATCATATCGCACTCGTGTAATGTTCGTTATTCCGAAGGTTCGTTAATCCGAAGATGAAAGAAGGTTGGTTATTCCGAAACTTATTTCCCTATACCTTGATGTTCATAATTCGAAATGTAGGGTTCCTTAATCAAACTATCTATGGTGTTACTCCGAAGGTTCGTTATCCGAAAATGAATAAGATTTTTTTTCAAAAATGAAATAAGGTCGTTATTCCGAAGGTTTGTTAATCCGAACATGACATGAGGTCAGTTATTCCAGAGATTTGTTCATCTGGAAAAGGAATAAGGTCCATTAATCCGAATATGAAAAGAATGTGCATATAACGAACCTTTTTAATTACAAATCTTCTTTAGTTTTCGTATTAGCAAACCTTCGGAATAACGAACCGTATATCATTTTCAAATTTTCGAACCTATGGAATTATGAACCTTCGAAATAATGAACCTTAATTCATATTGATATTAAAAAGTCCTCGGAATAGCAAACCTTTAGAATAACGAATTGTAGCCATCGCAATCTCTTTATATGAATAATGAAATGTTGTCATATCACCTGGCAGTTTTTTCCGCCATGAAAAAAACCCCAAAGACTTCAGACTCTCTGCTGAAATGATATGATACATTTTCAACAACTTAACAAGAATATCTTACCTCCATAAATTACCCATGAAAAGAGTAAGCAGAGAAATTACTGCAATAACCATAGCAATGCTGCTATAGTTATGGTACTTATGGTACGTATGGTACTTAAGATAATGGCATAATTTTGTAAACGTGTCTACCAATCTTGGTTAAATTGTTACTTCTCGAATATCCATATAAAGTTGACGTTCCAAACAACATTCATCCTACTGATGATAGTGACATATGACGTTTTTCTTTGTTTCATATAATGTATATATAAATATATGTGTATATATATATGTATATATATACATATACATATACTATCTATATATATATATATATATATATATATATATATATATATATTCAAGAAGTACTTTTACTTATAAAAGCAGCGGCAACTTTTAATACCTGATTTTTTTTGTTTTGTGCGTGCGTGTGTGTGTGTGTGTGGTCATGTCAGTGTAAATCGATAAATAACAAGGGAAAAAAAGTAAACCTTTTCGCCAACCCATTCTTTGATCATTACGTACCTTGTAAAATAGAACAGGATGATTTGCATCATAATAACTTTTCCCTTGGCCTTTAATCTTCACCAAGCTATGTGTAAGATTCGTTGGATTGTGTCCGGGGGGCAGGGATTATACCTATCTCTCACATCGCTGATCCTATCGACAGAGAGAGAGAGCTCGCCCAGAAACGAGATGATCCTCCAAACCGCGCTAAAGTGGTTGGCATTTTACACAAGAGGAGCCCCAATTACCAGATTTTCCTTGTCTCAAAAAATTCAGGAAAATGCAAATTGTGATGAAAGCACTCAAGCAAACAAACAATAAATATATATATTTTTGTTTATGTGTGTCATTTTTTTTATCAAGGATTTGTGTAAAGGCAACGAAAGGAATTCTGTTTTATAAATGGTTCAGCAATGGTCAGTGCAAGACAGAGGGAGAACAGATGTATTAAGAAATATAACCGGCAGTTACATTTAAAAAGTGCACAAAAGAATACACATGACATAACTTTGTTAGGTGACAAATAAAAAGAAGAAGAGAGAAACAGATAAAAAATGAATCAATCAGTATAATTATATAATATACACGTAATAGATCCTGCACCCCTCTCCCAAACACACATGGAGCCCTACACACTCAAAAAACGTTTAGCTGCCCTTGATTTTTTATGTACACCTATAACACCACATTGATACCAGAACCAATTACCATTTCTGCCGGATGTAGCTTATACAGCCACATTTTGTATCACCTCCTATAAAGCCTACTATGAGCACCAAAGCCACCTTATTACTGCTAACTACCAGTTACCACTGTTGTTCTACTGACGGTCAGCCCTTTTCTCTCAGGTAATGAGATGTTATGTGAGCTACCACTACATGATTACACGAGTCTTACTACAACATTATGTACTACTTCAATATCTGCTGATTTCCCCTGTGCCACTTCGTCCGCTGTCTTTTGCTTCCTCATAAAACCAGCCGATAAACTTACCATTCCCCTGGGTGTGAAGTCTCGCAAAATGGATTGTGTTAATCATGTTTCGTTATGTGACATCATCAGGAGCAAGTTAAGAGGAATAAGACTTGCAGAATGCACATGCTACAAAACGTTTTTTTTTTTTTTTTTTTTTTTGGGGGGGGGGGAGATTATTGACTAATGAAATTGATCCCAATTTAAGGCACATTTGAGAAAACAACAACAACGACAACAACAACAAATGAAAATAAGAGGGAGTGACCGCCCGTAAAGGGATTGGACTATCACGTCTATAGATATCGTTTTGGACTTTTGATGGAAAACATTGTCGTTCACAACCTTATTGAAATGTGCACGGCATTTATTCAGTCCGATACCAGCCGAGGAGATTATGAAGTGCCAATGCGCTGCGACTTGTCGGCTTTTTTGTTTTTTGTTTTTGTTACCGAATGCATCAATCCTTGCTATGCTTTTATCATAGCGACCAAGAGAGTCTGCTGTTGAAGAAGGTAGAGCACTATCACATTACAGAAATTCTGCCGATCACCAATGTTTTAATTTGTCCAATAAAACAATAATTTTGCTTCTGACAAGGCCCCAAACATTCAAGGCCTGAGGCCTTCCCAGATATGGTAACATTATATTAGCATCATGTCAGTTATCAAATGCCAAAACGGAACATGAATTAATTTTGTTTTTAATATTGATTAATTTTATTATGATTTATAATTAATATTGTTTTCAGAGTGATCCACGTCCTACAAGCTCCACTTTTCAGTAGATCACTCTTTTCCATTGCTATATTTACTTTTTGTCCCCATTGCCAAATGTTCATTTTTTATTTCATAATCATTCTTGCATATTATTATATTTGTATAATAAGCCATTTCGGAGCTAGCTCATGGGCACATTGGTCCGAATGACCTTTCTTTTTTTTCAGTCGGTTAGAGGCACTCCGCTCATTTTTGAGCGACATAATACGTAAACTTTGCGTAACAAATATTATGGAATTCATTGAACCTGTCCAAACAAAGAATGAACTTGCGTAGACCAGACGACTAGAATGATTCATAAATTAACACTTGAGAATGCATCCATTTCATTATTTTGCTTTGAATGTATTGACAATCTCTTTCTATTGATATTGCCAAATACCACTTTTGACGTCAGGTGGATGTGCTGGCAAACAGCATTTATAAGGATTACATGAATAATCATTACATCACAGATGCTACTCCCCAGTGAATTTAAAAACCAACATGCTTGTTGGTATGAATAACCTTTCTTCTGCTCATGCGTAAAGTGGAACTGCGAACTGGCTTATTGTAAAACATGTAGTTTGTATTATGTATTTCTTTTGGTTGGCTGGAAGTACAGTAAAATTAAATTGAAAAATTGAATTGAAACATAATAAAGCCTTACAAGGAATCATTCAATGACATTCTTTCAGTGTAAATTTGAGAGCGGTATTTGACCGTAGGTTCATAATTATTTGTCCACGTACTCCAGATTTGATGAGAGGTTTATGATTTACTAGTTTTCTGTAGTATCTTTAAAGCAGAAATTTATAGAGAATCTAGAAATATGACAAGTTTGATATCTACGGAAACTTTACCCCCAAACTGTTTTTGAGATTGAAAAAACACCCAATTTCCATGACCACGTAGCTCCGTTCGCTACAAGAAACATCGGATTTGAGCGACGTCACCAATGTGTATGAGCTGATTTGCCGTACGGCTATATGAGACCCGCTCTGGCAAAACCCGAAACTTCTCAGCAAATGTGATTTCGCGCTACAGCCCGAAAAAGGTCAAAAATGACCTCAGGGACCAAATTGACATTTTGGTATCACGTTGTAGGGGAAATTTTCTAGTTTCTGATTGATATCAAACACATTTCGAAATACAACCTACAAAATGTGGAATTTTGAAGAGAAAAGTGGGATGTCAATCTCAAAAGTTGGCCAAAATCTTACGTCTAAAGACCATATCCCCCTTCGCTTACGGCGAAAATGACTGTTGTTTTGGCGATCGTGTCTTAGATATTCTGCGTTGAACTCTGACACATTTGGTACCTACAGAAACCTCTACCTCTGCTTATTCCAAATATGGTCATGGCATGATGTCATGCTACTCACTTTCATTCATAAATTCGTCTGAAACATGCGTAAGTTTATTCAAATCGTCTCCCAGACGCGTAAACAGCCTTGTTACCAAGACACTTGAACGAATTACGTGCAACCTACGTGTTATACTATTGGGATCGCTGCAGCAGCGGTGCATGCTTGCATGCAACACGTGTATCGTGACTGCTGCTCAGCACCGAAATGATGCAGTTTCCCGCTTTGTTAGACTGTTTTTTTAACAAGTTGAGGTAGAAATTAGAATTTAAACCAACACACAAGAGAAAAAGAAGGTCACATTTATCTAACAAACTTTCATCATGCCATTTCGAAGAAGAATCAAGCTGAAATCACGGCATCAAGGAATACCTCTTCACTGCCGATTCTGCTGGTACTGTTGTGCGTACACCTGATCACGGCGATCGCGAATCTTGAGCTGATTACGGTAGGTTTTGTGCTTTTCAAACGTCGTATTTCCGTAAATTTATGGGTGTAAAAATGATTTCCAATCAATTACAGCTCTTTGACTTAGTTATCATCCTTCATGAGTATTTAAGATTACCTCAGCAATACGCAATTCCCCCACAATGATCGATTTGTTGTGTCAATAATAACAGCAAATTGTGGCTGTACGAAGGAACAGCTGATCACGGCGATCGTGAATCTTGAGCTGATTACGGTAGGTTTTATGCTTTTCAAACGTATTTCCGTAAATTTATGGGTGCAAAAATGATTTCCAATCAATTACAGCTCTTTGACTTAGTTATCATCCTTTATGAGTATGTAAGATTACCTCAGCTATACGCAATTCCCCCACAATGATCGATGTGTTGTGTCAATAAGAACAGCAAATTGTGGCTGTACGAAGGAACAGCTGATCACGGCGATCGTGAATCTTGAGCTGACGACAGGTTTTGTGCTTTTAAAACTTTGTTTTTCCGTAAATTTATGGGAGTAAAAAATGATTCCAATGAACACAAACAAACAAACAATTTCACGACGTAAATAGTTTTGGCGGACGATTTATTCTAGATTGACAACAAATTACACACCAATTTCCTGAAAAGTGTACACAGTTTGCCTATAGATACGTAAATCCCACTGGGTTGCATACACATTTGGTGACGTCGCAGATTTGGCACTTTTCGTAGCCGTATCGAACTTTTTCCAGTGCTCAAATTTGGTAAAAATAAAGATTCTTACATTCAAAGCAGAGACAACTTTATTGCATGATTTATGTCAGAAATTAATCAAAATAACATTAAATGATAGAAAACAGTTTATATGATATTATTTCCTATAAATGTCTTCTTTAACAGTAATCAAATGTCTTACTGATCCACCAGATAACGGATATTTCAGATCAGTCGTCGTGTATATTGTGATTTTTGTTTGTTTATTTTTTAGCAAGGGTGAATAAGAATTGCAAATTGATCGAGTTGTATCTTTATCTAAATGTTACCCACATCCTTTGCGACAGATCTGCACTGGACAGCCGATTTTGCACTTTGTGAATCAAATACTGTGTGAATGAAGGAGTAATCCCATCTACATGATTGAACGTCTTAGTGATTAGCGTATTCTTTATATTCGAAATAAGAATTTATTTCCGTGATACCGAGATGATCAGAGTACTTGCCTGAATACGTGTATACATGGCCTAGAAAATTATAAAGACTGACCCGCTTGACCACAATCACAATTAGTAGTTCACCAGGCCTATAAAAAGTATTAGACATACTGTCTTCATATCATACCAGCTGTCAGGGTGCTCCAGGAAACGATGTCTATTTTCATGATTAGCTGTGCAAAGTCATATCCCCAACAATTTTGGGCATACAGGGTCTCTATACCTTTAACACAGTGAAGTATAAAAGCAAAGGTTCTTTCCGCGCCCGACAATGAGACTTGGTAGGGAGGAGTACTGCCTAATCCATTCATCAGCTCCCAGTATATGTAGTTCATATGTCGGCTTAATCAAACAGACTGCATGGAGGACTCTCCTTAGTTGTATTTTCTTTTTAACTGTGAAAATTCAAAATCTATGCTGAAAAGGGCAACCATACAGGGCGTCGTAACTACCAAGCCGAAAACTAAGAAATGAACCAATCAAATTTCATAATATGAAATTTGCTTAATCTATATATTATATAGGTTAAGCGTTAACTATCCCGGTTAATATACCATACCATGAACTGTGCTCATTTACAAATTACAATTTGACACGTTGATCAACAAGAATGACAGAATATTCATTAAAAAATGTGAAAAGCGGACACCAACAACAGCAAAACTCAGGTCGAGCAAGCAGGCGCACATAGAACACAAAGAAGAATGATAAAGAATATATATGAAAATATAGACGTAATAAACGAGTTATCTGAGAGCGATGGATTATGCAACGGTAATAACAATAATCATACCGCGAAAGGAATTGACTACAGTTAAAATCATACCCGTTCAAAACTAGGAAATTTCATAGCAACAATGTCGAGTCGATTGGCACACAATGAATGCAATTACGGAGACGAGAAGATGGAATGAGACGCATTCAGAGAGAGAGAGAGAGAGAGAGAGAGAGAGCAGGAGAGAAATAATTATATAGACAGAGAGTGAGAAAAGGAGGGAGACGAAAGAAGAGCGAGAAAATGAATCAATGGGCCACAAAGTGCGCACTTGTATGTAATTGCAACCAAGAGCGTAATTATCTAAAATGGAACCACATTGGTTACAAGGTATCTGTCATCATCAATATCACAAGTGAGAATGATCTTAGACCCTGATCTCTCATACTCAATGAGTAAGACTGGACTTCATTAGTGTAGTAGTAATGCGGATTTCTGATCTTTGTTTAGACTTATAATGGCAATTTCAAACATTTCATTTTTTTCTTTCTTTGTATGAGGAGGTATGCCATGGTATTACCGTTTGTTGTTTGCTGTTTGCTGTATGCTGTTTCCAGATGATGTATCTGATTCAAAATATGTTCCCCCGCATTCGGTGTTTAAAGATGCTACCTTCATTAAGTAAAAATATTTTCTTTGGTCTCGATAGTATCATGTAGTAAAAAATAACCTTATTGTATGGTTCCACGAAAGTGTCTAGAACGAGGATGAAACTATGAAGATACTGCTTTATAGCAGAAAGTTATGGAAAAAAGTATGAATGACTTTTCAACTCTATCAGGTCTTGCAGGTCTTTCTTTTTCGTTTTTTTTTAAAGTATTGATTTAAAAAAAAAAATCTCAGAATGTCCTTGAGGATAAACGGAAAGCAGACAAGCCGGCCACGTGCCAGTCACTTGAAAAATACATGCCAGTCACTTGAAAAAGACATGCCATTCAAATTATTCATGAAAAAAGATATTCCTGCTCAATTGCATTCTCGGCATCGTTTATACAGTCCTTTGTAAGAGAAAGCAATTATCCTGGTGATAATGCGTTTTGAGAGTGCGGTTTTACAGGTGGGTCTCGTATGCATTATGCCACGGCATTCATAGTTTATTGACATCTACTTTGAGAAGATAACTCCAAGACTGATATATTGCAATGCATTTGAAAAATCAGTGGAATGCAAACGTTGTCGGTGATGACAAAGGATTGATGTCGCAAATTGGAAAATAGGAAGACAAAAAATCATCAATAAATTTCCTCCATACTGATTGGATTGATGTCTAAACATGACGCGACAAATTTCATAATTCGTATGATAATTTTTGAAACACGTGTCTGTCTCTCTCATACTGACATCGTGGAATATTATGGCTGACATAGCTATTAATACAAGTATGGTTATTCTAGGAAATTTGAAGACTTTTTTGAGGGTTCACTGTGAGAATTTTTTTTTTCAATGGTGTGCATATATTTATTATGGTGGGTTTAGATGGTAAATATTTATCATTCTGAATGAAAACGCAAATAAACATACATCGTGTGCATAGTACTGTCGGGACACTTTTTTTCGACAGGAAACGTCATTCAATATGTATCAAATGTTATTGAATTCTGTTAAATGAATTCCACAGCAACATATTTAGAGACACAACTCCAACGACAAGGCGGTGATGGTGCTGATGCTTTTCACGGGGTCCTGTACCCAATATACTAAGATAGACCTAAAATTTACAGGGTAAATAGATTTTATCTATACATTATACAATTGCTTGGTTTAACGTGGCTTTTTTTTTGGGGGGGGGATTTTAGTGGCCGTATACTGCAGATGGCAGCTATTTAAGGCAGGTTGGACTATACATGTATACGTATGCATAAACGCCCACGCACACGAATTAACACGTATTGCACATTGGTGTACTTAAAAGGAATTCTACTCAGCAAGGAATCAAAATCTGAAGTCCTGTTGACGCGAACATCTTGGGATGATTTTTCCCCACATATACTCTGTCAAAGAAAAACAGATACTCTAAAAACACACAGATTTACTTTACAACCACTTCAAACAATTTCAGTGACTACTTTTGAAATCTAGTATTAAAAGACATAGGCTCTACTCTCAAGAAATCAAAATTTAAAAAAGAAATGAAAATGGAAAGTTCTGACATAAAAGTATAGGCCTATTATGCTCTCACAGTATCAATCTTAACCATGTAGGGTTTTGTGTGATACAAACGTTCCAGAAACTACACTACGTACTGTTGGAAACAGCTTTAGATATGACTTGTCAGCGATTCTTGGAGAAAAATCAAAGTGGATGTGATGGACAAACATTTTGTAAAATGATTGTTGGAAGATCCATAGGATGTGATGCCATACGTCAGGTAACGTGTTTCCAATCTTGTGCAAAATTAAATGATAAAAATGTAATAATCAAGACGCGAGTGATCGCTCCATCGTCAATGAGTGATCTTATCCACACACACACACACACACACACACACACACACACACACAATGTGATATAAATGTACACACATGCATACAATTCAATTACTGTATTATGATGCATTTGTACACTCAGCAAAAAAAGAAAGAAAATGCGTTTTCAAGTTTAGATTTCTCATAGAATATTTGGCTGAAAGCTAATGTATTATATACCATATTGAAGGTAATTTATTTGGCTATCAACCTGGTAGATCATCAAAAAGGGAAATTGTACGCATGAGTGAACACCATTGTTTTTCTCTTCCAGAGCACAAAAGTAAAAATTGCAAAACTGAACAATTTGCCATTCATGAGTATGTGCTCTTCCATAGAATAAGAACAAACAAAAAATTCCACACAAAAAGAAACATGAATTAAGTTGCAAAAATAAACCTTTGATCTCTATGATATCTTTAAAGACCAAAAGATCAATGAAGGCTAAAAATAAAGGGGGAAAATAAAGCATCTTATGTCAAATCTATATTCAAATGAAATGACAGAAGTAATAATTAACAAAAATGGTAGAAATTTGAGGTTTTTTTTTTTCAAATTTGGAAATTGTAAATAATGTTCGGTTCTTGAAATTGTCACATGGATTCTTAAATCACTAGATTGAAAGAAATGAATAAAGAAATTCTGCTCATTTAACCATCTTTATGCTTATTATTCCCTTTGTCATTTGAAGTTTGACTTGACAGAAAATTTTTATTTTTTCCCCTTAGTTTCCCACTTTGTTTTCTTAGAGGTTATAAAGAGATAAAGAGAACAAAAACTTATTTTTCCTATTTTATTCATGTCTCTCAATGTGTTAAACTGGTCTTTTGTTGTCAATGTTATCGTAAAGGGCATTTGCAAATAAAAGAGAACTTGTCAATTTTTGCAATTTTTAATTTTGTGCCTTGGAGGACAAAATCGAATGTGCTTACTCATGCGAAAAGTTTTTTTTTTCTAATCAAGCTATTATCTTAATAGGCAATTAAATTACCTTTACTATGGTATATAATACATGGATTTTTATAAAAATCTTCCATGAAAAATATGACCTCGAAAAAGTGTTTACTTTCTTTTTTTCCTGAGTGTATATCCTTTCATTCACACAAACATTGTAAATGTCCAATGATCATAACGATAATGATTAGCAGAATTATTAAGTTTGTCATTCACAAAAACAGACCTTGAAAAAACACACTTAAAATAAATAAATGAACAAACAAACAAATGCAAAGAACTGCAAATAATCGCATTGATATATAGTCTTGAGCATGGCCGTATTGCCCGAGAGCCCGTTAGTTTTTTCAAATGCTACCTACGATTTTTTTTTTTTCATCTGGCAAATTTAGGCGGGAATGATCGTCGAACTTCTGGGATGGGTGGGTGTTCTTGTTTCCAAAACATGCGGACTCCTTCTGATCTCGGAGGAGTACAGTTGACGTACATCGCTCGCTAACGCTGCCTAGATTGATGTACATCCCTGGCATCATTTAACATCATTATGTGTCCAGACGTATTAATGTCATTTATTACTTTGAAATGATTATATCAATTCTAGGAATTTAAATGCAATCTGCTTATGAATAATGCAGCATAATGACGGTGAATTTACTGGTTCCCAATTATCCGCGCTTTCGAGACACTCGCAAACCCGTATATAGACTGCTCGATCAATATGTAATGTTGCTCGTTCCTGTTCCATAATGTATACACGCTTAAGATAACCTGCCAAAAGTACGTTCGTCTTTGTAGTATGCGATAGGTATGACTTATACTGGTATCAGCGATATCAGAGCATCACCGAAAATGGATGTATGTTTTCTCTTGAGACAAACGCTTTCGTTTTCAGTAGTTTCGTTCAACTGACTCCCCATGTCATATGATTACAATTGAGGCTTTAATCTGTCTCAGAAGTGGGCCTTTGTTTCGGTTTTTCAATTTTCAAAGGAGATTTACAGCAAAATAAGAATTGTTTCAAGTGACATCGATCATGTCGATGATATGTAATCAGACGCTGTCTTCAAATTAATGAAATTCTTCCGTCGAGATGTTTTCATTGCAACTGCATCAGTCGCAATAGAAGCTGTCTGTTATTCATTGAAAGCATGCACGTTATAATCGTGAGCAGCTTATTTTATAGTCATCCGAATTGTTGCTCTATACCCACAAGGCGTGATAAGGTATGATTCTGACGATGCTTACGAAAAATTACTTGTCATAAATATGATTTAGACCAGAAGAAAATACTTTTGAGATTTAGATTCTATCAACTTATGAGTTATAAAGTCAATTTCTTACAGGAGGGGGAGGGGTGCTTTTGGGGTTATTTTTTCGTCTAAAAATCAACTTCAATAAATAGATATTGACATCTAAAGTCAGGTAGAATGAATGTGAGAGTAGAGGTTCTGTTGTTGATGCAGTTAATTGTATACTTAGTAGTGATGAATGAATATTACTGTAAAGGGATTGTCAGTAAAATAAAAGGTAATAGTGAAAAAAATATGCGGTATATGAATTGTGATCTATGTTTGGTGAAATAATTGATCAGAATGTAAGGATTACGGAATTGATGTAAAGGTATTGTGTATTTGTTTTGTGCATTTTGTTTTCAGTGATGAAGAATAAAATATTCTTTAAAACAAAAAACAAAACAGAACAAAAATCAACTGGGATATTTCTTTTCATCCATTCTATGAGGTATCCGAGAATGACTCTGTTTAGCATCTACTCAGATATTATTTTGTAGACCATTCAAAATATAGTTCCCTTTAGGTGCTGATCCGTCAACGAATCTGAAAAATGGCTGAATGAACTCATAAGGCCCAACTCCGACCTGGTCATAATCACAATAATTGATTGCAACTCTCTATCATTGCAGATGATTCCAGCCAAGGCTGATTTCAGCTGCCCGTTTCAAACAAGATGAAAATAGAAAAAGTGCTAACTCACTATACGCAGGAGGCAAACAATGAGCGTCCCACGCCGTAAGAGGAATTATCTTTTCAACCCCTTCGAGCCCATCTCTAATAAGTGAGTTTTAAAGAAGCTGCACCATTAGACCGATCATCTCCTCAAGCTAAAGCTTGCGAGGCGATTTTTCTGTATATTTAGATTGATAACACTGATCTCGCTTTCGACACAAGGTAAACAACCTCTCACTGTATCCTCTTCATATCATTCTCTTTTGTGTGACTAACTCATCCCGTTTTATTCGTCCTCCCACTTTCGTACAGTGGATCTGCAACATCCTTGCCCCAACTCTTCTTTCTTCGCTCGATTGAAATCAAACAGAATGCTACGGCTTATTATTTCCAACAGGATTTTCCATTTTCAGTTGCATATATAGGTTCGATGTGCGGTGCTACCAATCTTTCCTCTCAAATATCACCCGTACTTGAGTTTTCACTAAAATGCAGTATTTACCCTACAGTATCTTTAAATTTAACAGCTGAGTACATTTTTAAATTCTCAGATTGTAGTCACCATGAACAATTACACTGTTTCGATATTATTTTATAGCAGGGGAACGTATGGCAGTGAGGTATTGACGGAGCCAATATTATTATCTCTTCGAGTCAGGGAACTACCCAAATGATATACATGACAACAACCCCAGGCATATAAAAAGGGGAAATGCACCTGAGACATTGAGGCATTTTTCTTGGCAACTTTCTCTTCTGCATCTCGTATGAATCCATATGTCTTAATAAGTTCAAATTTATTCATACTGCAAACAAAATAATGCAGAGTTATACTTGTTAATCGCATTATAACATGGGAAAAAACACTTATCCACTGGTTTCTTCCTAAACTCCGCTGACATGAAAAGACGTGCTAATGAAAATGTAGTAGTAAGAAAATGAAAAATTTAACATAATAATGACTTAATGAAGGAGGTGAAACCGATAATGATTTTAAACAAAATGAGACCGAGTTCAAAATATCACAAGCATGCATTAAAAAGACCCGTATGTGATAATGTTTTCGACGTTTCAAATTAGAATTTCGCCAAGTGATAGTTACATTTCTTTAAAAGAAATTCCGTCCAAAGTAGCGCAGGAAATCTATGCGAAATGAATGCAGAGCACTATAGATGATACCAGAAACGTTTGGCTCATTGACTGTACGTGCATGCGAATGAATGGGTAGATTGAAAGTCATATTAGTTCAGCTTTGGGGCAAAGTAGTGTATGCTAGTGCTCAAGTAAATTACACGATATTACAGGACATTGGAAATGGAAAATATTTATTAATCCTCAATCAGATTTTCCGCATGAAACTGCGTAGATTTCGTTCTGGATATCACAGGACGCCTATCGTAAAAGAAAGATTTATAAACATTGAGAGAAATAATCGTTTGTGTGCTGTTTGTGTACCTTACATGTCAAAGGTGATGTGTTTCATTATCGATTTTTCTGCCCATCATTCGAGAAACAAAAGGAATTACATGTAAAGAAATACTACATTCAACACAAAAAATGTGTACGAATTATTTGATACGACAAATACACATACGCTAACTAACTTGGCGACATTTTGTAAAGCTATAATGTGTCAGTTTTGATTTGTTTGTTTATCAGTAGTATAAGTTTTTCTATCATCTATTCTTATGCTACATGTTGCTGTTTAAAACTCTTCATAACTTTTCGCTTTTTGTTTGTTTTTGTTTTGTTTTGCAATATTTTCACAATTTATCTACTTTGACATCATTCAGCTTTACTGGTGCCTTTTGATATTTTACTTTTCCGCCTCACATGCATTTACATTAAGATTTTGTTTTCATTATGTGTAGAATCCAATACATCTTTCTCAGCTATTCTAAAATATCATTGATATTGGTTACATTATTGTAAATATCATTGTAAACAAGCTTCTTGAAATGAATGGTTGATTTCCTAATATCCTAAAAAGGATGACAAACTGTCACATTTTATATGTAAATATGTCTTTGTGTTATACTCTTTGTCAGCTTATCAGGAGCTCCCTGACAATCATGAAATAAAACAAAAGATCCAATGTATCATTCAAATGCGTAGACGTAGACATAAACCAACCATCCTGTTTACGTTGCCTCCGACGATACGCATCGTTTACTCTGTATTCACCACGTTTTGTACATTAGATTGATTGAAAATACTGAGTATATGTCCATGGCTGTACGCGGGATTTTTTTTTCGGGGGGGGGGGGGGGGGCAAGAGCATGTTTAATAATGTATCGAGAGAGCAGAGAGGACACGCAAGCGAGGAAGCATGGCGACCGAACAAGGGGGAGGGAGTAATTTTGCCTTTATACAATGAAATTCACCCTCCTGGTGCCCACTTTTTCTGAAGTATGTTCCGCCCGCTTGTACGTCTTTGACTTTGTACTAATTTTATGGAGGTGAAAAAGGAGAGGGGGTGGGGGAGGGCGAATTCTCCTTCCACACAAGGAAGGTTTTCATATATAATTAGAATAGAAGTTCAACGACCTGGTACACACCTTTGTTGGAATATTTAGAAATTCAGTGGAAACAGCAAGAGAAAATATATTCAGAGACAATGTAAATGGCTAAATTGTGGTATATGTCACTTCTTTTTCTGTGTTTGCGTCACCATTGCGAACTGAAAGTATAGAGGTGGATCGAGCAGGGTAGAGTGTTGAAAGAGGGGATACCCCCTTACTGATCAAATTGCAACTGATTAACAAACTGCCCTACATCGACGTAAATAAGCACCGACTTAATCAGTGTTTCAGTAGTAGCCATGATAAGATAATCATGGGCATACATACTCGCGCTGGGTTCGAACCAACGATCTCCTGATTACCGGATAGGCGGCACATCCACTGGACCACCGAGCTGTCGCCCGACAGCCAGTGCTGGTTCTCATTCATACAGCACGCATCGAGTACTGCATATTTTATTCAAATTGATAAAATTGTGAGTTTAGTTATTTCTATTACAACTGTCGTGCTTTGCGCCTTTTTTATCATGGCTACCCCTAAAACACCGATTGATTCGGTGTTTATTCATGTCGACGGTTAATATTAGCAATGATTAAAAGATTGGCATAGATTGGAATAGATTTGTCAATCGTAAGAATTCATTAATTGAATACTGGTCAAATCATTTGAAAATCATACATCAGAGTAAAAAAAAAAAGGAGAAGTGTGGTTTGAAAGTTTCGGGAGGGGAGAAGAATTGCCCTCTCACACCCGCTGCCTACCGCCATGCAATGTTTACTTCCTATGTATAAAATGTAAAGTATAAGCAACAGGGGTCTTAAACTTACCGTGTATATTTTTCTCCTCCATGCCGCGGGTAGGCTGTCCACAATTTCTTCAAGACTGAGCTGCTCGGGGGTGTCGTTATCGTTGTAGCCTTCATCGAGTTTTTGAATGAGATTCCCCATCTCCGACGATTGCTGGATAATAGAGAGAGGAATTGAGGACATCAGTCTTGTTATTTTTCAACTTGTTGCCATCATGAAAAGTTTGGTCAGCAGTTCGTGGAGTCATCAAGATGTGCTGGCAGAGACTGGTGTCTAGCACCTGTTAATACTTTTATACATTCTGCATGGTCGTTTTGTATAGCAAACTTGATTTTGGCGTGACGGAAAGCTAGCGGTCATTTTGAAATCTCATACATCGGCAAGTGAGAGAGAGAGAAACAGAGAGAGACTACAAACTATTCAGCAATCTGTATGACAGAACACAAATCGATTGCACTTCTACGAAAATTCTAGAAGGAAAATTGCACAGCTTCACCTTTTGCACGTGGTTAAACGATACTTTACAACTCTTTATGTGCAGTTTACACATCGAAAAAGAACACAATCAAAGCAGGATTTTATTGAAACCATATTTGTCATGCATAGATTGTCTTGCTAAAATGATTACTGATCTGTATGTGTTATGTCTCCTTAACGTACTAGGTATTCGTGAAAATTTCGCGAGTTTGTTTGTATCATCTTACGGTGAATCTTTGGTTTAACAGGCACGAGTGGTGAAGGAATTCCACGAGCTCGACACGAGCTGTATATGATCCACGAGCTAGACACGAGGCAAATAAGGCCCAAGAGCTCGACATTACATCGTGGGCTTAATTTACGTTGTGTCGAGTTCGTGGACCTTATTTGCTTTTACTGTCTAGCTCGTGGGCCTGTACTGTACTTACTGTCTGTCGTGAGCCTGTGTCACTCGGTGTCTAGTCGTGTTGTGGCGTGTATGACTCGTGGGTGTATGACTCGTGGGTGCATGGATCATGAACTTTTTTTCTTTTTTCAATGTCTAGCTCGAGGGCCGTATGACTCATGCTCGTCTCAAGACGATTTACAAAGTTTTTGTTATGTCGCTTCCATCTATGATCTACTAATTGCTTGCTCACGATGTAACTTAGCAATGTTATGTCATCTTGCAAGACACGCAATGCAGCTAAATTAATGTGTTTTCACTGTATAATCAAAATACTGTCTAGAAAGACTGATGATACACAATGTCCCTTCAATCACTGCGATGTGTTCACATAACTTGCACGTATACGCACGAGGGCATTGAACGTTGGTTGATATCAACGACACGATCCATGTACTATTTTCCAATGAAAACAACATACCAAATGTAACTTGATCTTATTCAATTCATTATTCACTTTACTTCATCACTCAAAAGGAGCCACTATCACCATGTAATTTCATGATCTATGTCCACATTTCATTTACTACCATTACCTGGGGCATTAATTAGATTTCAAATTAGTTTTAATGATTTAAAGAACGGTTGAAGTGCATGCATGGGCTGACGAACGAGCTGGAACTACTGATATCGGAGATCAGAGGCAGGGACGCAAGGATGTGTTAAAGCCACGTAGTCTGAGTCAAGGCAATTCCTATTGCGACCAAATCAAACAGTACATTCTCTAGGGTGATATTCACTTGAATATTGCACGAGAAAGTGACTGTTCGTCTGAAAGAAATAATCCCAATAGGGTCCCACCTAGAGCAGTGGAGATACACATATTCTTACATGTTTAATATAACAATGACAAAAAGAAAATAGGTGTAAAATGAGGTGTAAAAATGTCGTTTACGTATTGATTATATAATACCCTTTCGCAACTATCTGGGTTACGCTTTGTAATGCGGAGTAGTAATGTGTATGCCTGTGTGGGTGTATGAAAATATGTAATGAATGTGCCAAAGTTTTTGCCAAAAGGAGGTGTACGCTGCATGTAAGGGGTAAAAATGTCGAGTGTGGTTAAGAGTGTAATTGCATCCGTCTCTATCTGCATTTATGAATGTTTTAATGTCTAACGGTTTTTATTGTTATATTTGTGTTTTGGAAACAAGAGTTGTGAAACGAATAAGCAATAGTACAACGTTATCATATCACTATACCTGGTCAGTAATGTAAGATGTCAATGTCACCTTTTTTTTTTTCTTCTCTCTCTTCAAGTTTACTATTTTTTCTTCCTCTCATTATACTGGCCAGGTTTATGGTCGCTTACTTGAATGTGTTTGTTCATCTTTAAAGGTACAACCCTGTGAATGCATACCATGTGCACTAGTCCACATCATGTGATTATAAACACACTCTAAATGAGCTAAAAAGGGGAAGGTGCAAACATGCATTGTCAGCTTGGGTGTAGAAGCAAGTGTATCCATAACGCCGGTATTCGTTTACGAATCGATTACATAATACCCAAACGCAGGTTGCGATATGCAATGCGGAGTATATACATGTGTATGCTTCTGTGGGAGTATGAAAATATGTGATGCATGTGCCAAAGTTTTTGCCAAAGGGAGATGTACGGTCTATGTGAGGTGTAAAAATGTCGAGTGTGTTCAAAAGTGTTCAAGTGTTCAAAATCTGTTTTTATCTGTATTACATGAATGTTTTAATGTCTGACGGTTTTTTAATGTTATATCTGTGCTTTGGAAATTGAGTTATGAAATGAATAAGCAATGTTATGTTATTATATGACTATATATGTTCTGTCATGTAAGTTGTGGGTTTTTTTTATAAGTGCGGTGATATTGTTTTGATATGTTGTATTACTGTGTAAACTACCTCAATTCGGCCTTGTTAGGCTGCCATGGTAGTTATCTTTTAAACCATGAATAAATAAATAAATAAATAAATAAATAAATAAATAAATAAATAAACATTATTCTCACTGGTGTGTCATTTGGCCTGTGTTTTGTCTTGAGCAATGTTAGCGTGATTAAAGTCATTTATGGGGTAGTTGTTACAATGATGATGGTAGCGATAGTAATATCACTGTCATTCACTATCATCAGTATACGGAAAAACAGAGCTGTCAATAAAGTCATCAATTCAACTATTACTGTTCATTTTTTCTGACAACTATCGCTCTCATTGTCATAATTCATATATCGTGAGTATAGGCCCTACACACATTATGAATGAAACTATGAAACATTTGTTACGTTGGGGTAATATACATATGTATGAATTATATATATATATTATGTAAATATTATATACATATATTATATATATATATGTTATATATATGTGTATATATATATATATATATATATATATATATATATATATATAAATATATATATATATAGAGAGAGAGAGAGAGAGAAGAACGAGAGTTAAAGGAAAGTGTAAACGAAGAGTTAGCGGCTTTTACTGAAGTATATTCATGTTCCAAATCCACCCACAATCATTCTTGCTTACGTCACTTGTTCCCCCCCCCCCCCCATAGGATACTAGTAGGGGAAAGCTTCAATTGCGTGCTTCAAAACTTGGTTGCACCTTGCAAAATCCGAAGACTCTAAAACAATGTCAGGTATGATGTCACGGTAAAATGTTCCCACGGCCTCTCATACTACTAAAGGGATAGATTATATAGAACATCTTGTGTGTACAAGTTACCTCAGAGATGTAATACAGTATCTCTCCATATAATAGTTATCTCCACAACACACACCTAATTCCGTGTGGGTTAACATCGAGACGTAAAAGCTCGTGGTGGTATTTCCCACCGTGCACTCTTTTACGCTGAAAGGGGCATCAGTTACCTTTTATATTCACGGTTCGTTCAACATTCTGTGTACTTGGGGCTCGTGACAAGATTGGATTATGATGCAAGTTCTCAAGTTATCGGCAGAAACGATTTTATCTAATTTAACATCAGGTTTATCTCACGTTATCGTGTCCCAGATCAAATATAGGACACACTGCTCTCAAGTACGTAGGCACACACTCTATAGCATTAAAGAGCTAGAGGTGTGGCGCCCTTTTAGCGCGGGAGGTGACAAACAGGGAAACTTAAAGCCTACAATGAACGATTGTGCATGCTAGCGGAGGGCCGGATGTCGCACTTGCCTAAAACGAGCGCCATAAAACACGTGGGAATTGTAACGGTAATAAAGAATGGTTTTCGACTTGCAGCAATCGACTAACACAATTTTGTATTTGCACGCACCATGCACCTAATTGTGCCTGTGACGGAGATACAAAAGAATGCATTCCAAGCAAGTGAATCAAATTTGTAGCAAATGATTTTGTTCAGATTTTATTTCTTCTTTGTATACTTTGAGCGCCAGGTTAATGTCAACACGGGTTCTTTGTTGGTTTGGACTTCTTTGTTTGACAGCGTAAGGTTAGACAATGCTGACGATAGGGTACGGGACACGTCATTTACCTAACAAATATGTAGAATGTACACTTAAACATGAAAAATATGTCATTTCATTAAAGATATTCGCGAAGAGTAAAGTAAAAAGGAAAAAGGCAAAATGTAGAGCAGATACACGGGCACACATGCTAATTGAAATGGTAAACGCTTAGTGCTAGCACGTACGATAAACACATCTCCATTAGTACCGTTTGTATCTTCCACTGAGTACCTCTAATGACATGAAGCTATTCGTGATCACACCAGCAATATCTGCCATATCATTTTTCGCGAGGTCCCCTTATCCCCTCCCGCGGCAGGAGCCTGCACAGGCGTGATGATACAGCCTTAGCCGCCTTTTAGCACCTAGTGGGAAGAAGGGCGGGAATGGTATGGGGAGGGGACTGGATGCGACTGAGGGAAGTCTATTTCTGCCAGAGGTGAAGGTCCGAATATTAGATTAGGGAATAGGCCTACATGTGAACACTTTATTTGTGTGTGTATGTGTGTGTGTGTGGGGGGGGGGGGGGTGTTTTCTTTCTCGTAATCGTATTGGAGCCAACATGATGTATATAGGAGTAAGAAATTCGTTTTGAAATTATATTACTTGAAGTTTTCAAAACGTGAACAATGATTATGATTAAGCTACTAATGATTTAATTCAAGATACATTATTCAGTCTGTTTTCTCAAACTTTACGAGTTTACGTATTTAGTTTAAATGTAATGCTTGTGACTCGCGTTGAGATATCCTTCCTCGGACATCGAATCCAACATCAAAATAATGCCTTACAAGTGCCGATCCTTGTCACACACAATTTTTTCCTTATTCTCAACAGAGAATTTATTCGAGAATATTGCAACTGCTCAAAGTTACTTAACAATAAAACAAAGTAGATATTTTATTCATTGGTGCTGCCTGATCAGAACGTAAAAAAGTGCATGCAAATAACAACAGTACAAAATGATGACATTTCACCTCATGATTAAGATTTACAAAGCAAGTACACAAAAACTAGTAAGAAAATAGGGAAGGCAAGAATGAAAAATAAGATTAATATAAATTTCAGATACATTATGTATTCACTTTTCATTTGTCTAAATCAAGCAGACGCGAAAAAAGAAGAAATCATTAATGCTTTACTGCACAATCTTTTAACCCTCCCTAGCCCATCTCTGCCCATCACTTTGTTCATGCAGAAGATACAAGCTGCATAAAATATCAATGAGGTAATTTTCTTTCGGTGTTTACCGTCCCAACAGTCAATATTCCCTCTCTAAGGGAAACTCCCACACACGCAATACACAGATAAGCATACACTATGTACACGGTGGAAATGTATGGTTCGTACACCTGATCTAAACTATGGATCTGGACATTGTAAATTAGATCGCAGCTTAAATCGTATTAGCCCTCTTTTGCCCCCCTGGACATAAACTCTGAAACTGCCTAGAACACGTCATAACCCCAAAATTGGGAGAATACAGCTGGTATTTTATATTTCTTGAAATCGGATGATTATTTTTCAATATTATTGTAAAAGTCATTTACGAAACTGGAGCTCCCCCGGGCGCGCGCTGTTTCCGAGATGTTGCGACGTTGAACATGGTAGGTGTAAATATTGTGTCTCACGCCACATCGCACATTTGGATCTGCATCACATTAAAAAGAATAAGCTGGGACAGAACCCTCTTTCCCACCCACACAACTGTGATATTATTTTACAAAGTTAGCATTGACTAGCATTAATTTCAAAATGACATAATGAAATTCGAAATAGAAAGTGTCCTAATTCATGAAAGTCAAATGACAGCATAAATTCAATTGTTTGTAGACTCTTATGTCCTGGAGAATAAAACAAACCAATGAATAGAAAAAAGAAAGAAAGAATTATACGTTTAAAAGAACCTAAAATGCTTGAGAGCGGAGGCTTACGTATAGAACCTAGCCTCGTCCCAAAATGTATTTCCTTATTTTCCTATTGTCACCAAATGTAGCAAAATCAACCTGATGACGCCGCCTATGAAAAACAGAGAGGACAGCCATATAAATAGCTTAATGTGCTAAAAGGAATAGTGTGAAAATGATTCGGGATAAAAATGTCAGCCGTAAAGATATCAGGGGTATGTCAAGGTTAAAGTTTGACCCTTGAGATCTTGACCTGTGACATTCTTACCCGTGACATTTTTCCCCACTGGCACTCTTTCTTCCGCCATCTATACTGCTGACTTTTTATTTTGTCTCTCACATTATTTTGTACCCCTAACATTCTTACCTCTGACATTTTACCACTGGCAATTAATTGAAATTTTTATTCCTGACATATTGGGTGCACGTCACGAGACCGACACCCACGAGTCATACAGCCCGCGAGTCATACAGCTCACAAGTCATACAGCCCATGAGTTACACAGCTCACGAGTCATACAGCCCATTAGTTCGACACTAAGCTAACAAGGCCCACGAGACCGACACATTAAACCCCGTGTTGTATCATTCTGTCGAACTCGTGGGCTGTTTTTACCTAGTGTCGTACTCATGGGCTGTATGACTCATGAGCTGTATGACTCATGGACCTCTTTTCAATGTCGAACTCGTGGGCTGTATGACTCGTGGGTGTCGGTCTTGTAGAATGACCCCATGATTCACCCCTGACATTTTTCTCTGACATTTTCACCCCTGACACTTTTATCCATGACATTTTACCTCTGACATTTTACCTGACATCGTTATAATGTAATGTAGAATAGAGAATACTCGCCTGCAGTATATCTTTGAGCGAGTCTCCGCTCTCTGAGATGTCCATGGCTCTCTCTGTAAGAAACAAGTAAGAATCATAAAATATGTTACGTAAAACACACGAAAGTTTTTACATTACATTACATTATACCTACATTCTTTTATTCATGACAATCATAAATTCAAGATTAAGGTAGAATTTAAACACAAAGATTTGTTCAAAAAATATCATTCCCGAAAAATGATAAAAATCATTATATAGAATTTTATGATCACCACACTCAAGCCACATCAAATGTTGGTTTTGTTTTGTTTTAATTTGTTTTGTTTTGTTTCGTTTCGTTTGTTTCTTTTTTAGGGGAGTTCTCTCACTTTGGGTTCAGTAAATACTTAACCAAGAGGGATTGTTGAAATTTATAATTCACATGATTCATTACAGTCATTAATTTTATAAGTCAATGAATTCAAAACCTTACGAAATACTTCTTTTTGGATATTCTTTTCCTTCCGGTTCAGTAAATACCACATAACTGTTGGTAATCCAAGCTTACATCTTCCCATTCTGATACTGCTGTTTTATCAGAAAGGTGAATTGTTGTTGTCGTATTTGCTGCACAGTAATTTGTTTGTCAATTCAAGTTATCATAAATAAATTGTTTGCACTGGAAATGTGGGTTTTTCCTTGTAGGTATTAAGTGCATTGCGCGAAAAGTAATGTGTTTTTCGCCAAGTCAGTGCGGGTGCACGTCACGAGACCGACACCCACGAGTCATATAAAGCTCACAAGTCATACAGTCCATGAGTTATACAGCTCACGAGTCATACAGCCCATGAGTTCGACACTAAACTAACAAGGCCCACGAGACCGACACATTAAGACCCGTGTTGTATCTGTCGAACTCGTAGGCTGTTTTTATCTATAAAATGTCGAACTCATGGGCTGCATGACTCGGGGGCTGTATGACTCATGGACCTCTTTTCAATGTCGAACTCGTGAGCTGTATGACTCGTGGGTGTCGGTCTAGTGGGATGAAACCCCGTTAAGGCATTCACAGACATGATGTTAGAGCATGACACCATTCACGATATACTCACTGCCTGATTGATGAATCCTGGCACATCGTATCCAACACTCTATAAAAGAAAATACAAACATTTATGGAAAATACATTATATACATACATACATACATACATACATACATACATAATGAAGACGAACAGGTGTTAAAGGACAAGTCCACCTTTATATACTATGTGGATTGAGTGAATGCAGCAATATTAGTAGAACACATCAGTGTAAGTTTGGGGGAAATCGGACAATCCGTTCAAAAGTTATGAATTTTTAAAGTATCTGCGTAGTCACTGCTGGATGAGAAGACTACTAAAGTGTATGATGTCATATGCGTACAACCATATAAAGAAAATAAAAAGAGAATCTTACAAAAATTTACTTTTTGAATAAAGTGCACATTTCTTCGACTTGTTACTGACATATATTGAGGGTAATATTATTCCCCCTGCCTTCTGAAAGAGAGAAGTCAGGTGTTCTTTTGTTATGCGAGAAAAGTGAAAATATGTTGAATATTTTCTTTATTCTTTCTTTATATCGTTGTACTCATGTGACATCACAAGCTATAGTAGTCTTCTCATCCAGCCTTGAGTGAGCAGAAACTTCAAAAATTCATAACTTTTGAACGGATTGTCCGGTTTTCCTCAAACTCTCAACGATTCACTCAACCCACATGTCTATGAAGGTGAACTTGTCCTTTAACGAAGTTTTCAGCGTGGTATAAGTCAAATAAATTCACAGTATTACAGACCTGAATCACAAAGATCAGAATTCTTTTATTTCTCATGTGTCATTACAATTTTCTTAACTACTGATATCAAAATAAGTGATCACCTCATACTGGCCCAGTACAAATCATATTGTGATTTGACGCTGTTAAAGTATCTAACTTTTTTTTTTCAAAAAACAAACAACCAAACAAACAACTTTGATCGTATGCAACACTCAATGTGTACTAATGATAATGTATTATGTTATTTATTTCGATTACCCCTAAATTTTCAACATTTTAACGCCTTCTGGGTTACTCAGTTTGACCGATGATAGAATTAAATGTGGCATAGTCTTAGGGCGAAATTTACGACCTATCTCTTCGCCCACTCATTCGTCATACTCAGCAATGAGTGCACGCACACTGAAAATCCCACAATCATGCACATACCGCTGTAAAAACCAATATATTCTTAAAGCAGTCTTTACGGTATGTCACCCCCTGCCTGCTCCATTCTTCCTTATATTGGAGAGAAGGAAGCATAAAAACATAAAACGTAAACTCTTACAATAACCATCGAAACATGTTGAAATGAATGTTGACGAAAGGTACTTTTTAACTGATAACAATACACACATACGTTAGAATTATCAATATGATAATGATGATAATTCACAATATTTGTACAAGCGTGTATCTCATAAAATTTCTCTATTTGTATCGCTGAGAAGAAGAGAAAGAGGAAAGAAGAAGGTACAGTTTCAGAATGTTCAGACATAAATAACGATTAACACCTGCATTATATATGCTAAACCATGATACTATTGAATGAACAAATGATTTTTTAATATGGATTTGAATTTTTCTGTTGGGTTAGTTTGTTTTATGCATTCAGGTAGATTATTTCACAACGGAGAGGATGCTGACTGCAAAGATCATGAACCGTTAGATTGGGTATTGGTAGGAGGAACTAGAAGGAGTGATTCGTTGTGGATTACAAATTCCGGGAGGATGTGTATTCCGTTATAAGCTGTTAAAGATAGATTATATTCACATTCTGGATTAAGAGAGTCGAAAATGATGATAAAAAAAATCTTTGGAGCTGTGATTCAGCATTCAGAAAGCGGGCGCTATATTTTTGAGGAGTTTCCTCAGCTGGCTTCAGGATATCTAATATTTTACGTTCACATTAACATCCGCCCTGCTGAAAAAACACAGTGTTCCACTTTGTGAAACACTTATGTAAAACACAGTGTGAACACATTGTGAACGCAGCGTGTAATTTCCTCACACTGTTAATTTCGAACATTTTGATCTTGTGGAACACATCGTGAATCATCAATTCACAGTGTGAAGCAGGAACTATGTGAACACTGTGTGAAAAACCACACCACAGTGTGAAATCCTCTTCACACTGGTAAATTTGAGTGTTTTCACCATAACCGACTATGTGAACACATTGCGAACACAATGTGGGGCACTGTGTTCTTTCCAGCAGGCCATCAATATCGCGTCATCCATTTCCGGGTGGATTTTAGTTCACTTTTAACTTCTACTAAAGTAATTACAATGTCACATATGGGTATGCTCTTGATAATTACAAAAACACAAAGAGAATGAGATGGAGAGAAAAAAAAACACTCACCTCTGTCATTTCCACAATTGCATCCGGCCGACACTGAAAAAAAATGAAAACAAAACAATAACAAGGGTAACTTAAAACATACATGTTTACAAGCAGACAGACAGACACACACACATACAAGTACACACGCACAGATCTGCCCCCTCCCCCCCCCCTCCCAAAAAAAACCATTAAAAACACAACAACACAAAAACGCGCATTTACAATCAGGTGACAGACTTACACACAAATATCGGGAGACTTGTTCAATCACAATTGCTTATAACATCGATACACAGTTCAGTTCATTTAAGTGGTTGCTCAGATATAGTGTGCCTGCCCTTGTCATTCCCTTAAAAATTTACTTGTGGCTTCGCATAACATGATAATACTGGCATGATTGGTAATACGTATAGACATATTATACACATACATACATCAGGTGTTTCATTTCTTTGTTCTTCTTTGTTTCCTTCGAACTCTACTCATCCCAATATTTCAAGAGACAAAATAGGTTAATGCGCGCTCTATCTTCGTGTTTATCTTAGATTAAAGGTAGATATGTTTGACCAGAATGAAAGTCACTGCTAGCGATTAGTTATCACATCTATATTACAGCTTGAATAACTACTGAAAATTACTCAAGAAATAGGGCAATAAATTAAAGTCCAAATGTCCTAGCTCTCTTCACTGCTCTGTTGGCACGTCCATCTACATAGTTGGCCACGTGTAGAACAAACCATCATAAAGAGATTTTTTCCCTCATACTTTTTTTTTCTCTCGTAAGATGTTATCGGGTCTTCACTGGCCTAAATGAAAGTTTATTTTGTTCAGGTTCCTCTTCACAAAGAAAGAGTGGATGAATAATGTAATTTATTTTGTATGATTTCTCATGTGAAAGTCGTCTTTTGATAGACATATATATATATATATATATATATGAACATGTTGCGAATTCGCGTATTAGCTCCAATATAACGAAGAATCAAGAAATAAACCAGTAATGCATTATTTCGCCAATATATAAGAAAGAATGAGTTTATTGAGCAACTCAAATTTTCGGTGGCCTCCATCTTCTTCAGGAGTCTCGACGGGGAATGTCAATGCCATTATGTATATATGATATTATATCGTATGTATATCGACATCTTGTCTAGAAGAGGCAGAAGAGTACATCCATGTAGTGCTTAAATTTATCTTAGGATTCAGAACTAAGGCTTCTGTTGTCACTCAATGTTGTGTTGTTGGTCAAAATTCTAAATGCCCATTTTTTCATGAGCGCCAAATTTGCACATCGTTTACAAGCGTTAGGGCCCTTGCTATCGTCATCGTCATTACCTTTCAAGGATGATGGGGGGGGGGGGGTCATTTCATGAAGTGTTTTGTCGGATTTTCTTTTTTTTGGACAAATATAGCTTGTAATAGCTTGTCTCAGAAAACGGTTCATGAAATGCCCCGCAGGAATTTACACGAAAAAAACAAACAAACAAACAATTTTATGATGACCTCTTTCTGAAAGTGTACTGTCCATGAAATCTTACTGATAGCAAAAACCATAAATAAGCAAAAAAAAAAAAAAAAAAAAAAAGAAGAAGAAGAAAGAAAATGAAAAATGAAGCTAAACAAAACAAAGATTTGCAAAGACGTTCAGACATTGTGGAGAGACGCTACGGGCAAATTAAATCCCGTGCGGAAGCGTGCAATGCGTTCACCTCGAAACATATCCCACTAGAAAGCTGGCATACAATCGCATGAAAGACAAAAATGGAAGAAGAAATCACTGGGTATCAAGGTCTTCCGAAATGCAACCAAGAATCAGCATGTCATAGTGACGTTAGTGCTCTACAGCAAGCATCATCATTCACCAAAGGTTGTACTATTGATTCTTGATTATCCTCGCTGCGCCACAATCCCTGTTAGGTTTCTTTCTTTTTTTCAAGTCTTGGATGTAGCCTTTTCCTTTTTGTCTGGTCACATCCTTTCTGAAACGATTGTTTCACATGCGATATACGATTGTTTCACATGCGATATACCCTTTAAGACCTTTCTTCTTGGTTGTCACTATTTCGTAAGCTCATCGGCACGATATGTGTGATAGGCCAATGTATGACAGGTGTCTCACCATCGAGAACTTCCTTTTTTTCTAGTGGTTTCTAATATTGTCTTCTACCGTTTTGTTGTAGGTGAAATTTCATCTGGAGAAAACGGGATCCACCTAAAACTATAATGCATCTCCATATGGATGTAACCACTCAAGTATTATAGTCTCGATGTCTTTTTTGTTTCCTGCAACGCTCAGGAGGTCTTCCAGTTAATATCTACATCTATTACAATTCTTGCTTTCGTACGTGGGTGTTCGATGATCCTTCCCATTATGATACAGCCACTCACACATTTAACTCTCATTCAAACAACCATGACGGCAATGTCTTAATATGCACGATGAGACCCAGTCACACCGCTGATGTTTCGCACTTCACCGGTTCTACTTTCGATAAACTACTCTATCAGGAACCCAATATCGTTACTGCAACAGCTAATTGAAACCTAAAGTTCCAAGAAAGTTCAAGATGCCGTCATGCTGGGAAAGAAAGTCAGAGAATTGATGGCGAGGGGGGGGGGGGGGATAGAGGGGGAGGGAGGGAGCAGGATGGTTCCGCACTGAATACTGAGAGCAAAAGGTCGCTAATGGTTCACTGTGTGACAAAGTAAAGGTGATTGATAGACAGATAGATAGAGTTACATGATAATCTGGAATGTTACAGATGGATAGATAGATAGATAGATAGATAGACAGACAGACATAGAGACAAAGAGATAAAAGGGGAATTGATAAAGTAATGGACAGAGAGAGAGAGAGAGAGAGCGAGAGAGAGGGAGTATACTGGTAATTGCAGACACAGCAAGTAAACCCACGCTGCACAAGAAGAGAAAACTAAAGCAAATCCATTAAAAAGCAACTAGTAATGACACTGCCTTGTACCAGGTGAAAGGAGAAAGGGGAACTACATCTCACTTTCCTGTGACGCAGTACTTCTAAAGGGAGATGAGATGAAGTGTCAATTCACCCTTTTCACCTCCCAGATTGCACTTTTTGAGGCATAAGAACTAATTGAAGCAGAACCAAAATCACTTTATTGTCTCCGGCCAGAAACGCGACAAAGTTCTACGCTAATAGCTACAGTTTTGGTTGCTGTTGTTTTTGTGTGATTATGACACGTTTTCCACCGGGTTGTAATGCTTAAGGTGTTCTACACCTTATATTTCCTTTCTTTCTTTCCTTTGATACCAAACAACAAGTTCGTCGTGCTGTAGAAAATAGCCATTTGCCACTGATGCTACAAGGAAAGTAAAAAAAAAAACACTCTTTAAAAGGAAAGTGAGCTGTCACATTTCAAATTCTTAAAAGGACTGTGTGCTACCGATAATATGACTAATTTGAATGAGTCGTTTCCCGTCTGGTTGTTCATTTCTGGTTTGGGGGCAAAGTTCACGTGACAGATAACCATTACTTATCCCTGTTTATCATCACGCCCTTAAAGTAAAACAAACAAAATTGATTACATTTACAGGTTATAACATTCATTGTCATATTATGTTGTAGCACACAAATCAACGTGTGTGGTTTTTTTAGGGGGGGGGTGAAAATTTGTATCAAACTTGACTTGGTTTAACTGTTAAACCCGTTGTTTACCATTGAGGTGTGTTTGTTTTAACATTTGCGACATTAGCAGACCAAAATTTTGAATTCAATTCGTTTTTACTCATTCTCAGAGGATCAAAAAGTGAGTTTTCAATGTTGTGTCAAATATCATTAGTCTTAATTCACTCACTTTCAAAGGCAAACTAAACATTATTATATCTAAACGAATATCCGGTGAGTAAAAAGGAAGAAGAAGAAGAACAAAAGAGCCAACTTGTTCGCTCAGGATTCTATGAGCATGGTGAAGGGGATGAGCTAAGACCGAGTAAGAGAAAGAACTGCGAAGAAAAGATGAGAAAACATATAGCAGGAGTTACGAAATGAGAGGAGGATAACCTGATACGTGGAAGTGTACAGGGAGGGCGAGAGGAAAGAGTTTGAAAAGCTTCAGGGAATGGGCTGGTGTGTAACTCGAATCTTTGCCCAAAGAGTCAGTCACCCCCGCTGGAAATCGCTCTCCTCATCATGGACCGACCGAATACCACCAGAAAGCTGTGACGTAAGCATGACATCGATAAATCTACGAGGTCTGTCATATTCATAGCACTACACACACACATACACACACACACACACACTTTTAAGCTTTATGATGTTCTTTATTTGAATTTCTTTCGATATCAGGTCAACGTTAAAACATTGATATGAACAAAAATAAGCAGCTGTATTCTTCTCTCTAGTGCTGCTAAATATATATATATATATATATATTTACGTAGAGTACAATGTATTTTGTGGTGGTTTTTTTGTTGTTGCAAATCATACCATGTATAAAAAAATGACATAAAGTTGTGCATGACTCTCAGAAAAAGCTATCTTGATCTAATTAATCAAGCCAATCCATATCTGCCTCATTACACAAAAACTGCTGCTGAATCACTTTTTTTTTACATACGTTATTTTTTTTACAAAGCGTATTCTCTATACCAAAATTATATCAAATTCTGCATAGCTCTTAGAGAAAAAGCTATCTTGATCAAATTAATCAATATCTGCTTCATTACACACACACACACACACACAATCACTTAGATATGCACACATACAGAATTTTAAACAATGTACATATGAATGTAAATATCAATACATTCAAATATAGCTGCAAGAAAATTAAGGTGGATGGCTAAAAAAAAGAAAAAAGAAATTTGACATTGATTATAAAAAGCTCGATTTATGTAATATTTAATTATCTCTTGTCTGAATTCAAATGTCTATACATAGGAGTAATCAAAATTAGGAACCATCAAAATGACAAAATCCACCATGAAGCAATTCTATCGGACCATGATAAAAGCTCAGCATAAACCGTCTGGCTAAGGAAAGAAGAAAAAAAAACAGGTAATGTCTGATTCGTGATCGAACAATCTACCTGTCTATCTATCAGAGCAGAATCATGAAAGGTTATATATTTGGAAGCCATGTTTGAAATGAGCAGGAAAATGTGTCAGTTCCTCGTATCATCTTCCCAAAAGTGTTGAAATTTCCTCACCCCCTGCGATATTCTGTCCCCATACCAATAAATAGCAATTTGCTTGCATTACGAATAAAGGCAAGCATGATCAGAGTGCTTGTGTATGCCGATCGATTTCCAAATGGAACCACGTGGCGAGAATGAATGGCATAGATACCATTTATCATGATTGTGAAGTGCTTCAAAGAAACAGAAAACACAACACGCTCGATTCCCTGTGGATATGACAAGAAGGTTCGTATAATAAGTGGCAAAGATGAATTCGAGACATATGTGGTTATGTCAGATTTATTGGAACGCTGTTGGTACGATGTCAATAATTTATTTGGAACATTGTGAATTATGGCATTCTGCCGTATATAAAGGAATAGAATGATGATACGAGAGAGTGACAAACAGAAAGAGAATGGACTAGACTGAAAGAAGTTCAAGTGAATACCATATACCACCTTGGCTTCACAGTTTATTTTGTCTTTCTGTTCTATTTCGATATATGAAGAATATGTATATTCCTTCTTTTCTTTTTACTGCATAAAGTGTTTTGTACACTGAAGTCTTATATCATTTGTTGAAAATGAAAATGAATAAATGACATGAAAAGAAAAATAAAATACGAGAACAACACACTGAACACTTTAGCGAAGTAAATAAGCAAATATCGGCATTAATTTCTTGAATAAAAATTACGGATATGACACAACTCAGGGGCGGATTCACGATTTCTGTAAAGGGGGGGGGGGCGCAACTAATATTTCTGGTGCCACTTCCGGGTCTCATTTCATTTTTTAATTTTTATTTCTTTTGCTTTTAACGAAAAAATAAAGGGGGAGGGACGTGCTTCGGGTACGCTCCCCTCTGGATCCACCACTGCAACTGACAGGGACAGAGGCTTCACAATCAGTTTGACCTCTTCTGGTCAGAAAAAAAATACGAATACAAATACAAATACAGAGAGTCCTGACCTTGAAATCTTCGACCTTCAATCACGTGACCGGCTCCCCTCATTAGACACCTCAATTTGTTTTCACGCTCTTCTTAATAAAGGAACCATAAATGATAACTTGTCATTAAGGACACCTCAATTTGTTTGTCTGTTGTTTTTTTTTTTTTTTTTTTTTTTTGGGGGGGGGGGGTTGCGCTTGTCTTAATAAAGGAACCATAAAAGGGAGCTTGTGTTTGCGGGGAAGACAAGTCAGAAGGAAAAAAAAAACGTTTCGCAAATAATTATGCATTCCATCCATAAATATGGTCAATATAAAGAGCAATTTTGGCAGGAAATCGAATGCTCGCACTCATTTCAGAGTAGAAGCATCTATAAAATTGACGCAGTTCTTGTATTAACATCACAACCTACAGTCAAAATCAACAAAAACAGCTGCATAGAACCTTCATATCTTAAATTGGCTTGGTATCGGAAAACAAAATTAGTTATCCGTTTGAAATTCTCTCTTGTTGCATTTCCAAGAATTCATAATTGGGTGTTTTGAGGGGAAATTGATAAAGACGAATCAAATAATCACCAAAATTTAGAGCTAACGTCAAACATGTCTTAAGACTGTGACACCTATTGAGACGGCAGACTGACTGAGTCTGCCACGTGACTGTTACGTAAATTTACATGGGAATCCTCAGTATTCAATTTGTATTTGGTATCTATGTGAACCAAAGACTTTCTCCTTGCTTTTATAGAATAGCAGCAACACCAACCAAAGCTACCACCTTCTGCCCTGAGTAATTTGTAATGATAACGCGCTCTTTTTGTTATGAATAATGGTCTTCACAGAAGTATCCAAAAAGTACATGAATTTACTTCAAAATGCAGAATATCAAGCGGCGTTACAGTATCTTAACCACTAAAGACGAGAACGCACAACTACGCCACTTTATTGTGCCCGTCACGTTTCCACTGTAGCTAAAAAAAAAAATGATCAAGGAATTAAATTGTATAGTATTTACTTATCTGGGGCATTTGTTAAAACATGCGAAGTGGCAGAAATTTTAATCATATCGCATGGCGATTGGCTGAACTATTCTTTTTCCTACCAAAAGAACACATATTGGATAACTTTTATATTAATAAGCAGTTCTGCCCGATCTTTCTTTACGCCGTTCACGCGTAGTTAAAGAATGATCCCACACGACTTTGGCTCTTACACACAACCCTCTCGGAGCAGAGACAAAGGATGTAAAAAGGACAACTCGAAAACGATGGACCGTTGATTACGAATTACTCATTGGTTAATTCATGGACCTCATTTCATTTCCGAAGATGATCAGAAATTCCTCACTACGGTGTAACGACACATTTTTCCGCCTTCTTCGCCGTACATCTCCAAAACGTGCCGGATAGCCCAGCGCACCAGGAAGGCAAAAGAAGTGCGGACTGCACGGAAAGCTATCCGGGAGCCAGCTCGGGGAGACATACATCCCTGCCGCGCAGAGGGGATAATTAACGGGCAAGGAAAAAGGAGTCAGCGGTGGTGTTGATTTTACTCAATGTGTGTGAGGAGAGGGACGACAGGAGGATCGCCGCCAGTTTTAAAGTCGGTTAGCGTTATCAGGAAGTACGATCTGCTCGACGGATCGATCTCGGCAAGGGAGGATGAAGTTAAACGTTTAATCGAAGACGACACAATTAAGTCTTCGGGTCCAAAGTACAGCGGTAACATACACGCCAAGTCAACCCCTATAACGTATATATTTCCTCTAAATTGTATATTCTAGCCCTTTTCCGTTATAGTTTCGTTGGTTTCGAAAACTCTTCGGAGTTCTCTGCGACTTTACTTCAAGCATTCACATATAAATATCAAAAGTGGCATTGCATACGTATGCATTATTTGTTATATGCGATTATACATTCATTCGCACATATTATTTAGCAGTACTCTTTATAGTGTGCTGTACTTCTTTACTTTTTACCTGTATACTTTGCATTATGCATCTCCTTTTGTTCAATGGAAATAAAGAAAATGAATTGAAAGTGGTGATGAAACCAACAATCTGACCTCACTTAACTGATTTACGAATTATGATGACATTATTGGAGGTTGTAATTTTGTAATTGTAATTGTAATATCATGCATGGGATGTCGTCATTTTCGCATCTTAGAATAGATCAAGGTATACCAGCAGTTGGATGATCGCTTGTGGAGCTTGTCAATTATCAGTATTTCTGCTTTTGTTCTCACGTATAAGATATTATTCATATCACACACACACACAAAAAAAACAACTTTAAGACGAAAGCATTACAGCTGGGGAAACCATCGTTCATCAGTCATTATGTGAACATGATGATATCGCCGCCATATGGAATGTTTAATGATTTGAAATGTTTCACTTGATGAGCAAGATTGATGAATCGTCTGGGCGTTATATGGAATGCAGCATATTCATAACATTCATGAATGATAATGCTTTATAATCATGGGCGGATCCAGGAATTCTGTAAAGAGGGGGCGCCTTTACAAAATGAAAGGGGGGAAGCACGCACCCCTCCCCCATTTGTTCTTTTTATCTATTTTGTTTTTACAAAAAATAAAGGGGGGGGGGGCGCCCGGTGCGGTTCTCCCTGGATCTACCACTGATAATTCAATCATTACTAACCCTTTCTTTCATTGCAACGTTGGCGTAACAGCAGGGTGTAGAAAGATGAATGATGTGAGTCATATCAAACGAAATAAGAACTCCCGTCAGTCATACATACAATGTACAAACGTAAATTGATACACGCACATAAAGTATTGCTCAAAAACAGCATTCTCATTTCCCAGTTCCTTTTGCTCATAATCATGTCTCAAATGTCAGAAGCAATGATAAACATATAATCCACTCTGCTAATGTCGTTATTCCGGAAATGTAATGGATTTCATCTATTTTTGGCTGTGTAGATAATGCCTTATGAGATGTGTAAATATTCTCCCGATGACGTATAACTATACCAGTGAGCCCGCTTAAAGGATGAGTGCCTTTCCACGCCCACAAGCCTTACATGTCTTCTTTTTTTGTTGTTGATAACTTTGAATGCAATCTGACGTTATTGATTGAAAATTGAGACTGCAAACCAGACGACACATAGGCACGTGAAACGTTTGAGGAAAAGAATTGAAATGAAAATGCAAGAGTATGATTAGGTGAGAATGGACAGTATCACGATAAAAGAGAGGAAGAAAATACATAGGACAGTAGAATATAGTAGAGAGATGATTTTCTGTTTTCTTAAGAATGTGAGAAAAGCCATAAGAAAAATGGAGCCGAATATGCAGAATCATATGGGTACAGGCAATTTTATATAAATGTACATTATGTTTTTAGCTAAGTTAAAGAAAAAAAAAACACAATATGGCAAAGTACTAGAAAGATGAGGCGTACAAAAAATATCAACGCTACTGTAAAAGACTTATTGTCCATTGGTAGCTAAGTACCCCCCCCCCCCATGGGAGTTATAATTATGCTTTTAAATTTCCCTCGTATAAAACTAACATCAAAAAGTGCGATAATTGGGTGTTATTTTTGCAAATGTTTCATAGCCTTAGATCACTAAAGCCATTACGGGTCCCCAAAAATCGTCTTATGTAGTCAGGTCTTAATTATCCTAAGTTGGTCAGGATATTGTAAACGGTGTATCGTGTATCTTTTCGTTGTCTCAAACAACAACCATAGGACAAAATACCACGAACAATTTGCGTGGCATTGGACTAGATAAGTACTCTGTAATTGGTGCGAACAAAACGAACCTCACGTATTCATATAGTCATTTTTGCTCGTTTGTTTCTACTCTAGAAGATATTGAATCTTCTTAGTCATTAGGAGCTGATTTTATTCTACTTCTTCCCTTTTCGAATGGTATGATGAAAGCAATGACCCTCAAACAAATCATATCATGCCTACATCATGAAATTAAATCAGAAGTAAATGTCGGCAAAATTGCGATCTGTGAAGGCCACTAAAAGAAACGAGGTAATAAAGAAAGGAATGAGAGACAGAGAAAGATAGATTGAGATGGTAAAGGGAAAATAAAGATTTTATTCACGAAAGTTCATAGAAGGGAACGCAGCCATTTCTCACATTCCCACACAATGCCAAGAATTCCATGTTATGTGGGTCATCCCGACAGTTTTCTAATTTGGTGTTGCTGAATTGATGGGTAGGAAAAGTAATGAAGAAGATTTTTCATTTTCATGGTAAGCCATACCCCCCGACGCTCCTATGCGATTTATCCGCTCGTGACTCGAGCGCTAAAAAGGCCCCGTTCAGACCGTGGAGGAAATTGCTTCTAGACAGCTGAAGATATAATGGCCAGCCAGTCTAATAGTTTGAAGTTCATTCAACCTCGGAAGAATTTTGTTCGAAAAGTGCCGATCCCGGCAAGAAATGATCTGACTTGACGCCTCGTGAGGAACACACATTTTTTTTTTATCAAATAAGAAAAGAGAGGAAGAGAGAGGCAGATATGAAATAAATAAACTTCCGTACTCCCTCTCTCCCAGAAGAAGGCATTCTGACAAGACGGCGAAAGGGCATTTAGAAATGACTGGATCATATTTCACATACTAAGTCAGGCTGTAGTCAAAGAAGTATGTCCGAGAAGATGTTTTTATCAAATCATTTTAAAACTCTTCTCTATGCGTCGCAATGTGATAGCAGTGGATTTTTCCTTCGAGTATATAGATACACTCCTTTCAATCAAGTAAGCAAAAAGACAACAACGACTTTAGTAACTATAGAACATTGAATCCTTATAGACGTATTATTACCGCCATTCTTTCCCAGTTGAATCTCAATTATCAATGCAGAGGGATAGATGTTGTTATTACAAGTGTGAAATCATTTCATATTCCACAATGAATAAAGTATAATGTTTCATTGAATATTTAACGCTATGCTTCATTGCTGTCTCATAAGCGTCGTTGGAAAATCAAAAGGGTACTCAAAGCACATACCACAAAGTCGAGAAGGGAGGAGTGGAACAACTACTAGAAGGACACCAATCTTGTCTATCCCCTTATAAGCCCATATATAGCCATATGATTGATACGTTGACAAGATGTTTTATTCAAGCCTGCAGTAAGAAACAGATTCTCCCACGGCGCGAACATGCTGTACTTCAGTAACTTCATTTCCGATATGCCCTTTGACTAGTCTATCTTTCTCAATGTTTCCTGAATCTTATTAGAAAAAGAATCATCAAAATTATTAGAACAGTGAGACGTCAATTTACAGTGTTAATAATACGGCATGTTCTATAACGTTGATATGTCGATAAATTGAGAGCCAAATCTTAAGTGACTTTCATGGTATTCCAAGACTCAAATGTTTTAGAACATCACAGTCGAAGCATCTGACTATATTTCAACCCGTGCATTAAAGCTTGATTGAGGACAATAGCTAAATCTACTTCCCTTTAAAAAGATGGCATAGTTCTGATTGAGATTGGGGTTCAGATTTTAACTTTTTGCGCGAAAATTTGATATCACTTATGAAATATTAAAAGACATACAATTCTAAGAAGAATTCAAAGTTGTTGTTCTTTTATGAGAATCGGTTTTTAAGTGGCTGAAGTATCCAATAACAAAGTAAAACAAAGCGGTCCTGATAAAAGGCGGGTCCCACCTTTTATTGGACCTTTTTGGTGTTTGTTTGTTGTTTTTTTTTTTGGTATATCTCAGCCATTTCAAAACCAATCTTTATCAAATAAACTTTGAACTTCTCATAGAATTAGATGCTCTTCATATATTTCATAAGAGGTTTCTCATTACCTCGCAAAAAAAGTTGAAAACCGGAATCCTCATCTCAACCAAAGCTTCACAATCCCTTTAACATGGTGTGCTACTATGTTTCAATGACTATATACAAACGTAAATGCTTCTTGGGGATAATAGTTAGAATTTGATTGCTGTTTTTTCAAACACTATATGGTCGCTGTCATTTTGATGGCTGTCGTTTCATGCAAACGTGTCACCTTACTGAAGTTCAAGGTCCGTTAAAGTAACATCCGTCGTTCATTATGTTTATATGCATCAGAAAATCACTGAAGATATGATTCATGTGAATATACTATTTTTATGAATTTGAAATTGAGGATTCACACTGCTCAAGGTCCATGCAGATCATCATAATCTTATAGGGAGACGAAAAGACGTCTGAAAAGAGCTGTGTTTAAAGCATGCTAGACGAAGGAGGAGTTAACGGACTCTTGGCTTCAAATTACACCCTTGTTATTTGATCGTCTTATATATTATATCTCCCAAACAGGAAGAATTCGATTAAAATCACTAACGCGTCGCTGGTCCTCACGCACGAGACCGTCCGTCCTGGAGTGAGCCCTGTTTGCTTTCCACCACCGATTGGTTTACCGAGGCATCAAAAGCGATTCCCTCATTGACACAATCTCTTCACGACCAAGGGCGAATGAATTCAACTGTCTCACCATCCATATACTAGCCACACAAATTCGCTGATAGGTGTAAACTCTCGTGGCTGCCAAATAATCAGCGAGCATGTAATAAGGTGCAGTCCACCTTGACTGAAGTTCTACGACGTCCAATTTATGTTGGTGGTTCATAGGTGTACACGTGTACACGTTCATGTCTCTTTCTTGTCTTACCGACCCAAACAATGTATATGTATATGTATTATATATATGTTTATATATATAATGGAAGAGAGAGAGAGAGAGAGAGAGAGATGTGCGCAGAAGAGCGTTGAGAGGACAGGGAAAGATGAGAGTCTTTGGAAGAGTAGAGAAAAAGAGATAAATTGCAGTACAAAGAAGGCCATCAGCGAGAGAGAGAGAGAGAGCGGCGTAGGAGACAAAAAAGGCCAGAAAAAGAGTGTCAGAAAGACATCCTAAAAATGCACGATTAATCAGTACATTAGCGTTACATCTAGTCCTCACTTTGTCAATTCCCCATAAATAAGGCAAGGGGGAAAAAAACAAGAATAAATCATGTTTATCTATGCGTATAGTAGAGAGTGAACGGACGCAGAAAGGCCAACCGCTCCTTCCAGCATTTCGCTATCTGCAAACCAATTCATCCCGACTATCGATCTGCTATCGATAACGACAGCCTCTTTCATTGAAGAGATCGAGTGCTTGGGTCCATTTTAACACGATGACGTCATGTACAGGCCTATGAATCAAACCGGTGAGCGAGTTGTTAGTATAACGAAAAAGGTTCTATCGCTGCGTAGAATAATGTTTCCGAAACCAGTCGATAATGCATATTCACATCGATTCGTTTGTTTTTACCGCGGTATTCTTTTTTTTTTCCTTTGAACTGCACCAGAGATTTCAGTAACTCTAAATGTACCTCAGCACACAGCACAGGCACACGGAGTGTTTTGATATTTTGTGCAACCAAAATATGTTTTGAATGAATATGATGTTTAATAAAAGGTGCAAAGGCATCAAATGAAGTGCAATACAAAAAAAAAAAAAACCATTAACACAAAATTATAAGCAGAGAGAGAAAAGAATCCTAAATGCTAGAAAATATGAACAGAAAAAGCCTTTGGCTCATAAAAAGTGGTGCAGGTTAAAATGCCTCATACCACCCAATTAAAGTTTTATGATTATGATCATGCAATTCTGTTCTTTCTAACCCAATGTGATAATCACTCTGTTCATTACATTGTTACAACAGTAACTTTGTTCTATTACTTATTTTGGGAAATATGAGAAACAATAGATTAAACTAAAGTGGAAGACATAAGATTGAAAGGCGCTGACTGAACGGACAACGATTCTAAGCTTCATTTCGATTATGTGAGGGACTTCATGTCAACACGCACTTGTTCATATCATATAGCGAGTTTTAGCGGCCAAGCCGTGAAAATGGGCTTCAATACAACCCCCTCCCCCTCAACAAAAATTAACAAATAAATAGATAAAATGTTATCTATAAGTCAGCGAATTTTCGTTCTCTCAAAAGATGGAATAGAAATGGCTCGCTAATCAGTGCTCAAACAGAGGCATCGATTTTATTGGATGTATCTCAAATCACTCTCGGTTCATTGAAGAATAAACTTTTATTCCACTCGTGGTCAATTCACGACAGAAGTTTGCCAGACTGTTGAGATGTTATAGCCGAGAATGAATGAATACAGGTAAACATTTCGAGAACGTTTGTCACAAAACAGCGACGATAGAAGCTGTAGGTTTGCCGTTCGAGCCTGGAAAAAAAAAATGATAAAAAGGCGATGATATGACGGGAAGGGATGACAGGGCGAGTTGGAGATATTACCTACGCAAATCTCAGGAATTCGGATGACAGCAGCTGTCAGTTTACAGAACACAACAGAGACAAGCGGTATATACAAGTAATGACTCGGGGATAATATCGAGAAACAACAATGTGTAAGACAGGTAGATATAGATCTTTTAGCACTTTAGTTTAATGAGGTAAAGATTATGCTCTCAAAAAAGCCAAAAAAAAAAAAAAAACGATACAAGGAGTTATTTGGATAGATAAAAAGAACACGTCGTGGCATTTACATAATGCACATATGAGTGAAAGCTATCATTGAAATGGAAGTCGGTGATGAGAAGTGGTAAAGAAAACACACACACACATGAGTTTCCTAGCAACAAGCAGAGTAAGCTTGGTGAATGCATGCATCACTTGCAGCGTTCTGAGGTAGATAGTTGGTTATTAGCGGATGATCAGTTTGCTAAAGAGGACTGGAGACAAAATGCTGTACCATGGTGTTTTCAATCACACATGCTGTGACAGTATAAACTAAACGTGAAGAACCTGAGGAACATTTCTTTTTGAATATCTCCTAAAGCCTTGAGAGTTATGAAGTGATGTTAACAGAAATGAGTCGAACTTCCATGCACTCAGCATTTCTGCTGTTCATGTTATAATGAATTGGCAGCGTCAAATATCAGCAAAACTTTTCCCTTTTTTGGTCATGACAAAATTTAGTTGACAGTCAACTGTATTCCCTCTATCCGTGCCTTCCTCTCTCCCACCCCCTCCCTCCCTCGCTCTCTTTCTCTCTCTTTCTGTTTCATTCACTTTCTTTTTCTTATTTTCTATCTCTCTGGCTGACTATATTGATTTGGCGGGCTACTGTTCCGTAATATTGATAAAGCGATTTCTATATCCATGAATAACCAAGTGAATGTGGTTTTGTCAAAGTCGGCGTACTGTCGGTATAAAGCTGAACCTTTTACATCGCGTGAATGCCAGGTTTGTCAAATCAATGGGTAAATCAATTGATTTGACCTGTTTCTCGATGTGAAATAAAGGGTGAAGCCTGTTCGTACCATGTACGGAGGAATCTTAAGCCTGCTGTATTAGCTATCCGCGTTTCTCCATAACAGACATAAGTCATAATTTTAAATGTAAGCACTGGGATTTCTGTCGTATTGACGTGACTTCAGCAATGGCTGTCAAGGTTGGTTTTCACTTTAACTACAACGGTATGATGGCGAATTATCGTTCTTCCTCTCCGAAATCAAGATAAGAATGATAAAGTGATCCCAGGGTTTTAATGCAACGCCTGAGGAAGAAAACATACTGGAATAAATCTCATTCTGCGAGCAAACAAATTGAAATGATATCTATTATGACGGGTAATTGTAGATGGTATGTTAACTGACATGCCTAACTATGTCGTGCTGCATTTGAAACTTAAAAAAAACACCGTTATTTCATAGCTTCTAGGAATTTTTTAGCACAGCTTGCTTTTACTGACATAGATAGAATTGACGTTTCTCTCAGTCATGGTAGATTGGTTCAGCGAATCTAATCCTGTATTTCTGAAATGATTCCAAATTCAATGGAACTACCACTCTGGATAGCTATCGTTTTCTCATTGAAGGGAGCCAAGCTGATGTCAAGTTGCATGATTCATGTTGGAGAAGAACGGCATGTATAAAACGTCGTTGTCTTTGTCGAAAGTATATTGCCCTAACAAAACAGAGCCTTACCGTTCTTTTTTTCTCCTAGATTGATATTACACGTAAAATTCCACTCTTAGTATTTCAGACCAAAAGATATACGACACATTGCGGCTACTGCTGAAATTCTTTGCTGACACGTGTATGTTTGGTATAGCTGCTAAAAAGCAGAACATGCTACCAAGCACTCATGTCTGAAACGCATCATGCTAATGGGTAGCATTGCTATAGTGTAAATTGAAGTCCTCCTTAATGTCATTTAGTTTCCACCTCCACATGGCACATGATAAAAGGAGGGGCAAAAGATTGAAGTTGAAACGTAGGTTGTACCTTTATACATGAAAGATTCATCGACTGTAACTGAATCTAAGCCTTTTAAGGGAAGCACGAATTGTATTATCATATATATTCACGTCGTGGAAAACCGGGGAACTGGAGAACTGGCCGACGTATCCCATTTAGAGCAGCTGAATAAAAGAGCAGAAAATGTGGTGAATGAAATTATTGGCAAATTATGAGCTCCTTGAAAAATGCACTTATGCCGAGAGTGGTCGGTGAGTGGTTCTATTACATGTCTGTGGAGTGCAACTGTGCACAAGAGGAAATGAGTAATAAGTCGAAAACCTGAACTAGACATGCAGAACAGTTGTTTAGGCAGATAAAAAGACCTTTATGAGGGCAATAACTATTGATACTGCCAACTAATTCTTGGTGTGGTATGATAAAGGTAATGTATTTATATTATGCGAACACTGTTATCCTTTTTTTTTAATCAATCATATAACGTATCAATCATATAAGTTCGTTATGTGATTGAGACGGGACTGATTTTTGTGTATATTTCATTTGTTCTGTCTGGGAAGTGTGGTCAGAATTTATGATGGAACTTTGTATTGCTACACATTTATAGACACAAAAAGACTTCTTTCACTTAGAGTTTATTTTGAGTAAGCACCAAACACAATCACCTTCCGGGAGAAAGCCAAAGATAAGTTCCACAAGAGAAATCGACGCCCCAATTATACAACGCAGACAGCCGATTTAAGATGCCAGCACGTGGATAAAGACATATATATATATATATATATATATATATATATATATATATATATATATATATATGTCTGTGTGTGTGTGTGTGCGTGTGTGTGTGTGTGTGTGTGTGTGTATGTGTGTGTGTGTGATTGACCGACATTCTGAATTTCTGTTCATCTTCACCCTGACTTGTATGCACTATTACCATTGGTGACAGCCCGCTCACCTGGGTTAACGTGCTTTACGGAACGACAGAAAATGCTAGTGATATTATGATAATGTTTGCATTTTCATTGTCATTTTGTTGTTATCTTTCTTTATTCATGACGGTTTCAATCATACGGTCAACACTTTGAAAACCCCAATCACGTGTCCCCTGCTATAGGTATACGATATCAAAACGACAAATTGGCATTGTTTCACCTCCATTTTCCTCGTTCCTTGAATATGATTGTATTATATGCTATGACATTAGTACGACCACCTTTACGAGCTTTACCGCGTGTCATGATTCGCTACACTCGACCGCACACTCACGATTCCCTAAGCCGCCTATATACATCGATCAAATTCATCGCCCGGCTCCCGCGGAATATACCACCGCTGACACTTGCCTCCATGGAGCATCATCCTCTTGCCTTGTCCCAATATTTAGTTACCGCCTCTCGATGTATCAATGGCAACATTGTGACTATCGCCACCTTACTTCTTCCCCCCAAATGTTAATATCATTAGTGACAGCGGAGCTCTTCAATTAACCTACTATGTACACTTAAGGAAAAGTAAACAGACATCTTTGGCAAATTTGTATAATCCAAAATAAATCGGATTCAGGGAAGGAGAGGAAGAGAGAGAGAAGGGGGGGGGGGGGAGGGAGAGGGAGAGAGAGGGGGATGGTGAGAGTGGGAGAAAAGGTCGACCGCAAACGGTAGTCGCTGTGACAAGGGACAGCCATAATGAAAGCAGTGTTACGTCAAACTGCCCCAACACTGTTTTCCCCGGCGGAAATACTCAGAGAGGTTGATAAGAAATATTCACTCTTGTATTGCATTCATGCATTCAGTAATTCTAGCACCATAGCAGCATAGAACCTGAAACGTGCAATGATATCATATTCATGGGGGGGGGGGGGGGGGCGCTTAGTTAGACAGGGTATAAGAGTGAAAGTACTTTCTTTGAAAAATTTCGGTTACATTTTTTTAAGCGGACCAGTGATTTGCACTTGGTAAAGATCGATTCAAAGTGAGAATCCAAGTAACAGAGGAATGGGAGTAATTTGATTTATCTTTTTCATAATTAGGAATGGATTCAGGTCAATAAGAAGTCTATTAGATATAGTGTTCTTAATTACATGTAATCATAAAAAAAAGTATATACAAGGGGCCCGCCCAATTTAAATTTACGAGAAATATATAAATAAGCGCAATCTTTCCATTTAGACATTTTGATTACGCCTCTTTATTGCTTATTACTTGTTGTCTTACTGATGCAAACGAAAAAAGAAAATTGTAGTTGTCTTTTTATAAACAGTAATTAGTAGGCAAGTTTGACATTAAGGGAAAAGATGAACGGCGAAGAAAATCTGTGAAAGATGTTTTATAGCTGTAGAAATTAATCAAATAAATTTCTCGGAGATAAATACAAATGAAAGAGGGGAAGAATGCGAGAGGGAGGGGTTTTGAGGATGGAAAAAGAAAGAGAGAGAGAGAGAGAGGAAGGAAATTTGTTAATTATCTTTCAACTTACATAAGCACAAACTTATTACATGAGTTCGTATATAGCGTGAAAGCGCATGTACAGATATTTGGAAAGTGGACCGGTTTTTTGCGTATTTTTAAATCAATAGTCGTATTGTGGAAAAGACTTGATTTTACAGCGGAGGTCCCGAGTTCGAATCGCATGCTCATGCGTCCTTGAACAAGATATTTTATCCGTAATATCCTTCTCGACCAAGGCTTATAAATGGATGGATACCTGGCAATATTAGGGTAATTATAGTGGTAGGGCCTTCTGGTAGAGCGGCCGCAATGCTGAAGATGTTATCCTGAATGTTATATAAACATCATTATCAAAATCATACTTGCTATTCTCATTGTTAGTTCATGTTTAATCATCGGCAGGTTACAACTATTATTGTTTCAAAAGTTTTGATATCAACCGTGTTGGTGATAACCTAAGCAGGAGGTTGTCGATTTCAAAAATGCTCTGATGACCACTCTCTATAAATTGAGTCATTGATCCACCATACGTGTGCTTTGTACGTGAATCAATGAGTTCACGTTTGCAAGACTCGGCGATTACCTACCTGAAACTCTGTGCTGTTTTTTAAATCGCAAACTACCATTGAGTCCGCAGAGAAATGAGTGGACAAAGAATAAGAATTGTTTGAAAGTTGGGATCGAGATTTTTTTTAAAGTCTAGTATCTAGAGGATCTGAACTCTGAATTTGACGCTAAACATCGAATCTAGATCCAAATGAGGACGAATTGCTGGAATCCCAACGCTTGTCAGAGGTAATACGAGCTTGGAACCACGCTGATTTGACCAAAGCGGAGTCTCTCCTCTGCCTGATAGTTGCTATTCACTCCAGAATATAAAGCTAACTGCTTCTATCGCAAGGATGATTCTTCAGATCTGGTAGTAGTAAAAAGCGAGTCATATTTTTGCACTACAGGGAAGAGAGAGAGAGAGGGAGGAGAGATGAAGAGATGGGGAGAAAGGGAGAGAGGGAGATCAATTAGCAATACAAAATATTCATATCTTCCATCCGCCTCGACCCGTGCATTCCTGCCGTGCATCTACCACATGCACCAGAAGCATTGTTACACTTCGGAGCGATTGGGAAGCGGACTCGATTAAAGTGCATGATTTCCACGAGTAAAAGGAAGAAGAAGGAGAAGAAGCTGATTAAATATACCCCTAATACTAATTCCATTTGCCAAGAAGAGAGGATAGCTGCTACCTGGCGGTTATAATCGTGGAGAAAAGTAAGACGTTGGGAAGAAAATGGAAAGCTTAGTCTTGAGATCTCCAACTCTACATCATACCGCCATAAATGCCAGACCATTTTTTTTTTCACGCTGAGGGGGGCAAAGAAGAGAAACTACTCACAATACCTGCTGGGGGCTGACATATAATTACTCAAATGGTTTATCGAGAACGGAGTCGACATATATAAGTGCACAGTGGACAAGGGCTAAGAGGAGAAAAAAAACTTGGTACGTCTGAGCTGGATACAGATGTAGCATGAAAGGTAGTCCGTGTTTTGATCGATATTCTACTTTGCAAGAGGGTGAATATTGGAACGACATCACAGAAGAAACTGTTCAATTTTCTTTCGCTAATTCGCTGTGTAATTTGTTCTTTTTTTTTCATTTCATTTTCACATTGTGTAACGTGTACAGTACAGTGTATCCTTTGTAATGTTCATCTCTGGTTTTTGTTTCATGTTTGTGATGTTAATGATATGTATCCTATATTCTTTACCTGGTCGAATAAATAATAATAATAATAATTGTAATTTCCACGTAAACCTAAGATCTTTGCTGTGGACTTTCCAGTTTATGGACTATTTTGGGCAATGCGAACGACGGATTTCTGTCCTTGGCTTTATTTGTGTTTCATCTTGACTGTAATCTTGTACTTCGGTTTGAACAGAAATGTTAACAAATAAATTTTCTTCCAGGTGTGAAAATTTTCTTTCGCCTGTGCTTAAACTGTAAAATTTGAAGAAGTTATGTATTGTCTGCTTCAAAATATTTCGTAAGCAACCTCATGACCTTCAATAGCTACACTCGATGATCCTTTCAGCTTATTGGTAATTACTTTTTCTACTTATTACAATCATCAAAATGAGCTCGTGACGTAAGCAAATACTTCCGGATTCTCACTGGGACTGACGCCCCCAGTCAGTGCCAGTGTTTGGAGTAGGTCAGCCATAGTGGTTATGGTGACGTCTTCATCAGCTCCGTGTACAGACGCTGCTGTGGGGGGGGGGGGGGGGGGGATTGGGGGTAGGGGATCGATGCAGAGCCTGGTGTCGAAAAGGTTTCAAAGCGAAGTAGTGACCTTTTGCCACCAATCAATCAAGCAATCAGCCATTAAGTGAACGGATTTAGTCACAGTCACTACAACCCCATGAATGTATATTGTAAACATTGCCATTTGCCATTTACTATTTGCACCCTGCGCGTTACAGGAACTGTGACAGGGTCCGTTTAAATTTTACCATATACACGTTGCCGCTGCGGCAAATCTGACAAAATACGTTCACTTGACTAGTATAAAGACAATTGTATGCTATATATCTTTAATTGACACGTACTTGCAGTTATGCTACTGAAAATTTGAAATTTTGAAAATTGATGAGACATGGATAGTTTGCGTCAAATTGAATAACGAAAATGATTTATTTCCCGCTATCAAACATGTTTGTTTTTTTTTTTGTCAGATCCTGTCGCACTAACATACTTTATCTGGTATAAAAATTAAGGCTTTGTGACTTGACAGTGAAAATAGGAAGACTGTTATTATTACACTAAAACCAAACAATACCATTTTTTCATGCATACAGAGTTCGCACTATAAACACGTGACGAATATGCAAATGCAATTTATTATGAATGTTTAGGAAATATTTTCGTAATCGGTTGAATTTCTTTCTTGAATGATCTGAAATTAAAAAAAAGGACCAGACATGTTATGTTCAAAATTGCACTAGATATTTTCCCCGGTTATACTTATTAGAAGCAAAACAAGCAAAACAAACAAACAAACAAACAAACAAACAAACAAACAAACAAATAGACAGACCCAACTCATTCATTTTCATCTAAAGCTTTTCCTACATTGGCAACTTTGCAAAACTAACGTGTAAGGAATATCGCTCATCTTCTTGACGAAACTTTCCGAGATATGAGAAAAATGAGAGTAGAAGAGGTAAAGTTAGCTAAAATGGCCACTTTGTTATATACAGAAAGAGTAAGCGGTAATTCTGTGATATTGGCGTACAGGTCAATGTTTGTGATTACCATAACGTGTCAGGGTGATACATGTAAGAAAATGTAATCAACTGCATTCCTTCACCAAAAGTTCATAACAGATATTTACGATTATAATTAAGAGCATTACGATCAATAAATTTTTGTTCTAATGTTATTCGTGTATCACAAGCTGAACTTAAATCGCCTTGCAAACATGCCGCGTCACGTAAGAAATATGAAGAACGAGTTAGCACCACCAAGTAAGGTGGAAAAGAAAAGTCAATATCCTCTCTCATTGTGGGTGTATATGCGTTAAGTAATGAAAGCTGTGCTGGGGCGGAGATGTGCACGGCAAGGTTTAATTGTCATTTCCATTACGACACAGGGGAAAAGGTAAAAGGGATTTCTGAATCAGAACGCTGTCTTGCCAAACTGTGTGTGTGTAAAATTTTCAGTGTCGGTATATCAGCAGAATTGTATGATGTACGTAATTGTATCGTCCTAATATCATTCATGTTCAATTGCTTGATTTTTGAACTTTTTTTTACACGTGTATAAATGTGTAAATATATCATTATCGCTGCGTGACTGTGATCACTATATTCTCTTTGCAATAGAAATAGTCACTCTTCATGTATATAGTACTATAAGGGCATCACTAAAACCTATAAGGAAATGGAAGTCACAGATTTGAATTTTGATAATATTCACAAAGAAAACAAGACGAATGCAGAATATTGTATCTATGGACGTCAAACAGTTACCATATCACGATACATGAATGACGCATCATTCTTTCTTTCGGCTCCAATACGGTATAATAGCACACAAAGCTTTTCTCACAGCATCAACCATTATGAATATATAAAAAAAAGAAGAAATGAAATGAAAATAAATGATATGAAAGGAAAACCAAGCACACAAGAACTTGGTAAGTGTCCTTTTAAGAAATAAGGGAGATATCTAGGGATTTGTTTCCTTTTTCCCCGGTTTCCGTGCGGGATAGGAGATGGTCTTCCTCTCACACGGCATATACTGTTCTTGAGTGAAATAAAAAAAAAGATACCCCATTCACTCGTAAGATTGATGTATTCCCAAGCGCTCCACCCATGCGATTGAGGCGACGGATCGTGAAAGTGGTTGACTAGAAGAGGTCGCAATGTGGAGCTGGTTGCATCTTCTGCTCTGACCCAGGAGAATTAAGGCGACCTCCTCGTATATAATTCAGACACCGAGGCGGCCAATTAATGTGGTCGGGGAAAAAAAAGAATAACTACACACATACATAGCCATATACAAACAGACAGACAGGTATATAGACACATGCGCAGATGTGGACAAAAGATACAATGGTTTCTCAAATGAATCCTGAACAATTACAAGCGTTTACCAATGAATTAGATTGTCTTCTCTGCGGCGAGCATTCATGACGAATTGGGCAATTGTCGTAACAACAAAGATGATATCCAAAAAGCGGTTAACATGGATAGTTGTTAATATATCATTAATTTTGTATTACACGGATTGCTATTCAAAAGAAAAATCATCATTTGACTGCACAAAGATTGGTATATTCCTGATGTCTCTTGTTTCATTTCAACACGATAAGTTAAACCATTTTGAATTACTCGTATTAAACTTAATCATCGGGGTTAAAGTCCAGCTCTGAAAGCAGGGAAGTGCTATCTTCCTACCGGGGAGGTGTTGACAAAAGACGGAGACCACGCCCACTGCTTCCACACCTCCAAAGTGTCCCCCCCCCCCCACCTGTTGCCAGGAGACTGGTCATGCTTCTGGGGATACTATTTCACTCTCTCCCTTCTTTCTATATCTTTTGCATGCTTTTCCTGTGTTTTCCTTCTCTTTTCCCTTTTCTTTCCCTCCAAAATATACAGACACACAAGCCAACGTTCTCTCTCTTTCTCATACAGGCACTCACAGGCTGAAGCAACGCGCACGCACACACTGTTACCTCTTTGTTTTATCTCTCTCCCCCCCCCCTCTTTCTTCTTCGACCCTCTCCCTCTTCCCACTCTCTCTTTCCCACACACACACACACATTGTCATACAAGAGTGAAAGAGGCTTCCAGTCAGAACTCGATCGATCGGAGGCGGACGTACAAAGGCAGCGGAAGGCACGCCAGCCTGCGGGTGGCACAGCGGCGCAATGGGAGCAGATAACCATTACTGTGGCAGACCAGAAATCGGCCTACCGGGAATCTTATGTGTCGCGAAAAGGATGTTGAGGGGAATTAAAACGACACTGCTACAAGATGATAATTTGCACAAGTGCCTTTCTGTTGCTGTGCAGAAGTAATAGTATTTTAAGTGAAGACCCTCTTTCGGTTCGTTACGAATGATTGATCAGCAATTTGCAGGAGGTAGGCTAGACTATTAAACTATTATGGAATCAACTTATAATAGATCAAGGGAGCATTATGGATGTTTCATAGAGGTGTTATTCCATTTTATTGTCAAGAAATGATTTGATCAACACTTAGACTGTGAACATTAAGTTTGATGAGAGACAAATTGCCTCAAATCTTTGAAAAAGGCATAAAACTTTAATATCATGTTGATCTGAGGACCACTTTCTTACCCATTAATATTGATTGCATGCACAAACCTGTCATTATGCTGGGTCAACTCCCCCCCCCCCCCGCCTTGGCAATACAAGCATCTTTTACAAATTACCGAGTTAATAATGTCATGTAGTGCTCCTTTGAGTTACACCTTGTTCTTTTTCTCACATTATTAAGTCAATTATCTTTTGCCCCTTCCATGCATGCCCCGCCAGATTTTAGTCATATCCTTTTACCTTGGTATGGCTTAACCTTTAAGCTATACCCTCTTAAGTGTCACAGAAAGCAAGACAGGGTGCAGCTACCAATTCTTGGCCTTTTCCTCTCATGCGCTCTGAGGCATCATGACGTCACTTCTATGCCTTGGATATCAGTCGCGATACCTCCACCAAGGAGCCAAGCAGGCAAGAATCATTTTATCGCAGTCATGAGAGTACAGAATTTGGATTTAGGCACTTTTTTAACAAGCCGCCCTTTGATGACGAGATTGTGAATGACATTGGGGTTAGAAAGGCCCGGAATTTTGGAGGAAACTGGAGGCACCGGTCGATGCCTTGGCACTTGGTGGACATTTCCAAGCTCTAACCCCTCTCGAGACCGCCATCTGAACATGCCAATGATATAGTATTTCAAGCAGGTCACTTGTGGTGCTGATAGAGTTAATAGAAGTGGGGACTTTGGACCCTACGGGTTACATGCCTAATTTTGGTCTTGCTGGCATGAATACGAGAACACGTATTGATATCTGATCCATCTCTTTCCCTCTGGTTTGTCAATTCCCAACGCCAGCATGCATTTCTAGCCGAATTCCTTTCTCTGAACAAGCTGCCCTTTGACAGGTGGCCAGAAAAGATACAAGCATCCACGCAACTGAACTTGAAGCAAAAAAAAAAAAAATTGACAAAAAAAAAATCTCTAAACATCCGGTCAAAGTAGAAGTGTGAAAGGAAGGGTGATGAATTATTGAGGCATTTTACTCAAATGAAATATCTATTGTTTCATTTGGGATTTTTGTTCCATGCATAGTTTGACAGGCAAACACACACACACACACACACACACACACACACGCATACGAAAACACACACAAAAATAAGACTCCCGTGAATGTCATATAGGCATTTCACATTCATGTTCTTATCATCCGTCACAATCATATGATATTAACTTGTTGCTTGGTAAAATTTTTCGACTTCTGTTAAGATGTTCCGAATGTACTCCATACTCAGCCATTCATAGTCGAAACCTAACCCAGAAATTACTATGTATTGCATTTGTGAGCATACAAACTGCATGATTTTGTCGATTACACCTAACCCATTTTTTCCATAAAATCTTCCCTGGATATATTCTAATGGAGAAACAAAATTGCTTCGCATCCTTCCGACAAGCCTCTACACCTCGCATCCGATCCTGTTCTTAAAAACCCTCTCATCGGATCTATTGGAAACCATATGACCAGCTTGGATTCCTAGACTCCTAGCACAGTCTTTTTTTTCCCCCACTCCCTTCTGGCGCTCGTTCTGTACATAAAGATGTATTGCGGACAATGCTGGATCTCTCAACCGCTTTACACCTCCCACTTTTTATTCCAGAGTGGCTCTTTCTGATAGATTTTCCAGCATTTGTCTAGTTTGGCCCTGAAGCTGAGAGCACGTCAGGTTAAAACAAGTTCCTACATGCTACTGACAAAAGCAACACAAATGGTATTTTCTGCTTTCAGTCTTATTTTTGAAAAGAAAAAAATTAACAACCACAACAGCCAAACAAACGTTTAGTATATTATGGGAACGACCTCTTGGAAACTTATGACGTTACTTCAGAAACGAAGAGCCATGCTCTTGAAAGGGGGGGGGGATATATTGACAAGCTTCTTGATTTTCGATGATTTACTATGTATTTTCATTTTTTCAGCCCAGTACAAAACACAACTAGAGTCAAACGTCTCTAGTATAGCATGTATTGTAAATAATGTCAATTCAAGCTATCGCTGACCTTTATCTGTAATATTTCAGCTGATTTTGGGAGAGCGGCATTGCCAATGTTAATCAAGTAATTGATATGTAAATGGGAAAGAATGCTATTCACCAGAAGTGAAGTCATAGTCTATATCAGTTTAATTTCCGTACACACAGAGGGAGCTCTGTCAGGATTCTTTTTTTCCTTGGGAAATACAATGCAAGAATAGTAAAAGGAAGAGTGATATCGTAAAACAAAAGAGAATATACACGTAAGACACCAAAATCATCCATTCTTTGTTACGATTCATCAATGTCAGTTGAGGTATTGATATTGTTGGCGCGAGTTGATCTGAGTTGATCTGGCAAGACTAGCATCGGGAGGTTTCTATCACCCCATCCCCTTTCTCTCTCTCTCTCTCTCTCTCTCTCCTCCCTTTTCTCTTTCCACACCATTTATTCCACGAGTTTCATGTTGGATCCCCTTGTTTTATTAGGGTTATCCAAGCTATTGGTTGCCAAACAGTCAGGGTTTGTGTTCATTGTTGCCAATCGTTCTGCATGGAAATTAAGAAATACCGCATTTATGTGATAATATACATGTACTACAGATATGATACAACGAAAACTGTTGAAATTGTGAAAAAATACCCATATAACTGTGTAATGTCGTATTTGTATTGACAATTTAAATGAAATTGCTAAAAATTGATGTAATTGTAGAGCATACCATAGACAGAATAAATCAAATCAAATCAAATCAAATAAGAGATAAATTTGCTAACTTCCTTTCACCCAAACTATCTAACTTCTGTCCTAGTAAAGCCTTATAGCATCTTAACTTTTGTCTTTAATTCGGGTAAATAGAAAGGGTATAACGATCATTTGTAACTGATGTCGTTTTATTTTTGCATTTGGCTTGGCTTCCTATTCAGAAATTCAATTCCCACCAAGATAGAACGATCTAGAGATGTAAAATATTTTTCAAATTGTATTTTCGGTTGTCTTTGTCCAACCAAGAGATACATTGGATCTTCATTTTTCTACCAGTTATCTCACAGGCCAATTTTGTCTGTTTTGCTTGCTGCGTTTACATATTACACTAGGTCTACTGCGAACGGTCGTAAAAGAGAGCCAACAATGGTTACTATGTTGATATCTTCAGTAGATAGCATGTAGCAAGTCTTCGATGAAACTGCTTTATTTGCGGTCATTCTTAAACACACGCCTTGCGACAGCCCTCAGATACTCTGATACAAATACATAAACAAATGGACCGGTATCCAACATAATGCCCATGAGATATGACCAGAATTCTTAAAGAATGTGAATGAAAGAAAAAAGCTCATGTTGCTCTAGGCTACTAAGATATAACCCAAGGAGCGAATAGCGACTTTTTGCAGTTTCGTGGAGACAACCACGTAGAGGGAAAAGAGAAGGTGGAGTCACATAGCGTATCCTCGCAATGATGATAAAGCCATTCCTTAAGGCATGCGTACAAAATAGATCGCAAACTTGTCTATCGAGTCGAGGAGACCAATAATAATAGATCAATATACAAGACTTATTGATGGACGTCGCATACATTTCAAAGAATAAAAAAGGGAAAAGAAAAAACGGATTAAAAGGCGGATATGAAAAAAAGTTGATTTGCGGAGCGGCATTTTTCCCTCCTTCCCTTCGAGAGAGACTGAGTAACAGCTTACCATGGTGAAAGAAAATTCCGTGTATTTCAGCGGCAAAGTCAAATTTGTCAGACTAATTACTCAGTTTTGTCTTAAAGCCCCAAATGTGACCTTCATGTAGACTGACAGTTATATTCTAAGTAAATTTAGACATTGAGCCCTTCAATTTTCTGACCGTGAGCCATGGTAGCCTTTTAGAAAAATGGCTTCTATTCACTTGTCTAGCCGTATGGGCTGGTGTGAATATATATATATATATATATATATATATATATATATATATATATCTCTGTGTGTGTGTGTGTGTGTGTAACGTATACATCATAATTTACATAATTGATCAAACAAAGATCATTCAGATGCCAGCACCATTATTCCATTAGGGATGGAAAACTGTCATATGGGTTGGGAAGAACTACACAAACAACATGCAGATATCCACATTTGGTTAGAACTGAAATGGTCAAAAATTTAAACATGACTTTAATGATGGAAATGGTAAGTGTGCATTTGTGAAGCAAGTACGCGCATAGCATACTCAAGTACACGTATATCAGTGGTTGCCATTTTGAAAAATGGCTTCCATGACTTTCCTTTGCAAATTTCAAGAGGGTCTGGTCTTAATCCACATATTATATTGAAGAATAGTATAGTATTTATGTGTGCCAAATAGGGCGGTTCATTGTAACATAATGATACTGATAATGATAGTTATAAGATTATAGTATATAATACAAACTTATTTTGTTGTACTACTAAAGAAACGAGTTATGATGTTCTTTACACCACAGTCGATGTAACGCTGATATTATCTTTCTTCTTTCTTCCCGTCATTTCATCCATCAAACCTTGTTGCGGAGAGATAAGTAATGATGTAACGAACAATTAAGAGAGAGCTAGCATGTCTGTACAGCATCAAGTTAATTCATTTTGATAGTTTTAATGACACAGAAGGTCAGGTCGCTTTTACTCTACCTTGCGCCTTTTCTTGACTCAGCCTTGAACGTTATTGCATACGCCACATTGCGACAATGTGAACACTGCTATTGTTTTGTTGACCATTGTTGACGGGCCATGGAAATAATTATGGTAATCATATTCCGAGGAACGCTCTTCATAGCGGCATGATATCAATTTAGGAGATTAAATCTCCCACAGTCTTTCACTCATTTAGAACCTCCCATTCATTCCGAATTTTAAATTTTTGAATTACTTGGAAAATGAAGCAACTGATGCTGAAAAACGAACAGGCGTTTAACTTTTTTCGCTTGGTTTCCATTCCATTGTTAAATTAATCGCTGCCGCAGTATTACGAACGGGCCGTATATGTCTGTTTTTGATATTTTTCCCATTCCGAAAGTACTATTTCACCATGAATATGTATCACTGATATGGACGCACACACACACACACACACACACACAAAACATATATAACATATATATATATATATATATATATATATATATATATACGGTGCATATCAAGGTTGAAGTCATCAGGAACTCGCGCACAAAATACTTTTTGGGCCAATTACTTTGTGAGGGCCAAGCAATAATGGTGATTGGGGGCATGCTTCAGTGAGTACAAATGTCAAAGTCCTTGTATAGCTGGGGACACCTTGAAAGAAATGCCACATCTCCACCAATTTCATTATGACATGATACTTGTTTCCAGTTCATCTTATCACAAAATAGAGAGAAGCCAAAAATTGCTATTCACGTACACGGAAACAATTATGTTTATGAGGAAAGAGTAAATGTAAAGTTCAATCTTCCGTGTCCCAGTAGTCAGGCAGATGTTGCTATCATCTCATTTTTCTGCCTTCATCTGCTTTTATCATATTTGAATTAGTCGACGAAGCTAAATCTCGCGACATAAAATACCAATCACAGTAAAACTAAAGGGAAACTTGTCAAAAGGAAAAACTTCGAAATAGCTATCAAATGTACCAATTTTCATTTGTGCTTATGGTAATTCGTTCATCAGAAGATGGTAAAGATTAGCGAAAATCGTTTTTATCTGATATCCATACTTGATTCGAGAACACTCTATTGAACTGAATGATAAAGTTGTGAGTGGATTTATAACCGAATGTTGCTTATACGGAAGGGGTAAACAATAATACAAAAAACATCTTGAAAGATATTTCTTCATGATTCTGGTGAAAATAAGTCAGATGTGGTGTGTTTTCGAACAAAATCTGTCCAATATACCCTCTTCGACAGTTTTATGTTTTGCATTTGGTGATGAAAGAGGTGATATAAACAGACAACGTGTCATCAAGAGGAATGTAATGAATACAATGAGTGAATAAGTGATGCATTAAGATCTTGAAAATATTTCTCAAAGTTAGAAAGGAAACGAATCGATTTGTGGTGAAGAGAAACCGCTTCTCTTGCGCTCTTGAACGTTTAGATGGCATTTCGGACTCCCCCGCAGAGCAGACTCCTCCACTGATTTCGGAGGGGAATATCTTATGCGCAATATCACCACCTTGTTTTACTGTTACTTATTTGATAGAAGTTATCCACGAATCGAAGAAGTTTGTTGATGTTACAAAACGTTACCTGGCTTGTTGTTATCGACCCCACCCCCCCCCCTCCCCCCCCCCCCAAAAAAAAAAATCAACAAAATGAAACAAACGAACAGTGTCGCAACTGCCTAGCAACAGCTTAGCCTAGCAACACTTGGGTTTGAACAGTAACTTTACGTTTAATGGTCGAGTAGTTGTCGCTGTCATGATATGATACTTAAGAACTTAACACTTGCTTATTACTCTGGTGACGTAATGAAAAGAAAATGCATTTGCACGCAGAACACAGAGATGCGAGTGTTATCAAGAGATCTTAATGGGATACGGGTAGCGGCCCCGGGCAACATCATAGCAAAGTGACCGCGAGGGGGTCGATACAACAGTTGGAAACCCCACCTGTAAAGATTGTCACTTCATATTCTTGAGACCTGCACTCTTTCAAACTAGATATACATTGCAGTCTTAATAGAAATTTGACTGTGATAAAAAAATAGTAACAGATCAGTTTCCTTGTATATGACAACTCTAGTGGAGTATTAGCTGACATTCAGCATCACTCAGATCTAATCTTCATTTTCTTTTGTCTATTCAAATACATAGATCTCTTCAACATATCTACGGAATTAAAGAAAAAATTGTAATCAGGATACTACTGGCTACAACATGCCTATGTCTACCGAATTTTCGAGGCAAACTATTCCATGTCACACATCTTCGTCACTAAAGAGGCAAATCTATGGTAATCCAACAACATTTCACCACAGATTTTAACATTCATGGACTTGCATGGTAACCCGTAAAATGTAAGCTGCTGTAACACGTACTTCGGAAATCTCTGCTCTCTTTACTGGTTCAATGAATATATCATATGCATACCTGACACGAGGAGCAGAAAGGTTAAGAGCCATGTCATCGGAATCAGCGTTGATTTAGCCATGATCAAAGGTTTGCAGTTCTGACGAAGAGAGCTCCCGAGGTTCTTAGTAACAGGTGGTTAGCATTCCAGAAGCAAAGAAATCTCCAAGAGTGCTGTGTCTCCGGCTCCGGACTTTCGAAACAATCCGCGACTTGGTTGGAATAAAAATGGTCCTTTCGAACTTTAGTTCCTCACAAACAGGGAAATACACCAACAGCTTATCGGAAGTTTTGCTATTACTTTATGTTCCTGTTTTTCGTCAGAAAAAAAGTCATAAAAATCATGTACAGTTTGCCTGAAGTTTTTCTCTCAATCGCCACTTAAATCGGTATTGTTTCGAAGGAGGGTTTATCGGTCTGGCGCTGATCGATTTGAATGACGGCGTACACTACGCGCGAATCAAAGAAAGGTGTCGTCTGCCCACGTTCGATGTCTTTGCTTGTCATATGTCTGTGGAACGCCCGCCGAGATCACCATGGCATGTGGACAGAACGACGCTTTGCGTGCTACGCAATCCGTGAAATGAGTACACTGGTTCGGCGCGGCCTCACTTATAAATGCTTAAATCAATTTCAAAGAACATTCCAAACATGTACCATCGGGTAGTTTGGAAGCTTCACTGCTTATACCATGAAATCCGCCAGAATGAATACCCACATTCTTTACGTATTTTCAAGAAGGAGTAGACTACCGAAATAGCCCAGTGATTCAGGCAGTCAATATTTCATTTGATTTAGCCCTTGTTGTTCAAAAGATGTTCTCTCTCTCTCTCTCTCTCTCTCTCTCAAAATGCAGATACACTATTTACATTCAGTTGTTCATAAGGATACGACACACCCACATACTGTCTCTCCCTATCTATCTTTCGCATCCACACCCTTGCATGCGAACACACACACACACACACACACACACACACACACACACACATATGTGAGCACACACATGCATAATTTTACACACGTTTCTTGCATGGTGCCTGTTAATAAAAGTGTTTTTATGCCCTGAACGGAAGAAAAAAAATTAAGATCAAGTTTAGGACAAATACGTTAAGCTTCCGACTGAAAAGAGCATAACCATTTGCTAAAACAAGTCACCGGCTTAAACACATGCACTGTACATACATACACACAAACATACATAGGAATAGACCAAAAATATTTCTCCTTTCATCAGCATTCATGTAATGGTATAATCCTCACCATGAGTTATATTGCTCTTTACATCTTTCCGTTTCGAAATCCAAGTAAGCTTGTCGAGAGACAGCTCTCTATGTATAGAAACATACACAATATTACTTAAGATTCGTATAGAGTCAAACAATCTTTGATAATTTTTACACCTGGCATCCATCCATACCACAGCAAGAGGAAAAATGAATGTGGAACTAAAGATATTTTTGACCTGCAGGAGTACCACAAATAACACTCGGGGACTGGGTCACATACTAACAAATGGTGGAGAACGGAACCATTTCGATTTGGAACCATTTACACGTTCTCAGCGGAACTATTTTGCGAGAACCATGGGATGAAAACCATTTAATAACCTTTTTTAAGAGTGTAGTCTCTTATGATATAATACTTGTATCTCGGAGTCATTGGCCTATTTTTTCTCTCTTCCCATCCTCACACACACACACACACACACACACACACACACACACACACACACACACACACACACACACACAAACACACACACACACAAGCACACACACAAGTATGCACAAAGACGCACACACCTATTTTTATAGGGACAAACTTAAAATGCTGTTGAGATCTGTAGGCAAACACACCTAATAGATCAGGAAAGATCCGACTTTATTGCATATTGCACTTTACGCTGTTTACTCAAAGCACCGTTCTCGTCATGACCAAGTCTCCTTGTAGCAATATAACGTATTAGTATCTACACATTTGCTGTACTTTTATAGGGTGATTCTCGACTCCAAGCCCAAAGTTGACTCCTTCCTACCAGAGTGAAATCAAATAAACACAACACACGTATAAACATAAAATCGAAGTAAAAAAAAAGTTAAGAAAAATGAGTTTTCACTGTTTGATTAAAAAAAAAAGTTTATCAGAGACAATTTCAAAATTACACAAAAGTTAGTAACAGTAATGATGTCATTTCCTCAAAAATATATCCCTATATGGCCCTGTACATAAGTCGTTAAAACTTTTGATTTCATTTTATATGAAATCACGAAGAAATTTAACCTTGCTTCCATTTCAATAATTGAAGTATTGAAATGACTCAGCATAAAAAGTAGTTGAGGGAAGGGATTTTGTGTTTTTACAACCGTTCTTCAAACATGCAAACTAAAGGGGAAATGGGATCGTGACAAACATTTTATTTTCCAAATCTAATGATGCTTGCACAATTCTGGATGTTTATGTGCATAGTTCGTTTTAGAAAATATGAATGTAAGGTGGATTTTCTCCACAGTATGCAAGCCTGTTGAGGGATTTTTAACACGCACACAACTGATATAAACAATTGATACACAACTCACACACATACACACACAGAAAAAGGTTGTATAGAAAAAAAAATCAGGCGATTGTCGGCCGGCGGCGTCCGTTTTTACAAGCATAACACTTGTCAAGAGACCACTTTTAACAGATTTGTTTGGAAATCCCTCACATATCCTACTAACGATTGAGCCGAGGAGGAGTGAGAGAATTCATTAATGAACCAACAGTGTGCCATCTACAAAATATACTCTTTCAAATATTCGAGGGATGTGGCAAAAGCGATTTGAAAATCTAACCAGTCGATGCCGCTCTGGCAAAGAGAGAAAATGTTCTTTACATTTGGACAACAAAACTAAAACAAAGAATGATGAATAAATGAATATGAGAACTCTCCAGATACCCGCTCTCTATCTTGACTGACGAAAGATGTACAATGATAACCCGCATGAAAAAATATCAGGAAATCTGATTACACAGACAAACTTCGTAGTTTTATGTAAAGAGAGTAAATAATCCAATACAAGCCTACTCCGAGTAACTTTTGTTTGTTTTCTTCTTTTTTTTAGCATTATTGTCGTTATAATATTAGCAATGATTTCATGATAATTGATATTGATGATGGGGGCTGTAAGTTGATCACGTTTGGGAAATGATACAGAGCCCCATGTCTTGAAATGTTTGATTTCTACACACCGGTCTATACATTTCCTACAAGTAGGGGGAAAAACCTCTGTTGACGAACGCTGATACCTTCGTCATCTGTATATGCAACTTTTCCATAGCTGCTCACCGCAAGTTCAACAGTGATCGACATCGATCTGCGAGGCTAATTTGTGGCTGGGTAGGAAGCCCGCATATTAATATATATATATATATATATATATATATATATATATATATATATATATATATATATATATATTCAATCTTAAGCCGTTGACTCAGAAAACACTGGGATCACGCAAACGATGAGATAGATATGGGGACAAGTTTTTTTTTTTCCCCCTAGGTTGAATGATGTAACCCCTGAATTACTTTTTTCTGATCCTGAAAGAGTAAAACATTGGTGCTTTCTTTTCTTTTCTTCCTTTGGTAAAGTTTCTTCAAGCAAATAACTATGAAATTGGCAAAGATATAATAGCCCATCCATTAATGGATAAATGTTAAATCTTAATTTTAAATCTTTATATACTTATCAGCTCTCCACGACATAAATCCTTCAACATTGTTCTTGACAGCCTGGATTGTCGAAATATAGGGTATTACCATTAACACATAACCTTGAATAATTATGCCTTTCCTCTGGCAAAGCTCAGAAACAATTTTACCTGGTTTATTTTTTCGTTCGCATTAGCAAACTCGTCGGCCCAAATCTTCTAGATCCTGGCCATAGAGCTAGTGATCTTCTTCCACTATCATACTAATGGTTTAATGTCGATTCGCTGGTATTATGGGGGGGGGGGATCGATGCAGGAATTCCTTGGCGTGGGAGCGATAAGGCGAGCAAGAAGCCGAAATCATTCACCCAATGTACTCATTCATTCATTAATTCTTTTATTCATTCATTCATTCATTCATTCATTCATTCATTCATTCATTCATTCATTCATTCATTCATTCATTTATTCTTTCTTTCATTCATATTCATTCATTCATTCATTCATTCATTCATTCATTCATTCATTCATCAAACAATCACCAAATAGGTGGTCAAGAAATGCATAACTGCGAAAATGAATTAATCTATAAATGAATCGATCTATCAATTACTGAGTGAATGAACACGAAGTGAAGGTACTTCATGCTCTGTACCCTGCGACATGAACTTTGTCTAATGAGAAGTCACGTGTCTACGCCTGTGACCGTTTAGCAGACAAAAGGGAAAACGTATGATCCTGGGCTCCGCACACCGAACACGGTGACAGCAACGGTCTGGTTTTTTTTTTTTTCTACTGTGCGGCGAAAGGAACCATGTTTGGTTCTGTCACAATATCGCAACCTCGATAATGATTTTGTTACAAAAAAGAAATCTTCAACTGGTGATTTCTTGCTCTTTATTTTAGCATAAGAGTATTTTCTTTTGTGATTTTGTACCAAAATCATTGATGAACAGAACAAGACATGGTTCCCTTTGGCGCGCCACAAAAACAAAAACAAAAAAACAAAAACAAACAAACAAACAAACAAACAAATAAACAAACAAAAAACAGACCGTTGCCGTCACCGTGTTCGGTGTGCTGAGGCCTTTACCATGAACATTGTTTTCTTTGATATTTTTCTTTTTTTTTCTTTAATACTATCATAGGACGTCGAAGGCAAGCCTGATAACAACCTTAGATGTTAGTGGGGAAAAACGATGAGAGAAGCGTTCAGAGCAAAATGAAATTTACAATAGATAGAAAGTATGAGGGTCGTCTACACTGGCAGAAAACACCGAGTTTTCGAAAACCCGTTTTTCGTGTGAAGTGTACATGCATCGTGTGAAGTGTACATGCAACTGCCAAACCCTCAACCCCCCCCCCCCCACACACACACACAAAATAGACTAATAGCATGTTTGGGTTGTTGCTCTTTGTTTAAGTTACGCTTGCCCACTACCGACCAAAAAGCCTGATTCTAATCAAAATAGATTTAATTAAAAAAACATGTTTGTTTGTATTTTTCCATTGTTGGGTTTTGCCAGTGTAAAGGGAATTTGGCTTATCGATCAACCTTTTATTCTGGCAGAAAAACCATACGTCCCTTAGTCATTGCATAGATAACTTTATTCCCACCTGTCGTATATGTCAAACTATCCTATTTTTGTTTGTTTGTTTTTAAATGTCGATAGGGCAACAATGGGGATAGACTGGAACAAAAAAAAATGCAGATAATCATGATTAAAGATAAAACATCGTTTGGTTTCAGCCCACGAACCACTGAAATTAAGGTCTCCCCAATCCCTTTATTGGTCGCAGCAGGTAAAGTTTGATAAGCAGGTATCATTACCAATACTAAGCGTAGCAGCCCCTTTCACTACGATCCATATAATGAGTTTTGCCGTCAATTATTCATACCATCGCAGATCAACCGACGGAGACCGGCCGACCATGTGTGACGCTCCACCCGTCCTAGTATATCATGGACATCCTTAAGAGGTGTCTGCTAATTTATCTTCGATTTGAAACCACCATGAAGTATGGGAGAGAGAGAGAGAGGAAGAGAGGGGGGAAGAGACGGGGAGGGATAGAGAGAATGAGCAGAGGAAAAGTGTGAAGCAGACGGATAGATGGATCAATTGATAAATAATGAAAATGACGTGTGTAGATAGGCTGATGCATTGATAAAATGAAATAATTATGTCTGCCACCTGCAGTACCTTTGCTACAAGACTAAATGGTCGAAATTGGAAGCCTTGCTTCTAGGCTGTTGTGGCCAATTTTCATGTTAAAGGTATGTAATATTTGTTTTGAAACTTTAATTTGCTATCATTGTAAGTATACACAGATGTTCTACTCCTTGGAGAGTTGCATGATGATACAAAACAAAAAGTTGATGTGGATGAATCAAATCAACTGAACATTAATGATTGACATATAAGACAGCTCACCAGTGTTTCAGAGTAATGTTCTTTTTGTCGATACAGGATGGTAGACATTAATTTGCAAGTCCACCAGAAATGTAAGATTTCTTATACATTAAAACTTAGATGGAGCAACCCTTACATTACAGTAACTGTTCATATCGCGTGGAATATATTGGAGATGTGGACGAGGTACATGTATACAAGAAATACTAATCAGAGACAGAGAAAGATGAATGGGGAATGAGGAAAAATGTATGACAACCTTTAATAGAACCGCCGGGCAAGAGGTACAGACAAAGAATAATACCTGTATTAAAGGGAAGCCCCAGAGGATTTTTATAATTTTACACCATGCAGTACGATAAATCGACAGCTCCATTGCATAGATTTGTGGAATCTATCATGGGCCCTGAGCAGAGAAACCGATACTTTGAAAACCTAAAACAAATCACACTGAGCAAGGACGATGACATAGGAGCCTCATATAATACTGTGCCAGAAATGTAGCAGTGTAATTCCGTTACAAAACCAGTTGCTTAAAAAACAAGTTCACCTGTGTAGAATGTACGCATGCTTTCTTCCTTTGTTCTGCTTCCATGAGCAATGAGCCCCTACTCATGCATTCTTAACGTGAAGCTGCCATGTCATCATCCTAATTCATTGTGATTTGTTATGATTTTGAAAACATTCCTATTCTTCATCTCAATCACTAAAAATTCTGAAACTTTGTGCCCAGTATAAACATTGATTCACAGTTGATCAAATGTAAAAGTCTGAAAATCATCTGGAAGGTGAGACAGCTACTGATGAAAAAATCGCCAAGGTGCCAAGGCGCCAAGACGTCCTGTTGCCTTGGCGACATTATTCAACAAGTCACCTTCTCGCATCGCATAAGCCTCGGATACCACAGTTATCGATGAGGGCGCAGTTTCGATCGTCATTCACTTTCAAGATAAGTCATCTCCTTTGGTTGTTGTCATAGTGTATGAGAGAGAGAGAGAGAGAGAGAGCGGGAGAGAGGATGTGTGTGTGTGTGTGTGTGTGTGTGTGTGTGTGTGTGTGTTTGTGTGTGTGTGTTTGTGCGTGTGTGTGTGTGTGTGAGAGTGTGTGTGTGTCTGCGCGCTCTTTTAAATCACAGCTACATAAACGTTGCTGTTGCATGTTCCATCTGCGCAAGATCTTGTTTGGGGTCGCATGTACTTCGTTTTAAATCACAAACACAGAGAATGCCGCTGAGTGTCGTCTTCGGAGCGCAACAGCGTGGCTCAATTACCATCCGCGTTTTTAGTTACACATGGATGCATGGTTCACCTTCTTAGGTCCCATCAAAGGGTATCATGCAACGCTTCAGCGTGACCAAAAAGACTATTTAGGGAAAAAAATCCAGAAGGCGGTAATTGTAGATGATTATAATACATTGAACGATCTACATGGTTGTAAGGATAATAAATGTTACGAAGTGGGTGATTTATCTATGAAATGCAATAATGCCCTTATATCGTTGCACAATAAAAAAAAATCAACCAGCGATATACCCTAATACAATGGACTCATGTATACATATATACGTCTCATATTGAACTAGTAAATATAGGATGAAATCTATAATATTCATTATAGTTTCGGGTGGTTCATCTCTTCTTGATTAAGGATGGTTGGTTTCACGCCTTCTATTTCAGGAACAGTGAAGTAAAAGTGTATACCTGCTGCTGCTGCTGCTACTATACTACTACTACTGCTGCTGCTGCTACTACTACTACTACTACTATACTACTTCTTCTACTTCTACTACTACTACTACCACTACTACTACTACTATACTGTTGTTGTTAGATCATTATACTAATGTTGTTGTTGTTAATGATAATGCAACAATAATAAGGATGTCTATAACAAAAATCGGATCAATGCTTCTTTTCTACGCTACCACATGCTGCTGCCACTGCTGCTACTAGTACTGAATATTTCTTTCAAAAAATGTGTCAGGTTGTCACTGCAAAGCTGTCGGATTTATGCGTGAAATGATAAGCAGATACCTCAAATGGGACGTCCGATTAAGATTTTTCTTTCAGCTGTATCTAAGTCAGTCAGTGTACCTTTTTTTTCCAATGGAAAAGCCGTTAAACTGTGTTAAAAACCTGAAAAAGACGTGTTTCATACTTCAGAGCTTTATTCTCAACCTATTACAATATACCTGTGTTGCCAAAAAAGAAAGAAAGATAGAAAAGCAAATAGAAAATCAGAATTTCAGAAGAACACAAAGGATGATTGTTGTTTGGGTTCACAGAGATGCAACTTATTTGGCCTCTAACAACCCAATCACCAAACTTCAGCCCCCCCCCCCCCCCCCCGCCGCACCCACTTATGTAACGAGAAAGATATGCGACGTATTAGTGTGAATCATCGTTGGTTATCGTCCTGGTTTGTTTTGTCCCTTTTTTTAAAAAAAGGGTCACCCTCCTTCTTTTTCTATATCTGCTTTTTGAAAAATCATTGTCTGTTGCGTAGTGTTGCGATTTTTCTTGAAAAAATTAGAGCGGTATCCTTAATCTACACTCCCTCAAATGGAGCAAGGAGTCCTTATCGGATTTGTCGAGCGTGTTTAGATGACAATGGAGCTTATCAAAGGAGATGAGATTCACAGCTCAATATTCTGTGGGTGGAAACTTGAACTAAAGAAATAGGCGTTGGCGCTTCTCAGAGTAAAGATAATATTTAATCATATGCTTGAATCGAAAGTAAGAAAACACATAAAGCGGTGCGTGTAACAGCGAAGAACAACAGGTTACTTATAGATCAAAATATTTCTCCTTCAAATATCACAAAAGCACGAGACATTGAAAAATCGAGAGGTTACCAAACAATGTTTACGTTATAGCGTCTCCATAAATAACTTGTTTGTTTCCATCCTTACCAAATGGATTTGGGGGATTCCAGGACTACTAGTATTTGAAATCTAAAGAAACACCATTTTGGTAGGTCTCTCCAGACACAATGATAATAATGTAAATGGTAATCAGGGAATGCCTCTCTCATTCTCATTATCTCCCCCTCTCTCTCTGTCTGTCTATCTCTTTTTTTTCTCTCTCTTAACAAATCTCCTACAATAAAGTGACAATTTTTGCCCGCTAGAGCTGATGTCTATATTTCTATGCGGTAATTGACAATTGGTGAACAAACGAGGGGAAAAATTAAGAAACGACAATTTGATAAAGCAAAGATTGACGCTTTTCTGGCAATCGCCCTGTGTCTCTCTGACCACTCCGATTATCAACCGGACTGATGTCATTACGTGGTCAGTCTTTCAGCTCTCTCCCCCCCCTTTTTTTTCTCTCGGCGGTCAAGGTTCTTTTACCGAGCTCTCCTACGATCAGTAGGTAGACCAGGGAGGCGGAACTATAAATAATGTTCATCTATACATACATTTCATACGCACACGCACGTAATGCGTTTATCTTTAAATTGACGGGGATGCACGAAAGCCCTGAACACTTTCATGGAATTACAACGATGAATCTACGAGTTTGGGTTACTACACCCGAAAATGAAGCGAATCACTGTACCGTACAATTTGCTTCACAAATTAAGTTAACTTTGCCCATTATGTGTAATTAATCAAACAAACCAATCGTACCCAATATACACTAGAGAGAATCTTTAAAAAATATATGATAACCCAACTTAATAAGCCGTCATTGTTTTCTGAGTGCCCATGACTGTGTGACGGGAATAGGACCGGTAAGTAATTAGCAAATGATGAGAAGCAGATCTGCTAGATTGGTTGAACTCATCAAGCTCTAATATAAATCATACCGTAAAGTAAATCCACCGTATTACATGAGGAAGCTGCTTGATGCAGCCGCAGATTAGAGTAAAATTGGACAGATAGTCTAATGTAAGTTTGGACTATCTAAATGATACTATTTACAATTATTTGGCATCCTATTGTTGGTTTGTGTGACGTATCTTCCTTAATGATATTCATTTATTTTAGAGATGATTGAATGGAAAAAAATTCTAGTAATTTGCAAAGAATCTATTCATATCCATTAATCACATAATATTCATAGGAACCTAATGTTTTGGATTTATTATGTGGTAATTGAATGAATATCAAAAACCTATGATTTTTTTTTCAACAAAAAAAATACTCTAATACCTCTCCTCTCTCACTGCTCTCCTTTCCTTCGGTAATTCTTCCATTTCTCTTTCCTTCTATTTTGTGCTGCTTACCATTCTCCGACGTTTCTTCTCTCACGGTTTTCCTCCCTTTCTCTATTCTTTATATTTAGTTTCTCTTCAATATCACCGTTAAGAAAGTACGTGTCGGAAATATCTAGATGTTTACTCTCAATTTGTTCGTAATACATGCGTAATAGAGTTCGTAACTTATGTAATGCTCAAGCAATTTATTTTTCCATGAGTTTGTCCGATCTGTGCATGTCATGACTTGTTTGTCATTTGTTTTCGGCTGGATGGCAATCATATTTTTTTTTTCTAACTAGTAAAGAAAATATCATCTCTATCTGTTCATTTGTATCCGTATCTGAATGTTATTCTACTTCTATTGTATAGGTGATCAAATAAATTGACATCGCTGTTTTGCAGAGGGGTCAGGGTGTAAAACACAATGCTTCTTGACTTGGGTTAAGTGGATTTATTTCATTGTGCATCATCATCACTCATTCCTGACTCAAGATACAAATCATCATGTAAGCGAAATAAAGTATAGCTCTTTTGTGTTCAATAATGATACGAAAAACAGAAGCGATGCATCAAGCAAACATGGCAAAGGGCTACAAATTTTATTGTCTCAGACTTTTACTTCTACTGCTACTTCTAATGCAACTAATGAAAATAATGTTAAGTATAACGATCATGGTAATGATAATGAAGATAATACGAAAGCGAGAATAATGATAATGGTTATAAAGCAATAACAATAATAATCACACTGGTGAAAATGATTTACTTTATTGATAATGATAGTGATGACATTGATATGGTAGCAAAGCAATGATAAGCAGGGTGTCTAACCCGGTGAAGTGTTCCCACCCCACATCCAACTGGACCCCATGGAAGACCAGCTTAGTGTAGCTGAATATGGGCTATCCAGCCATCTTCACAGATGGAAAATGAACAACAACAACAACAACAAGAACAACAACAATAATACCACAAAAGACAAGAGTATTATCTTGTAGATGTGCGTCCGTATGTGTGCATGTATGTGTGTATTACTCTGTCTGTCATTTTTTTTTTGCTACCGTTTAAGGAAATTTGGTTGTTTTTTTTTTTTGCAATTACATTTTTTCTCTATGAGGGGACTGCATTCTACAAGCTCTGCTTTTTAGCAGTCCCCTCCATTTCCAGCAATATTGTTTATGCATTTACCACAGTGACGTAACAGTTATTTGTATCTCTTTTGATAATTTACCTGTATCTCTTTTACAATGTTATTCTGTTCATCGCATTGTGGTACTGATTTCATGACGTCTGTGTATATGAGCCTTTTTTGTATTTCTTATTATTTGTATGCTGGAAGTGAAATAAACCAACTTGAACTTGAACTTGAACTAGACGTAAGAAGGTCATCGGTTTAGGTACTTCTCGGGTTTACCATCGACCTCGGAATACGATGTGCAACAAGTACACGATAGAAGGGGGGGGGGGGGGTGTGGTGGGGTGGTGAGGACCGGATGTGGATGTGTCCATTCAATAGTTGAATGTAGTGACGTCAGACTTATGCGTGTGTACGTGTGACGTGTGGGTGGAAACTTATTCTCCTCGTCCCATGCGCCTTGCATCCAAAGAATCAACACTGATGACACCCACAAACTCTTTGACGTAGGTGGGTTGAATTAAACAATTAAAACCTCGCGATTTCTATTCAAGATATCATTAAGGACTTTCGGAAGAAGATAAACATGATAACCCTTCCTTCAAGCAACATGTCACTCTTCTTCTTTTCAGATCGAATTTTATCGATGAAACAGTTTTTAGTTCTAAAACGGGTATAAAATTTACATCGGTAGGATTTTTTCTTCTTTTACAAAGCATATATGGCGTCCTCAGTGCAAAGAAAGAGAGAAGGAGAGAGAAATTAAATTAATCTTGATGCTAAAAGTGAGTTGCAAATGACTTGAGATGCTAAGAAATTTATATGATTCAAAAAAAATTGTTGAATCACTATTTGACCAAATGATGACTTGATGAAAAAGAGGCATGTGAATGATGCGTCTTGTGGGATGTTATCTTGATGGAAATTAATCGTAGCCTAGATCTAGCAATGATAATGCATTCTCTTTCACAAGTGAGGTAAATGACTCATTTAAATTTTTTTTTTCTCGAATAGGCGACGAACCTTGAAAATAGGTACCCGGCAACTCGAATATCTCTATTTACTGCGCAAATCGTTGAGATTCTTTCCTACTAAAGTGGCAACTTGAGTAGCGACGGATAACCAAGATTATAAGCGACTTTATCACTTGATAAGGTAGGACATAGTCTTGTAATGATAGCGTTGCCGTTCTATTCTTGCCATTAACATTCAGTGTTATTACCGTCATTGCTTTTAAATGTACAATTACTTTTATCATTACATTAATTTCCGATGAAATTATTGTCGTTATAAGTTGTCATTATCATCATTAGTCTATTCTACGATTTCATGTCAATATCACGATCGTCATTTCCCTTGACTCTACAAGTTTAGTACTCCTCCAACCCCTAGTTTCACGCCCCAGTCCAATTCTATTCGCTGCCAACAGTCGATGTAAACACGGTAAAAGGGTCGGTCATAATGCATGGTGGGGCAAGGGTTGTGGGAAATTAGCACTTTGGAAGCGTCGGCCGTCAATAACTAACTTCGTTCTCTCGTTTTGCGTCACGGTTCCATCAATGCCGGTTATTTGGCTGCCGGACTTGTCTAACGTTGCACCCATCCGATACGGACGTTTGACGGCTTTTTGAGGCCTATTTCGCGGACACAGGGAAAGTGCAGTGTATAATACGTACAGCTATTTTTTATGCCCTTCAGTTTCTTCGAATTGTATATTTTGTTGAACGCCATTGACCTTATAAGTTATTCATGATTTGGTGTTCTCTGTTTCTTGGAATGCTCATATATACATATGCATAATATATGTATACAGGTATATATATACATATATATATATATATATATATATGAGAATTTCAGAGGAGATAACAGAATAAGTCGTGAATATATCACCGAAAATCGTCATCTAGTATTCCTGAAAAATATAAAAAGATAATTTTCACACCGACAGGGACTTGATGACATACCACACTGTCTTTAGGAGAGATGTAAGGAAGAAAATTTCTCAAACGCAATTTTGGAACAGTATATTGCTTTGAGAGGAAGGTATGGCTCAACAAGTTGTCCCTGAATATATGACCCTGCAAAAACACAAAAACAAACAAAAGCAAAACAAAAAAGCATAGGGAAGTTTGAATTGACAGAGATATAGGAATAAAGTATCTGTATGCCTGCCTTTATCATTTTCATTTTCTATCATTAATGAACACAAATAATCATCGAGTGTTGATGATCGGTCACTTAACTCATCAACACTCCTGTGGGCCTGCTAGCGCGAAGTGTGATAGCTGTTCTCATCATTTCGACTCTGTTACCTGCCACGCTTATGTGTCCTCTCTCCTTAACTAAGTTAAATAGATGAATATATATATATATATATAGCGAAAACTTTGAGCAAAGAAAAGTTTTCGCTATTTATTATTACAATTGTTTCTGGTCAGTTTTTCCTTCCTTGTTTATATATATATATATATATATATATATATATATATATTAGGGGGATGATTAAGAATATCATTGACTGTTTGGTATAAAGATAGTTCAAGGTGAATGGCATCAAAGAAGAAAAGACGACCATGCATATTGTAAAAGTTTGTATCCCTCACGAATGAAAACATTTTGAAGAAAGGATAACTTTTTTTAATTGTACAAATTTCATTTTTTCCAAAGATAATGTCACATAGTATTACAAGTTTCTCCCCTATTCTCTCCTTCTCTATTGATTTCGTCATCTTTTTCCTTTCCTCTTTCCATGTCTAACCCAGTAGGGTCGGTGATTGATATAAGTGGCAACGTGTTGTGCAAAGCGCTGATGTCATTTAAGTTGTCCTCAATAATGACACCATAATTAGATAATGAGTCATTGCGTGTCTACAATCTCTATACAGCTTTCATCATCGCCCTGAGCAACATCAATTTCCTGGCAACTTGTTACATATTTATCTGCCCCTTAAATCATTTACGGTCAGGAAGACAAACCGTCACCTTCCATGGAGAATTTAATAGTAATTCAGTTGAGCTCGGTAGCGCACTCGCGTATGCCTGGCGGTGTCTCGATGGGGTGACAAGCTGCGGCCAAGCAGTGAAGCGTGCGAAACATGACTCAGACCGCCTCGTCCATTTGTATATTTGTTCATCTCTTAATGAGATCGTAAATTATCTTAATGGCTCCTAATACGGAGCTTGTAGGGGAAAAAAGCGAGATGAGTCTTTTATTTCTTTCAATTTTGAGTCCGACACGCCTTTCCTTGTCATTTTCGCTCTGGTGATCTGATGTTTGTTTAATACAGAAGATCGTTGAATAATCGTTCATGGTAATTTAGGAAGTTACTTGCAATTCACATAGGAAATGAAACGGCAAAATGAAAAATGCATAAAGTTTAAGGCTCGAACACTTCATCTTCATTCGACATTCGCTGGGTGAGTCGCATTCAATACAATCAATTCAATCATAGTTTATTTCCAATCATCGAAAATCAAAAAACATAGTACAAGGTATATATGTGATGAAATAAGGTTCAAACGTTTGCAAAAGATTCATGTAATATATATACGAGACAAATTATAGAACAACATTTAACATGTACAATATTTAGGAAAAACACTGTATAAATTCTTCGTGGGGTGGGCGAGCGGAAAATAAATTCGATTATGGGAAATAGTGATCCACTAAAAAGCAAAGCTTGTCGGACGTGGATCGCTAGATAAATAATGAGTACATTATATACTGTTCTATAATAATATACATGTAATTATTTTGAGATACACCGGTTGGGAAAACAATATAGAATGCCAATGCTATATAGTGCCCGGACACTGCTCACTGAACCACGTGTACCGGGAAAATATGACAAGGACAAGGCATTATATGGCTTTTACCCTTAAAACATGAGACAATTGATAAGGATTTTTCTACATCTTGTGTCAATGCAATTTTCATATGAGAAGATCTTTATTTTTTACGATTATCAAATCAAGTAAAGGTTGTGAAGGAAAGCTGCTTTCAAAAGATTCCATGAGCGCGCACCTCCACGCACTCACAACACACGCACACATATACAAGGCAATCGCCAAATTGTGTCTCGCCCATTCGCGCACAAGGAATTAATATTTTTAAAAATCCCAGAAGTTAATTGACCTGCTTATGACCTCTGACCTTGTGGTGACCTTCAACACCCTAAGGAACATTTACCATCCAAGTTTGGTCACAAACGGACAAAGGGATCAAAAGTAACGAGCCATAATCGAAACGCGCCATAAAAATTTAACATTGGGCCCTAAAAATTTCTTGACCCCTTTCTGTGACCTTTGACCTTGTGATGACCTTTAACTACCCAAGGGACATCTACCGTCCAAGTTTGGTCACAAACGGACATAGGGATCAAAAGTTATGAGCCACAATCAAAACGCGCCCTTAAAACATAACATTGGGCCCTTAAAGTTTGTTGACCCCTGTCTGTGACCTTTGGCCTTGTGACGACCTTCACCTTCCCAAGGGACATGTATCTTCCATCCAAGTTTGGTCACAAACGGACAAAGGGATCAAAAGTTATGAGCCATAAACGAAATGCGCCCTAAAAACTTAACATTGGGCACTAAAAGTTCGTTGACCCCTGTCTGTAACCTTTGACCTTGTGGTTACCTTCAACTTCCCAAGAGACATCTACCATCACCCAAGTTTGATTGCCATTGTAGCAACATGTGCTGAGTTACGTGTGATAAGAGAGTCTTGCAAGTAAACTTTAACGTATGACCTCAAATGACCTTTGACCTTATCATGTGACCTCTTACGGCACCATAACATGAAGGTACCCCCAGTGCATCTATGACCCAAGTTAGGTTGTAATCCAAGCAACTTATGTGAAGTTATTTGTCAAAAGAGAGTCTTGCAGGTAAACTTTAATATAGAAAAGAGAGTCTTGCACATACTCTTTAATATATGACCTCAAATGACCTTTGACATCATCACATGACCTCTGACAACACCATAACATGAAGATACCCCTAGTGCTTCTATCACCCAAGTGTGGCTGCCATTGCTGTAACAGTTGCCAAGTTATGCATCATAAGAGAGTCTTGCAGGTAAACTTTAACACGGACGACGGACGGACGACGGACGGACGCCATTTGGATCCCTTAGTCTCGCCTTCACCTCCGGTGGGCGAGACAAAAATCACCAGAAAGGGCATATATCAGACGCGTTCATTGTGTTCATGTTAGATAAGGTAACACGACCCCTAGAAATGTTGGAGCAATGACATGATAAGACAATGTGATGATTCAAACTTCGCTTGTTTTGATAGAATAGTTATAGTAATATAATTCGTGAGTGTGTATGTCAGTTTACACCGTAGAGATTTATATTCTCTATAGTTTACACAAGCAGGGGCGGATCCAGGAATTCCGTGAAGGGGGGGGGGGGGGGGGGAGGGGGCGCCTTTAGAAAATTAAAGGGGGACGCACGCCTCCCCCCCCCCCATTTTTTCTTTTTAATTATTTTGTTTAACAAAAAATTAGGGGGGCGCCTGTGCGCCCCCGCCTGGATCCGCCACTGCACAAGTGAAAAAAGGTCGTAATTCCATCCCTTCTCTCCCTCTTTCTTTCTTTTTTTCTTTCTCTCTCTTTGTTTCTCTTGTCCTTGCAATGTGGATTGTGTAATAAAATTCCTTATTCAGTTATTGTAAATCCGTTGTGGAATGGAAAACGAAAACGTGTAATGCTCCAGAAAAGGTGGACTATGATGTTGCCTCTTGACCCTCACTGGCGATTTATTACATCATCAATTACGGTCAGATAGTACATTTATAAATGGTAATAAATGATATATTCCTTATAATTATATTTTCGTAAAAGCAGTCCACACAATGCATTGGGGTTACGCAACATTACAATTAAATCTAGCCACGTAATGCTGCATTGTACCAGGGAGGTGGGAAGAAAATCTCCCTGATTGTACTATTCCATGTGTCATGGATAATGACGATTTTTAGGCGCATGCAAACGGATTTAAACATTTGCATCTGTATCGTGTCAGTACTGGCAAATGGAAGCTGGTTTTAATCTGTTCCTTCAAAGCCTTGATTCTTCGCTTCATTCACGTCCTTCGTTCGCTGCGTATTTGCACAACCCTCGTCCTCATGCACAACCTTGTTTAACTCCTCGCATCACCGCCGAACCCCTCACTACAACATACCCCTAATGAATAGGGCATCAACTTTGCTAATTACAATTACCACCGTAAGTGCTGTAACAACTCATAGCGATTATAGATGTGTGTGCTGTGAAAACATTAAGGTGGTGGCCCAAATTAGAATTTTTCAAACTTTTCTGCGTAACATACCTGAGATGGATAGCGATGATTGAGTAAAGATTGTGACACATAATCATAAAAAAATCATAATGTCGCTATCACTATATATCCAAAAACTAAACATTTTGGAATAGATATATATCCTAAAACTCTTGTCCATAGGAAAATCTGGAGAAACCACTCACACACAGATTTTCAGTTATTTTGAAGCAATACTTTTTTTCTTTTTCTTTTTTCATTTTGCATAATTTGCTTTTTTACACAATGCAAGATGCACTGGTTGTATGTACAGAGCCAATCGGTTAAGATTTCCAGCCCTAATCTTATTACTGTTCAGAACACTCTGCCAAATCTTTGCTGCCATAAATTGTGATAATTATCTGTGAATAAACCTGTTACCCTATTCAGTTTCGGGTACCTCTACGTTTAAATCTGAGGCTTTAAAGCCATGGAAATAAATTCAGTGTCATGCATACAATGTCGACAGGGATGGGATTTAAAAAAAAAAAATCTTGAACTGTAGCTGGCGCTCTTTTCAAGCGTCGTACTAGCAGAAGTAAGTTTCTTTACCTGAAGTTTCTGTGTTACTTTTGTTGAGTTTACGTTTGACGTTGAGTTTTCCTTCAGTTCACTTGGTCACTTACTATAAAGCGATTACACGTTTGTGAGTGACCGAGCATCAAACTGACATCTCTCTTTTTTTCTTAGCAGTCTGGTTTCACTTCTTCTTCTTTTTGGCACTCACAACTACACGGACAAGCGCATATCATGTCCAATATCTGATTTCATAGACGACGTATCGGCGGGAATGAGTTCGGCATTGTTACCATAATAGTACAGTAACCGTTTTTCTTACTACATTATAACGTTTGGGTTTAGATTCATTTCGCATGGCCACCATAAATCAATTACATCGAGTGCATAACAGAGAGACTGACGGTGCACCTTTAGATAAACTCAAATACGTGGTTAATAGTGAGCCTTTTGTTTTAGAATCTATTCCTTGCTTTTATTAATATTTCTAATTGTTTTATTACATGGTTGACTTTAGCTACAATATGTAAATGCATACATTGGCGGATTGTGTTAAGTAACTTATTTGTTTCAAGGATCATTTGTGTGTGTGCGTGTGCGTGTGCGTGTGTGTGTGTGTGTAGGTGAGTGGGAGTCTGTTGTGCGTGTGTGTGTTTGTCTGTGTTTTTGTTGTTTCGTACTAAGCGGCGACGCTGAATTTGTTCAATACCTAAAATTGCAGTACAGGTTATTATTGGGTTGTTTAGGGTTTCAACTGAAGAATTTCTGCACTTTGGGCAAACATCCAATTGCAGACTGGTCCAGAAGTTAATTTGCGCCCTACTGAAGAAGAAATACAACTCTTTCGAGTGATGAATATGAAATGAAACATAAGTCCCATATCACATCTTATAGTTGTCCTGAGCGGAAGGTGGGTCGCTGAAATGCAAGATTGGTTAAATTCGTCACAAATTGACACGGTATACATCGTAGGGGGCGCTACTGGTACTACTGTAAGACAGCGACACATTGACTGTATTCACGCAGTATCCAAGATGGCAGTTGTAAGATTGTACAACTTTGTGGGCCTTGTAAACAAGCACTTACCCATTTCACGTTAAAAGGGAATCAAGTATTTCACATTTTGTGACTTAGGCAAATATTAAACCTACATTTTATCCAAACTCAGCGACGAAGTTAAAAAGATTTTCAATCATAGTTGCTTTGAATCTAATGCAAATCAATGAATTTAATGCAAATAGTACTAAAAGCAGGGACAGAAACATACAACAAGCACACACATCACAAGTATGATAACGCCGTATGTTGACAATTTTAAAATAGCTTAGATATAAACAAAATAGTTTACAGACGTGCATATAGGGTACTGGGAGATAAGTCACAATTTCTTATTGCCACAATCAGCGTGTAGGATTCTTGTTTACTTAATGAATAAAATAAAATATAAATAAATAAAAGAAACTAGAAAAACTCGGACCTAACACGACCCCTCAAAAGGTTGTATGACATATTTTGTGAAATCCTCACCACCTCTCTGGCATTTTGATCAATGATTTGAATCGTGCTCAAGGCCATTTTGGCAATATTAATTAGACGCAAACACGTTTCTTTGATAAGTGGTCAACGTCTCACATACCTAATCATTCAAAGTAACGCGTTTTCTGAGGATGACAGTCGGTAAACTCCAAAGTCGTTTCATCTCACCAAGCCACGCCTTCGCCAGTTTCTTCGATCCAAAAAAGGTTCCATCTAACGCAGTATCGATGCCTTCTAATGCAATTCGCTTTAACTGTGTGGTGTCTCCAGGGAGTGCGATATTCTCTATGACCTGCAAGCTGCACAACCTTGCCGTAGGCAGTTTTGCGGATGTGGTCAGCAGGGATTTATCCCCCCGGAGAGCATCGTGACGTCTTGAATAAAGCCTAATGCCACGCTCCCTGGAAAAAAAAAAAACCTGCACAGCCTGATGCTAACGATCCCATGACATCGCCTCAAATTTAACAACACAGGGACCCCAAAAATATGGATGAAAAGCAACGGTTCCGTAAAAGTCGTATATAACATTTTCGAATAATAGCTCTCTGGACTTGAAAATTGTCTAACGAACTTCTTTAATCCATACTCAGTATAATAATGCTTACCCATTTCAGGTACACCGATGCCTTGCCATCCGCTGTCTGGCGGAGGAGGGATCAGCAAGGGACCCTGTTCTCCCGGCACCATTGTCAATAAACTCTTCTCCAATGAGTCTGGAAAGGAAACGAGTATATAAAATAAAGAAAAACAGAAACAAAAACTGAATCTTTATAATTAAGTTTTCACGTAATCGTTTTTGTTGCCACTTACCCTAGCACCCTAACTCCCCCCCTCTTTCTCTTAAACTCAACATATTTCTACGACGTCGAAATGCTTCGTTTCGTTTCGTTCTATTTCATTTCAGACACATTATGTCTACAACATTTGAATACACAAGTATACTAATGATACAACATTGCAATGAAAAACAAACTATGAACCATAATACCATTCTTATGCCTCCGCCAAGAAGTGGTGCCGGAGGCATTATGTTTTCGGGTTGTCCGTCCGTCCGTCCTTCCGTCCGTCCGTAATGAATTTTGTGGACAGCGTAACTAAAAAACCTTTCGAGGTATCCTCATGAAACTTGGCATGTATGTGTATTAGGCGGTGAAGTTGTGCCTATCAACTTTTGAGTGCACATACTCAAGGTCAAAGGTCAAAAGGTCAAGGTCAAATGTTCAAAATTTTACTATTTCCCCCATATCTATGCAATGCCTGAAGATATTTTCTTGAAACTTAGTGTATACATGTATTACCCAATTAAGATTCTCTGGTGAAAGTTTGGGGTCATGAGATCAAAGGTCAAAGGACAAAAGGTCAAGTAGAAATGTTAAAATATCACTTTTTTCTCCATATCTTGGAAATGATTCAAGGTATCTTCATGGAAGATAGTATATATGCATGTACTGACTGGCAGTGACAATATCTAGGGAATTTGGGTTCATGGGTCAAAGGTCAAGGGTAATACTTCAAAATTTTACTATTTCCCTCATATTCATACAATGCCTGGAGGATTATTTACTTTTTAAACTTGGTGTATGGACGTTTAACCCAATAGAGATTCTCTGGGAAAGTTTTTTTGTTGTTGTTTTTTAGCAAAAAAAAGGTCAAAGGTCAAAGATCAAGTGAAAGTGCTGAACTTTACTTCTTCCTCCATATCTCGGAAGTGGCTCAAGTTATCTTGAAACCTAGAACATATTTATGCATGTTCTGCCTGACAATGATTCTCTTATGAATTTTAAGGTCAAAGGTCAAGGGTCAAATGCCAGATGAAAATGGTGAACAATTTATTATTCAATACGGAAATTGCACTTTTTCTCCATACCTTGAAAATTACTCAATGGATGAAAGGGTCAAAGTCAAGTAAAAGTCCTAAAATCCCCAAATACATGCTCTCTCATTCATCCAATTAAACCTAGGCCAAGGAAGGTGAACATTCAACACATTTGTGACAAAAATGTCATTTTGATATTTTGCCAATTTTCTGAAAATGTAATCACACATTGTCCACATGTACTATAGACCTATCATGAAAATCATGCATTATGGCGGAGGCATACCAGTCGCCATAGCTACATTTCTAGTTTTAATTGATTTGATTTATTGATTCCTGTATCATCATTATACATGAGCATACATGTACATGTACTGTATATGTACAAATATAATTTCAAGACAAGACAAAATGGTACAGTTGTACTACACACACTTGGAGAGAAATAAGTTTCTTTGTTTTAGGTGATGTTACAGGACGTGAATTGCATGGCAGGTTTCGAACAGAAATGAAGTTATGACTAAAAGCGCATTGCAAAATACATTCCACCATTAGACGTCCTGTTTCATGGTGTTTTTACTGTCATGGTTTAAACTTGAAAGGCAATAAAGAAGTTGTTATCATTCAATTACACGTACGAGAAGAAAGAAAAGATTCAACATTTTTACAAGAGAGAAACTATACAATTTCATTTGTTCTTTCCTGCGGGAGCTTCATTGGCCAAATAAGTATGGCAAAATAGGCCCGAACCGGAGATCAGACATAACATACAGATACAAAGCGTTCAGCGTATTCTAATGTCCTTACTTTAGCTTGAGTCAACATGAAGCAATTTGGAGAAAAGCATTTAATTAAAGATGATTTTTGTTCATTACAATTGATAACATGTTATTTCTAATGCACTCCATGATAAAAACATTGAAAGTTTGGCACGAAGTGCTGACGTCATGTACGAGGAAAATGACGTAAGAGTTTCGACCTTTTGAAGGCGGAGATTCCCCGAAATAGTAGATGGATTTATGCCTGTCGTAGTGCTGTGTTGGGGTAGATGTTCTTTTCTTTATCTTTTTAGTTTTTCCTCTTTAGCCAAGCGGCTAAAAATTCTCTCCCTCTTCCAAAAATCTCCGACATTATTATCATATTATGATAAATGTTTTATATTTTATATTATATATTACATAATTGTTATCTTATATTAAGTGATGTATGAGATATAATGTATTATATATGATACATTCTAATTTCATTATATGAAATGTATTGATCGTGCCTTTGTCCAGGAGAAGGACAGAGGTGGGGGAGGTTCTGTATTGTGGCATGCCACCCCCATACTGTGCATGTGTGGGTGGGGTGGGTGGTCCAGAAGAAACGAAATGAAATATAAGGAAAATATGAAAGAATATTGCAGTAAGGTTTCCCGTCCTGCAGTACATGATCGTGATCTCCACCATTGCATACACACAGTTTTTGACCTTCAACCACCGCCCTTACATGAGATGTGTATAGGGAATATCTCGAAACCAGCGGAACAATTCATCATCCGTTATAAGTCAAAAGTACTAATGTGGGTGTAGTGACACAGATTTTTTGAGACACACAGTTTACGTCATCAAATCATGGCTGGAAGCCAAAAAGAGAAAAGACGTATTAGATCAGTCACAGCCCTACAGAGAGACAAGTTTCTTTTAAAGATACAGCGCCCATCGTCTCCCAATTCCGTCAAGTTCCCATGGGTCATACATTTGCTGCTCACCAAGTTGATCTCATATTTGGATATTTGGATATCGTGGTTGTTTCTTATCACAACTTATCATAGATTGCAGATTACTTCACGTGTTTCCTCAAAGGCTACACTGGTACGGTCGGTTAGGCTCTGAACTTTAAAACTTTCTTTTTATCTTTTGACGAATCGTTGTAAGAGTGGTATCATGCTTCATCACATCACATCACATCACATCACAACACATAGCAACATATCACATCACGTCTCATCACTTCACATCACATCACATCACATCACATCACATCACATCACATCACATCACATGACATCACATGACATGACATGACATGACATGACATCACATCACATCACATCACGCCACATCACAACAGATCACTTCACATCACATCACATCACATCACATCACATCACATCACATCACATCACGTCTCATCACTGCACATCACATCACATCACATCACATCACATCACATCACTTCACGTCTCATCACTTCACATCACATGACATCACATCACATCACATGACATCACATGACATCACATCACATGACATGACATGACATGACATGACATGACATGACATGACATGACATGACATGACATCACATCACATCACGCCACATCACAACAGATCACTTCACATCACATCACATCACATCACAACAGATCACTTCACATCAAATCACAACACATCACATTAGATCACATGACATGACATGACATGGCATGACACGACATCACAACACACCACAATTCATCACATCACATCGCATAACATAACATAATTATGTGCTAATATTCCAAAGAAAAATATGATTCTATGATAACTGTTTGAGATACATTTTTCGTTTTATGTCTGTTAGTTGTTGATGACACAACACAGCCAATCGGCACTTTTAAGAGCCAACCACAGAATGTTCATTTTGTTTTCTAGCCCAGCGATTGCAAAATATGACTTAAGTTCTGCTAAAGTCAGCAATTACGTTATCAATCATTTTTAGACGTTGTAGCTTCGAAACTGTCAAATAACAACAAAAAGACAAGCACACACACACACACACATACACACACACATCCTTGGATGATAGATAAAACAATAGTGATAAAATCCTCATTAGCATCAGTTTATGCTCCAACAATAGTTCGCGCAATTTGATACAAGTATAGTTACTTTTAAGATGTGATATTGCACACACTCACGCACACACACGCATACACACGCACACACACAACAGCTTTTGGCGTACTTGATGACGTCGATTTTGAGACGCTCGTTTGATCAAAGTAACAAGCGACTTTGACACAGGGCACATGGAAGGCTGGTACAGAGAAGTCAATTTGTATCCCAAAACGCTGTAAATAAAGCTTTCTTCGATACTGCCTTTTCCGACGCTTCTCCGGCTAACCTTTCAAAAGATCGCCAGTGACGAATCTTGAGGGTTTCCTCAAACATTGACAAATCACTTGTGTACGAGTTCTGAACACGCACTCGTCAGATCTGTCAGAGTTCCATTTGTGTCCTTCAGGAATAGGCGAGGCGTTAAAGTATCGCGTAGAGACGGGTCATTTCTCGACTACAAAGGGCTTATAGATTGGGGCGACCATTGCGACGACAACAAGGATGCAAGACGTAACTTTGTTGATCTCGAGGAAGCTGCACTTTTCCAATCGGTCATCGCCTGCTCATGAAAATGTTCACCATCAGGTCAATGCCATAAATGACACCTTGCGACATAGGCTACGGAGGACTGATATAATTTCTGTAGTCGCGTATTAACATTCAGTGCACGCGAACGCGCACTCAACGACATAAATGACGCAAAACATCTCATTTTTTTGCGATTGCTAGTATCTGTACCATTTTCCAAGGTATTAACATGAAGTGAACGACGGATCGTCTACATGAGCAACAACGAAATGATAACACCATTCCCCTGTATACCAAATTACCTTTCTTTTTTTCGTATCTGAGATAGCAGAGCATGCACCTGTCACTGATGCACATGAAATAAACAAGGTACAGAAAGAGGAGGCTCGATCTATTCGTCTCTTGCCAGAAATCTTCCATTTAATCATGCTATGGATTCCTCTGATCCCCATGCAGGACAAAGCTTTGTCTCAGCAGGGATGTAGAATAGAAAGAAAACTGCTCTCTTCCTGTCTTCCCTGGTCTCAGTTTCGTTTCAAAGAGCGACGAGGTAACACAAAGCAGTCAATGGCTGAAATGCGTTTTACTTTACAATCACGTTGAAGATTCCAAATACAGTATGTTAAAAAAATATTACAATCAAATTTTCGCATTGATAACACCCAATATGACTGAATTGTCTAAATGCTACTTCAGGGTCTTAAAATATGACATCTAAGCTCTATTTTGCAGAAAACCCCATTCAATTTGGGAATGTGAAAAGCTGTAAAGCATGTCATGAGTCTGATTCTTCAAAGTTTAGCACTTCGATGCTTTTGTGTGTGAATACAATAGAACTTGGAGGGAAGAGATTTTTGACATCCTCTACAAAATTCGTCATTTCTCTTTGACCACTGAAGTACAGTTGTAAACCGAATGGGGTTTTCTGTAAGATGTGGGCAATGAGTTATAGTTTCATACCCTGAATTTGTATTTGGATTGATTCACTACTTTTAAAGATATCATTGCGGAGGGCCCAGTTGTATTTTTCTTTTTTGGGACATACGGTACATACGTGACCTATGTCCGCCCGATAGTAATCCACATTAAGAAGCAAATATCACCAATTACAATAAGGCAATTTAAGACTATACACACAATGATTATGAAAGTTAACTCGTCGTAATTTATTCTTTCTTTATTGTTATTCATTCTGATTTAAAAAAAACCTTGCAAATATGTGGGATTTTTTTCTCTTTTTACCTCATCTCTAAACACCAGAGTAATTCTTACACGCACAGTTGTGAAAGTGTCCTGCATCACTATCATATCAATATCGTAATTATTGAAATAACCATTCATACACACACACACACACACACACACACACACACACACACATATATATATATATATATATATATATATATATATATATATATATACAGTATATACATATATATACTGTATATATGAGGGAAAACAAAAGTCTTGAAAGTTCATCAAAATCAAACACCAGATAAGACATTTGAAAAAAAAAATAATAGCTGCAACTAGTCGCACACACATTATCCAATGTGTCATCTTGTATATCTTTTATTGGTCTGCATCTAACAGGTTGTACTTGAGGCTAGTGGAGTGCTCTATATTCGAGCAGAACGCCAAAGGCCCCGTGCGGTTTGAAAAGAGGACCCAGGTGGTTTAATAACATAAGGAGTGTCATGGTCATTAAGATCTTTTATGGCAGGTATGGGCCGCTTAAAAAAGAAGATCTTTTCCTCAACGCTGTAATAGCTCGAGGGCAGCCCAGCATACGTTGGAGAGATGCTTCGTCGAGAATATGAATATGCTTTAGGATCAGGGTTAGAGTTTACTCAGTTTATTACCCGAGGACATTCAGGTCAATACTACCTTAGCCAGGGCTCCACACTAACTTTTATTTTTTGGTGGCCCAAAGGCAAACATCCGACCTTTTTTTGTGGCCCGACCAGGCCATCAAACTCTTCATTTCTGAAATTTTGGTGGTCCGACGTGCGTTTTTGGTGGCCACCGGGCCACCGTTAGTGTCGAGCCCTGCCTTAGCTTTAACCCTAACCCTAATTGTATAACTCTAATCCTAAACTGAGTAAACCCTAACCCTAATCCTAAAGCATATTCATATCTTCGGCTGAGCATCGCTCAGACATAATTATGCTATCTTCCTCCCCACCCCCTAAAAAATGACAAAAACTAAAAAAACACACAAACAGACAAACAATCAAAATCAAGTACCAACAATATACAAACGCAAAACAACAACAGTAGAGTGAATTCGAATTTTTGTTTTCGCTACATCATTTCAATTCATGAACATGGTTATTACTATCAATATTATTCTCGATTTGAAGGGATTTAATGAAATATTTATATCAGCTTGCGCAGTAAATATTAGAAAGTTGAATGTTTTGGTGGCCCAGAAAACGACCACCCCTACGAATTATCCATCCCGACCAGAAAGAATCAAACGAATCCTACCATCAGTAATCCAGCATTGACCATGTTGACGTGAGCAAAATGATTTTGTAACGAGTAGGCATAATCATTTCTACACTATTTTTTTTTCGTTGTTGTTATTGGGTTTTTGTATGGGTGCATTGTGTTGTATCCATTGTTAAAACAGCAAATTGGAGGCAAATCTCACATTTCTAGGCCACTAGTGCCGACAGATATTTAGGTGATTTGTGTTTTTAGTTTAAGCTTAAATGCGCAATCATATTTATGAAATATTAATAAGATGCAATGACTGTTGGGCAGTTATTTCAACTTCAGTCCAAACGAGGTCTGTTTTTTCGTCTTTTTCTAAACCCCAGAAATAAAAGTCATTTCTTCCATTCAGGCACAATATTTGGTAGCATGAGTTATTGAAAATCTCAACTTTCCTCGGGTAAAACACCTAGGAAACTAGTACATAATTAACTATAAATGATATATATACACATATATATAGGTGTGTATATACGTAACGCCATTTCTGTACCATTAATACGCTACCGCCTTCATCAATACGAAGAACAGCCAATATCCTAACTACAATATTGACCCCATCCACCGAAATCGGAGCACAGATTTATAGAATATAGGCCTCCATCGAACAATCACCAAACAGGTACTCATTGATTCACCCAAAACGATTTGAATGATTGTTATCATGATTTACGTTCAGCAAGTACTGTAGGAATCATGTACAACACGGCTTGCCATTGTCGATATACGCTGTGTGTTAAAATCCAGAAAAGCTCCGAAGAAAGTTGAATGTAAAATGCCGACACATTAAAATGAGATGGAACATGAATGTATAATGATGGCTCTCCAAACGTATATTAAGACAATCAGAGATAAACATACAGACAAGAAGGATTGATATAAGTAAACAGGAGAAAACACTTTCTGAAAAAAACAACAACAACAAACAAACAAAGAGCGACTACCAACAGCCCGACATCTCAGTGAAATAAAATCATTTTATGGACTGGCAAATATAAACACAATGTTTAATAGTAAAATATGCTTCAAAGAGAGGACTGGTGTGGATTACTAGTGCCGTAAACCATGACTCACCGGTAAAATCTTCCAGGCCATTCATTCATTCTTTTATTCATTCATTCATTCATTCATTCATTCATTCATTCATTCATTCATTCATTCATTCATTCATTCATTCATCTTTTTATCAATAAGAGCATATCTTCATTTATGCTTTTGTTCATTCAAGGTCTCATTCATTCGTGTAGTCATTCAATTCATATATTCATATTTTCCAATGAATAAGTAGACATATCTATATATATGGATGTTGAAGTTTTCTTGAATATTTCCCACATGCGTCCACTTTTAAATTCCACCTTTGATTTGATGAATCATCTATTCTCAAACCATACATTTCCTTCTGTTTACATGTCCGTTCCTTATTTTATAATTATATTATCCTGATTGTTTGTAAAAAGGATAAAGCGGAAATACAAGAATAAATCGTGTAAAGACACTTTAACCAAGGCACTTCTCCGTCTTTACAGTGTGGGTGAGATTTTTTTTTTCATTGCTGTTCAGCATGTTTTCATATGCATTTTCGTACCATCCCAGGTGTGGTTGTTATGACCGTAGGGCTACGCCTAAGGATTGAGGTTATCGCTGACATCCAAACGAACTGCCTGGTGATTTTCCGGATAGCTTGACTATAAATGGCCATCAACATCAAGCAGAATATATTCAAAATATAGTACCCAGACAAGTATCATTTTGTGGAGAGGGGAGATAAGAAATTGATTGCGTGTCAAAAGCACGTATAGGTATAAGGAATATGGGATAAGCTTCAAGATTGCCTTTAAGGTCTTCCTGCCACGATATTGACGCGCGAGTAGTCTTCAAATAAAGGGTATTGACTCCAGTCTATTTGTGATTCTTATAATAATTGGGTCGCCAGTTTAAGGATGATCGCTCCCTTCGAAATGGCGGCAAATATCCTTACAGATTAACTTCTTACGCGGGATACCAGTAATCACGAGGGATACCAGTAATCACATCTGATCGTGATCCCCCACTTTGATTCCCCCACTCTGACTATTCTTCATGTCCAAATGTGTCATGAATCTTTCTCCATATAGAAGTGCCCAAAACATTTTTCAGACATCATCATGTACCTTTTCTCAGCGTGTCAAATAAATCCATGTCCAAAGTCCAAGTCCTCCCAAAAAAAAAGAAAGAAAGAGAAACAAGTATAAGCAACCAATAAATGAGCTGCCAAATGAGGTTTACATTTAACAATTTGTTGATCTATTCATGATTTATTGATAAAAGCGAGGATATCGATGTCCTAGTCTGGCTTCTAGACCTGTACTGTTTTGCATCCCAGAATATAAACGCCCTCCATAACGACGCAGCGTGAGATGGCAGTTTTCGGCAAAGGGGGTGACTTCTTCGCGGAGGGGGCATTTGGTGGCAGACACTACATTTAGCGAAGGGCCTGGAAACCAGACTATTGACGGGACGGGACAAACAAGATATGATGATGTAATAGTAGTGTGATGTGATGTGACACGATGCGATGTGATGCGATAGGAAGCGATGCAGGGCGATGGGACGTGACAATAGATACGATGCGATATGATCACCTGTTACCTCCCTTCAGTCGCCGTGGACTGTGTCCACATATCAAAGTGTTTTCCCCAGGTTATTAGGCCTTAACATAATGATAATACAGCATTCAATGATCCAAAAAAAAAATTATGGTATTATGCGCCACTTACAAGTACGTGTGTCATCCAAAGGGACGAGAACGACTGCACTTTGATAGGTTATGGTGACGTGAGAATCACTTGAATCATGATGAATTGAATCGAGAAATTGATATGCAACACGCTACCGCCACTTGATACTGCCAGGCGGCTAATGGACTGGAGACACTGTCGGAACATGATTTACAATTTTATTGCAGGTGCCTGTGGCCAGGAATGCGAAATAGAAATTCTTGATCTCACATACCTTTTTATGGGAGACACACTTGCGATTTATTCTTACCGAGAAAAATAAGAGGAGGAGGGGGGGGGGGGGGGGAGGGGGAGCGGAGTGCGTGGAAGGGAAGTGAAATTTTCGTGACACTTTTCCATTGTATTTTACATAGCAATGCATTAATTAATATCAAGATCTTCCCAAGTTATTTTTGAATGAGGACACAGAAGGCGTTGTATTATCGTATCATTCAACCAATAAAAACTCTGACTCGGACTCCTTTTACACTACACATTGGCTGTTTAGCAAGCATGAAGCACGTAAGTACAAGTAGTATCATGAATGCTGATCGATAATAATGTCCTTCAGTTGAACCCAATATACTGATAAGCCAACTTACACACTAAATGGACTAAGCATTACGTAATTTATTCCATTGATGTAGACACAAAAATGAGCACACAGATAAATACTCTCACACAAATACACACACACACACACACACACACACACACACACACACGCCACACACTTTTTTTTTGTTTTTCAACGATGTTTATTCTGTTCCATTCAAAGTAATAGAAAAAAATAACAATTTTTCATTTGCTACAATTGAAATGACGAAAATATACATTTGTGATCATGATAGCAAATTTGCTATTGCTGTACATAATGACATAACAAAAATTACATTTTCATGAACAATTATCAATTTACAGTCACTTCCCCTATGCTCTCAAAAAAATTGCTTAAATTTAACAGTGATAATTCAATTCTTCTAGCATTAATCTTAATAATCATCCAAATAAATTATGCAGCAAAATTATACAGTAATAAATAATGGAACCATATTATTTATCAACCAATACCCACCCACCTACTTACTCATATCCCTTCCTGAGTCCCTATGACCACCCCCATCAGTTCCCTCCCTTCCTGTTTCCTCCCCCACCCCTATCTGTACACATGCAACACACAAACACACACAAAACACACCCGTACACACACACACATACACATGCACCTAATTTGGTTAACTGCTCTTGCCTACACATCACAATATAGTAAATATAGTTATATAATCAGCCCGCCAACAGGCTGACAGGAACGCATGGGAAAGGAGGGGGAGAAAATACAAAACAACACAACAGAAAAAAACACACGCGCGCACACACACACACACACACATCTGAACACACTCAATCACACAATACTTGCACGCGCCTATGCACACACATACACGCACACACGCATACACAACTCACTCATAATAACATTGCCCTATAAAAGCCTGACACAATAAAGAACACCAGCCGGTCCTCTGGAGATAACAAGAAAAAAAAAGATGAAAAGAAACAAAATAAAGTATTCAATCGTAAGAAGGGTCAGCGTAATTAGGGATTAGCAGGAAATTAGCGAATATCTATACTGGTTTCCCGTCATAAGATGAGAAACGTGTCAATACACAAAAATAGGAGTTGAGAAAAGTTTCCATTATGATGGCGTCATAATCAGATAGGACCCGAAGTAAGTAGCAATGCCCCGAGAGACTTGGAGATACTATCAGCGGCTTTAAATGACCTCTCAAGAGATATTCAAGTTGACACCAAAGATGGCGGTTAACATGGAAATGCAGTCATGTCGATTTCCCTTAAGTAATACTCGGTGTGCTTTCATTGTATTCGAAAGCAGCCTGTCTCAAATGTACTAAAATTATCAAAACGCGGCTGTCATCCAAATTAGAGTCTCTTCGATCGATAATTAAACAACCGCCATGGTCAAGTTACTAGATGGTCTACAAAATCATCATCATGTGTTTACGGAAAGCCTTTAGTTTGAGCATGACTACGTCAATAACAATCATTCCTGCAAATTAGATTTTGCATGATTTGTTGGAAATGTAGCTAAAATATGATGCTCATGCTCGGACAAAAATCAAGGAATATTGTATTTCTTTTATCTTGTACATAATGAATGAAGAGCTTAATGGCGATTGAAAATAAAAGAAGGTATCATGATTCACTTTATGCTATCCCAGCTGAACGGCATTTTATCCTTTTTCATTGTCTTTCTTTCATATCTGTTGGTAATCCTTTTCTTTTTCATATCTTAAGATGAATTAATATGAATCAGCAACTGCAGATATAGTAAGAAATACACTCTCTAACAGCCTTCGCTTAAAAACTGTGATTTTTCTGACACTGTTTTAAGAACGGAATGAAAAAGAAAGAAAAACACAGTTAACATGTTTTCCTTTGAGGGGATTGATGTGAATGTGATCATGAAGGTGTGGTGCTATTAACGTGACATACTTAACCTGCTGGCATTGTGAAGAGAGTTGTATTAATATAATGATTACATGTTAGGATTTGTTTTATTTGTTTTATTTATTTTCCGTGTAAAAACAACAACAAAGCAACAATCGTACAGTCAACAGAATGATATTTAAAATACGGCTGGATTGCCGTACTCAGCTGTGCCTACACGACACAGCTGTTCTACCGAGGGGTCCAGGAACAGAGTAAATCATAAATGCAATAGAAAACATCGAATGCGAAAAACAAAAAACAAACATTACTATAACTTTTAAACAATATCTAAAAAAAGTGAGCAAGCTTTAAGTAACACCCCACCCACCCATCCTATTTCATAAACTTGATATTTATCTTGGATGAAATTCCGGAATGCTTGTCCTCTGAAACCAAAAAAAAAAGTGATCCAATCACTGGTTCAAGGAATGTATAAATGCTAAACACATGTGGGGTTATGGCATCAAACTTTCAAAAATGTTATTTAAGTTTTTTACTAATCACGTAGAACTGCGGTCTCACACTGTCAAGATGTACAACAGGCCAATAGGAGAATAATGCGATATGGCGGAGGCATAACAGTCGCCATAGCAACATTTCTAGTTTTTCTTACTTTCACCATTCGAGTGTGTATGTCTGAGTGAAACATAAACACGGTAGACTGCAATTTTATAATAGTTGAACCCGTGAACTACTGACGAGCGGTAGTTTTTTTTTTTTTTTTTTTTTTTAAGAAGATATTCCCTAATTCCATTTTTTGCCGACATCGATTGTGGGAAGATGACCAAACAAAAGGATGACACCTCATGACAGTTGTTTTCTAACCTCATCCCTGGATATCTATATCTGTTTCCATTTATATCCCGGTGATTTTAAGAGGTATTGACAGAATGAGTGGTATATAATGACAGAAAAAAAAAAGTAGAGAAGCAGGCACGAAAACGACCAATCGACAAAACGAATAGAAAGATGGATGGACAATGAGGGATATATTACAGAAACAGAGAAATAATGATAGAAAAATTATAAAAGGAGATATAAGTAGAAACAAAGATATAACGAAGAGAGGGATAAAAAGGTACACAGGTGCACACACCCACACCCACCCACATCCATACACACACACACACACACACGCACACACACACACACACACACACACACACACACACACACACACACACACATGAACTCACACGAGTTAATTCAGACGTCTGTTCATATGGCGCCCACACGCAAGTGGTATTGAAAGAAGTAAGATTTAGATTTTGGATGACAGCTTTGATTACTCTGTTTAAAGACACCTCGGGCGACCACAGGGGACACTGCTAAATTAAAGCAGTTCACAGATTCCCTACGTTTGTTTACTTCTTGCTCGTTTTTTGCTTTTTGGGGGGTTTATTTTTCCCACCACAGCGTGATATTTCCGGTGGTTTGCAGTAGCCCCCCTTATTCCTTCCTGCTTCGAGGGTTTTTGGTCATTCGATATCCCTTTCCATAGGATTCTGCGATACTCTCATAATTCTGACCGAATACTTGCTGCTATTTGATATCTTACTATTTTCTATTTACAAAACTACAGGTATGAGTTACAGGGATCGTTCAAGATTCAAAATTCTCATTTGGTAATACTTGAAACTTGTACTTATATAGGTGGACCATGACGCAGTCCAAGTAAAGTTTTTAAAGAGAGATGGCTGAAACCATAAATTACCAATCTTAGGAAGTTCTCATACTCCGATTCGAATCCACGTGGATTTTCACAAAATTTTCTTTTGCCAGTGCAATTCATGGTAAAGTACGGGAATGAGTGAAATCAAGAATATTGGTTTATTCTTTCTATTTATCAAATATTCACTACTACAAAAATGTCATTCTAAATTTAGCTCTTTATTTCATTCTATTCATCTATTTTATGACTGATGAATGTCCCTTTTAGCGTACATAGACACATTTTTTTCCTGTCTGTCTGTCTGTCTGTTTACTTTTCTTTCTTTCGTGCTCCTTGTGTATTCTTTTGTGGTGTTCCATAGACCTTAGCACGCTGAAAGACTATATTGCTCTTTTGTACTGAACGACACTAGGCACGTACCTCCGAGCTCTGAAACACCGTGATATCTGATGGGACTAAGGGTTCTTTTTTGTCACTTTTGATGGATTATACTCTTCCACAAAAATGAGTATTGTGCAGCTTTTTTGATTTTTTTTCTACCTTTGGGAGTCTTTTAATCATAGGATGTTGGACGCAACTGATTGACTGAGAAAGAGAGAGAGGGAGAGACAGAGACAGACAGACAGACAGAAAGGGAAAAAGAAGAGAGAAAGAAAGGGGAGCTATATAGGCCAACACACACTGCAAGTATTGTAGAGAAATGGGTAAATGCTTATGTAGGGGTGTCAGGAGGCACAACAACAAAAATTTCAATCTGTCTTAGGACAAGAATGAAAGAGACCAATATTAACAAGCAAGTAACCAGATAAACACACACATACACACACAAGTGTGTGCATGTTGAAGTGTGTTTTCATATAAGATGTCTGCTGCAGGTATCCCGGCAGGTATGATGCATCAAATACGTGCGCTTCCGCCCGAGCTGACACGCATGTACGCCACTGATGAATCATGTGGTGGCGCCGAGTACAAGGCAACGCGCACTTTGTCGAGCTTAGGCCCCAAAGGATGTGGCGAAAAGTCTTATTATAGAGATATACACTTCTTGGTTCTTGGAAATGGCGAAAGTGCCTCTTCAACAGTGGCGGCCCAAAATAATCTATGATGGCAGAGTACAGACAGGTCAGTCCTGTAGATGAGTGCATTTTGTCGGTGCAGGCTGTTGCCAGCAGCTTCTATTCCTTATCGGCAACTGCAACACCCTTGGTTGGACGCTGGCGAGAATCACTGCACACTCGCCCAAGGCATGTGGGCCCAAGACACAATGTTGGTGCGCTTACTTTGGTATTGTTGGTTTAATGATACGTCCAATATGAATACATGTACTTTGATTCATTTACCCGTCTAGGAACATGAACATATTAATGTCATAACTTCATATTTCTCACGCTAAAACATGGAAAAAAACACAAGACATAAATACAAACACCCAGCAAATAAAATATACGATGACATGGATAAAAAGAAAGGAGTAGTGGCGATTTTTATGAAATAAAATGAGTGCTGTATATATGTATGTATGTATGTATATATATATATATATATATATATATATATATTTAATTATACAGACAGTGAAAACTTTGAGCAACGATATCATACTATGTTATGATTATAATATAAATATATTATATGACAATATAAATCAAAACATATTTATAAATATAAATATAAATATGAATATTATAAAAATCATATAAAGAAATTATAAAGAAATAGTTATATAGATATATAGATATAGATTTCTTTTTTGGGGGGAGCATAAATCTGATTCACTAACATCGGATCGTTTTTGATCAGTGGGGTATTAATCCCCGCGGAAAAAAAAACCACCAGTATAAAATCATTACTCATAAATTGCTCAGTCTATATCCATGAAAGTGCTTTGGACCCTCTATTGGTTATTATCCTCACTGACATTGCAGTAGATTTCCTAATAGCTTAAAAACTTACAGGTCTTTGCACGTTTGATACCTCATGCAAAACATTATGGTATCATTTGGTAAGAAAAATACTTTGGCCATGACTTTCCAGTAGTTATTCTCAACGCAAATAAAGTGCTATTAATGAGGCAAATGTTTGGTCTGCAGGATGGACTGCACTGAACATCAAGAAAAATAGATGTTTGAAAATGTAATATTGTATCGATTGCAACATAAAGGACGTGCCCATCTAAAAAAGAAATGCTACCCTGTGATTCTGTATGCGGTCCCCATACCAGGGAAATTTCTCAACGACAATTATTGATATTACTTGCAATGTCGACAGTTAAGACTAATAATGAACCTGTCAAAATTCGAACCAAAAACTTGATGCAAAGAAATCGGGACAGACACTAAATTTGTGAAAAGTTGTTGAACCCTCTATAAAATTTTTGACTTGAAACATTATGCTATCTACTTTCCTTGTTTTATATTGGTTGAGATATCTTTAAAAAGTAAATATTACATGCAGTCTTCCTAGAATTGTCATCACGTCACCCTACTGGAAAGAACACAGTGTCCCACAGTGTGTTCACAGTGTGGTCATATAGTCTTAACAGTTTTAACAATTTAACAGTGTGGAGATGATTTCACACTGTGGTTTGGTTTTCACAGAGTGTTCACATGGTAATGTTCTGTGTCACACTGTGAATTGATGGTTCACAATGTGTTCACACTGTAAAAATGCTCGAATTTAAAGGCATAATTTGCCATTTGCAGATGAAACAAAAACCAAGCATTACTGCTTTAAAAGAGTTCTAAAATGTGAGTTAGGGATAGAAACAACGACTGTAAAGATTTGAATCCGTAGATGTCAAGTATTCTTAAATACACAAAATGTGAACAATGGTTATAATAAAAATGTTTCGAGACTAAACCGTCTACAGTTATGGTGTAGGACGTATAAAGAAAAATACTGAAATCCGCTTACATATATTTTAGGTTTTATTGCAAATATTTTATATGGTATAGGATGTTTTGTGATACAACAGACCTACTTATGCATCAAATGTGATATCTTGAAATTTGTTTAAATCACTTCTCCCATAGGTAAACAGGACCTTTAACAGTGTGAAGAGATTTCACGCTGTGTTCACAATGTGTTCACATTGTGTTTACATTGTGTTCACACAGTGTTTCCCACACTGTGTAGGACACTGTGTTCTTTCCAGTAGGGTAGACTGTCAAACGAAGATAATGCATCAAATACGAATGACATCTTTATGTGCAAAATCAGTGGAGAACTGTTGGTAACTTGTCATCCAAATTTGAATATCATCAGACACGAGTGATGATCTCACAGGTCAATTTTATATATCGTTCCTGTTTGTGTTTTAAGGTAACTACATCCATGGGATTCACAGACTTTTATTTGGGGTGAATTTCTCCTTTTATTCTGAATTCTTAAACTGTACTCGCTGTTGTCTTCCGTGTCATGAACATTTCTCATATTCATATCATATCCATTTCATGCTCAATAAAGGCCGCAAGTATTGCTGCTCTTTGCCATGTCGATGGACCATAATTTACTGCGGAAATGAAATCCATCGCGTCTTTCAGTATCAGATATATACTTTGCTTCCACACCGTAGCGAAATCTTTTTCTTAATCGATCATCGTCGCCTATAGAAATATATGTTTTTTTTTTCAATATAGATCTAAACGGTATGAAAAAGCTGCTATGGTAAGGATACATTTCTATGCTTAACTTCTTTCCCGGAGATGTTTACACATAAAGTGTTCCCAAGATAGGGGAAATGGCGGTGACAAAAGGAGTACGAAAATAAATAAATGGACGGTTTCCAAAGGCAGAGAGCCGAGGTATATAATTATTTTTTTCTTTGCGTGTGTGTGTTCTCCATTCTTTCGATTTTTCATACTGTGCGGGTATTAGTGCTTTTCACAGGTTTCGATTACCTTGTACAATATGAACTATACGTTATGACCATACGAACAAGGAATCTGTGGCATTCATGCTTATTTTTTAGTAGAATAAAAACACGTCATTAAGAACAAACATATGCCATTGAACGCGTCCTTTGTCATTGTGGTATTTCAGTCATATAGCAGGGATGAGACAGCTCATTTTTGTATCTTTTCTTTTTTGAATGAGGGCCTTCTCAATCTATTTATAGTCAATGATACACTGTACCGTAAACATCGCCCTTATATTGTCGTAGCCAATAAGCGTTCCACAAGAGGAGAATATTTCATTCTATAGATTAGAATAAGCTTAAAAAATAAACCCCTTGCCACTCAATGGACAGTCACTTGGAGCTAAACGTTAGCATAAGAGGCTAAGCATTGCGATGAAAACGCCCTCATAATTTTTTTTTACACGTATCTATAGCACAGATTAAAAAAACCCCACACTATGTCTGGACGTTCATCCGTTTTCCAGACACTTATCACTTTCTAAGTAAAGGAAGAAAAGGAGATTTCAAGGAGAAGCAAGGCAATGCCGTCTTTGATGCCAGGCAGTTTGTTTTTAGGATAAAAAACGATCTCTCCGCTTCTTTTCTATTTATATAGAATTCCATGACAACGCGAGATGAAAGCATAAGAGATCATACGGGCCTCCAAAAAGCTCCCAGAAACAGGATTCTCCGCCTCCCCTATTGACAGATTGAAGAATTCCTGTTCCCAGAATCCTCAAAGTCTCGCTTTACTTCTATTGCGAATCAATCTGTGAATAGAGGTTCATTTGTGAGCACGGAAAAGAATATTGTGCAGGCACGATAAATATAAGCAAGTCACACGAGAATGCTTGACATAATGATTGAATGCGCATTTTACGTAAAGATACGCGAACGTACAAGATCCCATGTGGATAATTATGCACTCCATGTTCTGTTCTAGTTTGTTAAACTGAGGAAAATCGCCACGAGTGCTCTTTTTTCCCCCGGAAATGGAATCTGTAATACATCAAACCATCATCTACTCCATCACACCTACGTCACTAACATAATACTGAAAGTAATGAAAGTTGACTTAATTATCTGTGTTTACTCTGCGACTGTTTTGTCCTATCTAGTCGTACAGCTATTTAAAAAATATCTGTGCATACGGGAGAAATAAGAACTTTCACATTGTACACTTAAAGAGGAAATCCACCATGAAAAAAATGAATAAACTTTAAAAGAAAGAAAAAAATCCCAACAGAATGATGCAAAAAAAAAATGACGAAAATCGGATAAGAAATAAGGAAGATATGACATTTTGAAATTGCACATTTTTTCCCGGAAAACACTTCTTGACCAGTCATTATGAATATTCAAATCAGCAAGTCGATTATGTAATGCCTGCACAATTTCTTATTCATTTCATACACAGAAATGACAAAAATCACATAATTTCATCTGTATAAATATATTAAAAAAACACATTAAAAAAACATTTAAAAACCATTCAAAATGTTATTATACTCTGACATATCTTAGTAAGGGAACGTGGTTTTACTTGTATTAGCTAACTATAACAATTTTTCCTAATTTCATGTCTTACTTAGATGAAAAATTGTGAGGGTATTACATCATCAACTCTGTCATTGAACATTAATAAGGACTGAACAAAAAATTGTTTTCCGAAAAAATGCGAAATTTCAAAATGTCATATCTTTCTTATTTCTTAACCGATTTTTGTCATTTTTTATTGTTCTGTAGGGAATTTTTCTCTTTTTTTCGAGGGTTATTATTTTTTTACGTGGATTTCGTCTTTGAAGCCAAACATAACTACGTAACTACTTTAAAGAGCCGATGATATTTGCTTGTGTTGTTTGCTTGTTCTCGGTATCATTAATCATTAATCGTTTGAAGTTAGCCTTATGAGGAGACCGGCAAGTCCAAAACAAGTTTATTCAAGGAGATCCAAAAGCATTGGAACTTTAAAGGAATTTTGTTGTCCGGACGTTGTCGCGGTAAGGTCTGTTATAACAGGGCTTTAGAATAGTGCCCATAACATGACCTGTCTAGCAATTATGATAACTAAAAGAGTAAAGAAAAGAGTAATTTCAAACCCAGACTGCAAACTAAGAGGTTGCACCTTCAAAGTAATCTTTCTGGAGTATGTAGGCCTAACTGTGATCTTAGCTCTTTGCAGCCATCAGACTTTTTTTTTTTTACATAATTATATATACACATTCTCTGTTTCAGGTCGTTTGGCAATGAGCACATAGCAACGAACAAACTTGAAGTTTCTAGTACGGTTGGGGAAAACTCCGTCAGAAGTGCTGAGATTGCTGCAGAAAGTGTACGGAAATGAGGCGATGTAGCGCACACGTGTTTTTGAATGCATGGTGCCAGAGTTTCAAAAGACAAGAGGACATGGAAGATTACCCCAGGAGCGGAAGGACTCAACAACCAGGACTGAGGTCAACATTGAGCACGTCAGGCAGATGGGGCGTGGCGATCGCTGGCTGACTGTTTGAAGGATGGCAAATGAGCTGGGCATGAAACTGGCATGCGTCGATTCTTCTGGTCATCACTTTTTTTTTGGCACCATCTTTGAGCAGATTTCTCCCATGTCTAGATCTTCAGTGAGAATCTTCCAGACGCTGCCTCAATTCACCCCCAGCTCATTTGCCATCATTCGAACAGTTAGCTGACGATCGCCACCATCTGCCTTCCGCTCCTGGGTTCATCTCCGTCACGTCCTCTAGCTCTTCTTTAAACCTCTTGCACCACTCAAAAACATGTGTGCGTTACATGGTCTCATCTCTGTACACTTGCTGCAACAATCTCAGGGCTTCTTACAGAGTTTTTGCCCAACCGTACCAAAATCTTCATGTTTGTTCGTTGCTCTTGTGCTCATTGCTGAACGACCTGAAACAGAGGGTGTGTATATAAAATCATGTAAAAAAAAAAATCTGATGGCTGCAGAGAGTTACGATCACAGTTAAATACTCCAGATAGATTACTTTGAAGGTGAAACCTCTTAGTTTGAAGTTTGGATTTGAAATAAATCTTTTCTGACACCATTCCTGGAACTTTTCTGACACACCTCGTATACATGTAGGCTGATTGAGCGAATGACCGTTAGGGGGCGCAATTTGCGATGGCCCAATATCTCAATTTATTTCAAATGTTATATCCCACTCGTTTGCAAAATCTTATTGATTTTCTCTTCTGAAATGTGTAAAATTTATGAAAACTGGCATTTATGGCGGACATTTTGAAAAATCCCTGCCATGGCCGTTGAGGGCGCAATTTGCGATGGCCCAATATCTAAATTTATTTTGAATTTTATTTCCCACTCATTTGCAAAATCTTATTGATTTTCCCTTCTGAAATTTGTAAAATTTTACGAAAACTGGCATTTATGGCGGCCTTTTTGAAAAATCCCTGCCATGGCCGTTGAGGGCGCAATTTGCGATGGCCCAATATCTGAACTTTTTTTTAATGCTATGTCCGACACGTTCGCAAAATCTTACTGATTTTTCCTTCTGAACTTTGTAATTTTTTTGCGAAAATGGCATTTATGGCGGCCATTTTGAAAAATGGCTGCCATGACTGTTGAGGGCGTAATTTGCGGTGGCCCAATATCTAAATTTATTTTGAATGTTATTTCTCACTCGTTTTCAAAATCTTATTGATTTTCCCTTCTGAAATTTGTAAATTTTTACGAAAAATGGCATTTATGGCGGCCATTTTTAAAAATGGCTGCCATGGCCGTTGAGGACGCTATTTTCGATGGCCCAATATCTGAATTTATTTCAAATGTTATTGTCAACATGTGTGCGAAATTTGGTGCTTTTATCATAAAATGCACAATTCCTCTAATTTTTCAAGCCATGCCGCCCCACTATCTTAAACTTTCGTTGCCGAAGTGGCTGGATGAGAAGATTACAACTGTTCATGGCGTCACAGGGTAACAACGCCATAAAGGGCTATAAAGAAAATTGAACATAATATTTTGACTTTTTTTCAGAACACTTGCTTTACCTCTTTCAATTAGCATATTACACCGTATAGAACTTGCACTTCATGAATGCTCCTGAAACGCTCTAGGCAGGGAAGTGTTAGAGAAGGAGTGAAATCTCTTACTCCAATTTTTGCAAATTTATTCACTGGTACTATACCATGACGATTAAATGCTTAGCATTCCACTGGTTTTGATGTTCAATGCTCCAAGCCGTTCTTGCATTAAATTTTGATATGGAGACCAAATAAGAGGTTCTTGATTTTTGACCATTTTATGTTGTATTTCAGAAGAAATGTTGAAATCCTGCATATGGAAATTTTAGGTTATATGTTATGGAACAAATCCTTCTAGTTGTTTTTTTTTCTTGTTATCAACACCCTGGACTGAAAAAAAGGAACATTAGTATCGCATATAAAAAGTTAGCATTTAAACCATCTTGAGCGGAATTTTGCATAATTTTGTTTGCTAGATTTAGTGCTGAATGTGATATATTTCGGATTAAATGATATCCTTACAAGTTTTTCCTCATGTTTGATAGCATTTTACAGTTAAAGAAGTACAGATTTGTTTTTACTAATTTTTGTCAATGCGTCCTGTTCTCCACACACTAAATAATTGCTGCCCATAATAATGAAAGGGACAACGATTTGCTACTTGCTCTGTTTGTTTTCGAAAGAGGAAAGCTATCTTTTGTCGAAGCAATTCATTACCACCTGCGATAGAGCACATCACTTCTCCGCGGCAGGGCGCATAGGCACGATTGGGAGAGATTCTTGTTTCTTCTCCTTCTCCAACACCTCCCTGCTCTAAGGGCCCTGTGTAACTGATGGGGTGTATGATAAGTGCTCGGACAAGAAAGAGAGGGAGAGAGAGAGAGAGAGAGGGTGTGTGTACGCGCGCGTATGCTTGTCTGTGTGAGTGGGTGTCTGTGACAGAAAAAGAATGATAGAGTCACATTACTTAAGAACTTAAGCTTTATAGCGTTTGGATATAACAATTTAAGGTCAGTTGGTAATTTGAGGCTGAGCGTAAAAAATGACATAATGCGCCCGCTTGCGTGCGTGGTGTCGTGTGTGTGTGTATGTGTGTGTATGTGTATGCGTGGTGTGTGTGCGTGTGTGCGTATGTGTCTTTCAATTTCATAACACTTATATAATCGAAGTCAGCAATTATCGAAGTCAGCAATTATCGCCCAATTTCATTATCGTCAATGTCTAAGGTTTTAGAAAAACTTATTTACAAGAGAATGATCAATTTTTTGAAGGTACACGACGTTTTTACGAATTTTCAGTTTGGTTTTCGTGAGAAACATAGTACTACGCATGCTCTTTTGCATTTTGTTGATAGAGTTGTTCACGCAATCGATAACCATTCTCATTTAGTTAGTATTTTCTTGGACTTCTCCAAGGCCTTCGACACTATCAATCATGATATTTTACTTTATAAGTTATCGCATTATGGAATACGTGGGAAGGCCTTGGAGTGGTTCAAGAGTTATTTAGTTGATAGAAAACAATTCGTTACAATTAAAAACAATGATTCCGTTGTCAGAGAAGTTAAATGTGGTGTCCCACAGGGAAGTCTCTTAGGGCCGTTATTGTTCATTATTTATATCAATGATTTTTGTCGAGTATCCGACGACCTCTCTTTTATTCATTTTGCAGATGACACTAATGTATTTTTTGCCCATAATGATATTGATTTTCTCTTTCATAAAATTAACATTGAATTGAAAAAAGTGACAAATTGGGTCAGGGCCAATAGGCTATCACTCAATGCTCAAAAAACAAAATAATATATGCTTTTTAGTAATATTGTTGATAGTTTAAGTACAAATATAGTATTAGATGACTCTCATCTACAAAGAGTCTCACATATCAAATTTTTGGGTGTCATTGTGGATGAAAAACTTTCCTGGAAATCACATGTTGATAATGTCTGCAATATAATTTCACGTAATATAGGCATTGTAAATAGATTGAAATTTCATATTCCACAAAAATCATTACTTATGCTATATTCGTCGTTAATATTGCCTCATCTTCATTATGGAATATTAGTTTGGGGCAACACGCATCAGAATTTATTAGAGAGAGTGTTCCTCTTACAAAAGAAAGCTCTCCGTGTTATCTGTTATTCCCCTTTACGTTCTCATACAAATATGTTGTTTGCCTCCAACAAGCTCTTAAAAATTGCAGATTTGTTTTTGTTTAATTTAGGGCAATTTATGTACAAGTATTGTAATAACTTGCTTCCGTCTATTTTTGACTCTATGTTCCTAAAAAATCAATCATTTCATGAATATCCTACTAGGCGTTCCAATGAATTTCACTTACCTCTTTTAAGAACGATTTTTGCTAAAAACACACTTATTTATGTAGGCCCAAATTATTGGAATTCTTTGAATCAAGACATAAAAAACGCTCCATTCATATGTTCTTTCAAGAGGAGACTGAAGTCTTTTTTATTGCAATCGTACGACTCTACAATACCGAATTAACCATTTGGCCTTTTTTCTCAGTTACACTTACCTGCTCACTTTGTCCCCTCTTCTAAGAATTAATGGTATCTTTTTCCTGGATGCTCGCAATGTTGTCACCTATGCCATTTTGCCCATAGCGTCTTGAAGTTGACTTTCCGTATGTTACTCCTGTTCATACGTCCCTTTATTTTCTATTTTCTTGTCTTATTTCAGGCGTCAAAATATTACTTTTCCCCGACAACTATCCTCTTATTCTCTTGGCATGCTTCTGCCGAAGATCGCTGTTTCTGTTGTTCTGTTTCTGTTTCTATTGTGCATTTTTGTCTGCTATTTTGTCTTCAGTTTGTCAGTCTTGTCCATTCCGTTTGTCTTGTACAACCTTTTTTTTCAGTAGTTGTCTCGTTGTCTAGTCCTGTTTCATGTTTGTTCGCGTCTATGAAAGTGTATATCTGGTAATCTAATTTTTAGTGGGCTTCCAGACTTCTTCCACTTTATTATCTTTTGTATCCAGACTTCTTCCACTTTGTTATCTTTTGTATCTACGATGATTCGATTCCATCAATGTTCTTTTCCAGAGGGGCCCACACACTACAAGCTCTGTCTTTTTAGTGGGTCCCTCCATTTTTCGCACGGTATACATGTACTTCATTTCGATCACTTCTGTTTCTTTTTTACTATACAATGTATGATTACTATAGGTCCTCAATTATTGTACAGTCTTTTCATTTCACTATGTTCTATTTACCTTGTTCTCTGTTATCAAAAGAAGTGAAACATATGTTATGTCGAAAAATGAAATAAACTTTGAATTGAAATTGAATTGAAAAATAATATATGGTACGATTTGAAAAAAACAAAATCGTATTGTTTGTTTAAAAAGTGTGATTCAGCAGCACAAGTGAGGATACAGCTGCTTATTTTTGTTCACACTAATTTCATTGTGAAAATGAGCATGATATTGAATGAAATTCAAATATAGAATATCATTTCAAAAAGTGTGTGCGTGGGTTTGTGTGTGTGTGTGTGTGTGTGTGTGTGTGTTTGATGTGCCTTTTCCTTCATTGTTTCGCAGCTACAGATATAAAATACCGCATACTACTTCAATCAAAGACTTGGTGTTGCCTTCGAGTCGATTTTTTAAAGAACGTATTCATAGCCATGCAATATGTTATTAGATTCATATCGATCCATCTTTCATTCAAACAGTGCTTGTATAATCTTATCTTAAGTAATATTATTTTCGTTTGCCCCGACATTATATTGCGCAAGAAACTCAAGTACAACCGGCTGGAAAAGAAAATACACCGGGGACGAACAACAAATCAAATTTTAACATTTAAGTATCTGTCGAGTCTCATACCGAGACATCATAAATATAATTACCTCGCATTACCCATGTTCCAGCGATCGAAACATTTTGCCGCACACTGGCATCTTATGAATTACTGATACCTAGATTTGGAGCGTCGCGAAAAGAAGACCATGTCACTTGAAATATGCATGAGTATCAGCCGAAAGCACTTACGATTGCGAATGAATCTATATCGTTAATCGGACTTTCTCTTCCACACGAATAAATATGCAGAACAATGTTAAAGTTACATCAGATTTTGAATTATACGCAAAGCTCAGGAAGAAATTCTGAAGACTCGATGCCGATGTCTCAACCAACTTGACGTGTGAGAAGGAAAATACAGATTACAACTTTGTCAGCATATTTATTCGTGAAGAAACATAGCAATTACGTGCAAGGGCTTGTTGTATAAAACATTTGGTAACTATGAGACTAAGTTATTGGGATGCTAAGAAAAAGGATACATGGCATTTGGTTGTGAGACGGCTTGTGACAAAGAGAGAGAGAGAGAGAGAGAGGGAAAGAGAGAGAAAAGAATTCCATTCAATCATAAATTACTACCTGTACCCACATTTTAACCTGTTCATTTCAACAGTTTTTGCAAATCATTATTTAGTGATTTCCCTGTAAATATCAACATGTGATAGTGTTACAATAAGGAACATGGGTACGTGCAGGTTGAATAAGCTATATAGTTAGTTCCTAAATATCTCCACCTAAAATGCCATGATAATCAACCTATTGATTGTGGGCATCTTCGGCAAGACAAGACAAAATAGGCGTTTTCACATCAGCCCGATAAAAATCCAAGCTCGAGATATTTTCCTATTTCCCAAGTCAGAAAATAGCGCGCCATTTCGAAACATCGGGCTGATGTGAAAACGCCTAATGATAACGTGGAAAACATCATCGGTACGTTGGACACCGAGTACTTTGATTCCTCGATTCAGAGACACAATCACGGACATAATACCACGTATACCCGGTCATTGACATCTTGAAGATGCGGTTATAACAGAGGTATTTGTGAACGACAGAGTGATAGTCGCATCATAATACCCCCTTTTTTTCTTTTTTTTTTCTCTTTTGAAGGAGGAGGGGAGGCAAAGCTTTGTTTTCATGACATAATCCTATCTAAGAATGGCAATCATCCATGTTATGAATGTTCAAAGAAAATCTGAGAAGTACACAGACTACAGTTTATTGAATATCTAACAGTAAGCACCACATCTTTTCGCATGATACAGACTACGGTATTCTGAATGTCTAACAGTGAACACCACATCCTTGCGTATATAGGGTGCCTACAGCATGTCTGTTTATGCGAAAATGAAAAAGGTATTCGAGCATTTGTGGCATTATTCCGAAGGTTCGAAATTCCAAAAATAATATAAGGTCCGTTATTCCGAAGGTTCGTTAATCCGAAGGTGAAATAAGCTTCGTTTTGCTGAATCCGGAAAATGAATAGAGGGTATGCGCTTGTTTCGTTTTCGGATTAACGAACCCTCGAAATAATGAACCTTATTCTATTTTCGGACTAACGGATTTTGGGAATAACGAACCTTCAGAACGACGAACCTTCGGAATAACAAACCTTGTTTCGCTTTCGGATTGAACGAACCTCCGGAATAACGAATCTTGGGGATAACGACGTAACACATCCGCAGACACCCGCATGCAAGGCACTGGGGTATCGTCTAAGGTGGAGTTACAAAACTAAACTTTGCCGGCACTTTCTATGGTACTTTGCTTCAAAAAGCAAAGAAAAGAAGCATCATAGGAAAATTGAAGCATTGCCGCATTTTGACGCAGTTTTAAGATTGTCTATAAAAGGAAACTGTTCGATATTATTTATCGGACAAGTATATAGTCTGCGTTCTCTTGCCAAAAAAAAAAAAGAGAGGAAGAGAGAGGGAGAATATGGCAATTAGACTTTGCCCAAAAAGAGTAGCGATGACTCTGCTGTAGTTTCTGTATTTTCTCATTACATATTCTTTGTGTGTATTTGTGTGTATATGTGTGTGTGTATGCGTGAGCACAAATCGTAAATGCATTCAACAATAACACTTTTTGAATCTAGCAGTGCTTATACACGTTGTCCACCAAAGAGCTTGTATATCTCAAGATAGATGAATTTTAGATCCTTCTTTTGAGGGATGAACAATGAGAAAGGGGCATGGAATTGAAAAGGCCATTGTACTTACACCCTTACTATAGATGAACGTTTGAGCTTGGGAGAGAACTTTATTAGCATCGTGCATTATGCCAAAAAAAAAAAAGAACAAAATGTGTCCGAAACACATTTAAGCGAGGAACATTTCCCTTTGATTAAAAGTCGAAAGCTCCTCATGCCCGAATTGAGCAACCATTTTCAAGTTGTTGTCATTATTACGTGTTGGACATACTGGGTCATATAACCATGATAACACTCGTCTTTTAGGAGGTTGTACACCCTGCCGTAGTCTAATAATCGCCTCATTAGATTATCAATTTATCATGCATGCATTTTTTTTCGCGAGAAGATAATGTACTTAAATGATATGAAGCTAAGTGAAAAATTATGCTTTTCACCAACTTGCCATCTTTATAAACTTTTTAGAATTTTGAAAAATACTTACGTAAGTCAGTCGGCTTGTGTTTTGAGGAACATTCAGGACCGACAAGGAGTAGACATGTCACCAGCATGCTCGGAATAAGCGTCATCGCGGCGACAGCAAAATAGGTACAACTTGAAATAGATGCAAGACAGCTGGAAAAATGAAAGTAGGATAATTTCTGGATATACTATAGATATCTTCCTCGGTGCGTGCATCAGATACCAAAGCAAAAGTTCGAGCCGAACGCTTTCCCGGCTAAGGTTTGGTGTGTACCAGTGCACGTTGGACAGGAAACCTCAAAAACACAATTTACTGCGTCTCACACCTCCGGCTTCCAAGACAGATACTCGCAGCCAATGAATCCAACTTATACGCATGGGAGGTTTGACTTGGAGCTAGGGTAGAGTTAAAGCGAAATTTGCACGGCAAATTTTAGGAGCTGACACATCAGTAAAATTGTCCGTGTAAATGTGTAGGAGGTGTGTGTGCGTGTGTGTACGTGTGTGAGTTCATCGAGTGTGTTATCTTCATTGCTGGAAGAGGGTAACATGTGCAAAAGCTGCCATTCATTCATTGATTAGGTAAAGTGGGCGATCCTGAGCTTTCTGCAGTAATGAAGGATCTGATTTTAACAGCGGTGTTATTGGAGCTTAATGGAAGAAGATCATCAGTGGTGTATACAGACGACCGATCATAACAATCAGGATGACGTGTCATTTTAATGTGTTCTTTCTTCCTACATTCATAGGGTGGAAAATCTCTGGAGAGCTGTTAAAACCGTATTAAGATAATGATTGATCTTAGTAATGAACCCCCAAATTTGCATGAAACGTGTCCCTCCCTGAAACGTCCATACACAAGTACATGTAAGTGATGTTGCGTATGCACTCAGGGTTGGCTTGAGATGATCGAGACGCGGAGGTTTGAGAGGGAGGAGAGTGATTTAAGTGAGTGACCAAACTTTCAGGCATACCCTGCTCGGTCGTCATGAGAGGATGCAGAGGCAGGTATTTCCATACACTGACATGAAGAGGTCTATCCGGCCTCCCCTTATCCGGATCTCTCTATTATCGGGACGCGATCTCGCCGTGATTTTTTTTTTTTTTTTTTTTTTTTTTTTTATAGTTTCAATCTGATAATTACGGGGAAAAGGGGGATTCCAAACTCAGACAAAATTATAGCACAAACTCACATGAATTACATTTTATTCGCAAAATAATTACCGTACATTCACATCAAATGTTCATCCAAATAACATCCATCCAGACATTTACTATCCCCAAATCACAGCAAGAACACCGACAGAAAATTTTTAGATATATCAGGGCGTGGTACAGGCGATCGTTCATTGAGCAAATTATCAGAAAATTCTGAAAGCAGACCGGCTGACGAGGACGTGACACGTTCACGCAAAAATAAGTGCATGTATAAGTTACCATTGGGTAGGCAGCTGCGTGTATTAAACATTGAGTCTTCTATATCCGGCCAAATCCCTTATCCGGATGAGTGCCGGTCCCGACAGGTCCGGAAAGGAGAGGTCGGACTGTACTAGTAAGGGAAATCACAAAACTTAAGCCCCTGTCACACTTAGCCGGATAGGCCCACCGCAAAAGAATCAGGCGAGATTTTGTTTATCCGTTGTTCAAATCGTCAATTCGGTGGACAACGTGTAAATTTTCCGTTTTAGAGGAGCGTACATACATGGTCTAGCGGCCGAACAAAACGCACCTTTGGCGACTGTGTGCAGGACAGTGCTGTGGAACGCGCTCAAACGCATGAGAAACGAATAAGAATCGCATGCCCACAGGACAGAACGCACGAGAAACAAAAGGGTGACACATGAGACGTACATCGAACGTCAGAGAACCGTGTATACGCGTTTTACATGCTGTACATAGCCGTTCCATCCGTTCCATTTCTTGCAGCAACGGACTCTACAAGAGGCCGAACGGATGGAAACGCGTGGAAAACGACAAAGTACAGTATAGAAACAGGAGAAGACGTACAACCATCGGACAAGGATCAGATCGCGCTATCCGTTTTTGGCGAGAAAAAAACTTTGTGCATGTACAAAGTTTTCTCTCCACTCTGACGGAAATCAACGGAAGATAAATGTCCATCCACAGGATAAAAAGGACATGAAACGCATTTCAACGGATATCAACGGATGCCAAAATTCGACATTCGTTTTCAATGCGTTTGCTATACTGGCAAAGTGTGACAGGGGCATTAAGAATTCATAACCTGTAAACGGCTTGTCCGATTTCCCTCAAACTTCACCGAGACGGCTCTCAGAGTGCTTTTCTAGTTTAGTTTAGTTTAGTTCATTTTCTCACGGCAATATGCTTCAGCAAAGCTGTTCTTCAATGATGAATACTCTTGCAAAATAACATCTCCTATTTCAGTGAAATATGTATTAAAACAATTTGACATTGCCACTTTATCATTGACCTGTGTGCTGTTACTCGCAATGAATTGTAATTGTCTATCCTTTCTAGGAGTAATAAACTTCAAAGATTTCTAAACATCTTTTGAATTACTATTGCTAGAATAAATAATATTACTTAATCTTTTTTTTACGCCTGACGACATTTCATAGTGACTTAATTTCTAAGCTTTGTATGTTCGTGCTCTCTTCGAGTCTTAGTTGATTTAGAAATAATTGATGGGTGTATCTCTTTGGCGCATTCGATACAAAATATCTTCTGTTATCCAAGGGGATTTTTTTTTCTTTAATCTTTTCTTTTTAAGCTGTACAAATGCATATATCACACTTAATGATTTTCTCTCAAACTTATCATATCCCTAAATACCATTGTGGTGTGTTTCTACGTCATCCCATTGTACCTTTGAAATCTTCAATGTATGCTTTCACATTACATTTACCATCATTTCGAGACACATATGTATGTACATTTTGTTTATGACCATTGTTTTTCATATCCCAAATACAAAATACTAGGTAGTCATGGGCGTCACCAGGGGGGGTGCGTTGGGTGCGAACGCACCCCCCCTTCAGATCCTTTTAAAAAAAAATATATATCAGTCTGCGAGCGACCTCAACGCCGGACGCTAAATAATTATTCTTTTCTATTTTTTTTTATATTTGACACCAGGGACACACACACACACACACACACACACACACACACACACACACAAAATCGTCGGCAAAAACAATTCACACCCCTGGTTCCGGCAGCACTGATTTTATATATACATATCTATTAGTATTCTACAGTGTTTACTATTTATCGTACTGTACATCCGTGCGATACGGAGCACTTATACACGTTTGCACGTACGTGTGCTACTTACAAGTATGTAGGGTCTATGTACGTTACTTCTGACCAATCCATGTTGCCAGCCCAAGAGCGAGCCTTAGCCTCATTAAAAAAAAAAATAATAAATAAAAAATGGAAGGGCAAGCATATCATTTTGCCCACCCCCCCCCCTCCATAATTCCAGAGACGAGAAGATTTTCTCTCTTTTTTGACAGAAAAACAAAATGTTACCCCCATAAAAATATTGGAGGGGCAAGCATATTTTAATTTTGCCCCCCCCCCCATAATTAATAATTCCCGTAATGAGAAGATTTTCTTGCTTTTGAAAGAAAACAAAAATGTTGCCCCCATAAAAATATTGGAAGGCAAGCGCACCATTTTCCCCACCCCACATAATCATAATTCCCGCGATGAAAAGATTTTCTTGCTTTTTTGTTAGAATTTAAAAAATCTGTCCAATTATTTCACCCAAAAGCAGTGGCGTAACTACGGAGGGGGGGGGGGGGGGTGCGCCCCCTCCCAATCCGCTGGTTAAAAAAAAAAAAAAAAAAAAACCTACCGAAATAGTAGTTTAAGTGTTAGTAAACTGCTTTTTGAATGAAAGGGTGATCAAGAAATAAGATATTTTTTCTATGATTTCTTTTAACCATTATTAAGTACATAGTGTGAAACATTGTTCAAAAACCGAACCCGACAAAAGATTGTGATTTAGCGTGATTCCTGGTTGGCATTCTGTATATCATACGCAGGATGTGCGCAGTGTACTCAGTACAACCGAACGAAGAGTCGCTACAATGTTGCGCAATGTGATGTAGAATGTACACCTTTGTACCTCACGCTTCGTTACATCAAAGCTAGATCATTGATTTTGCAGTGTTGCTTTACATACTAAATGTCTTGCATTGCCAATAAAAAGACTTGACCTGGGCTAATTCCTAACTTTTCCATGTATATAATACACACACACAAACAAACACGCACAATTAGTTTAGGGAATGCTCTAAAGTGCAGATTTTGGACATCCTTTCCACGACGCTTCCTCGCTAGTCATACCTCCCCCAGTCATGAACATAAACTCACACCCTTGACTACAGTGGCGGATCCGGGGGGAGGGGCGCACCGGGCGTCCCCCCCCCCCCTTTAATTTCCAAAGCGAAAAAAAAAATAATATAGCTTCAAACGACAGTTTTTGGACAGTAAAATGTCAAAGTTTTCAAGCTCGCTCGCTCCTCTCGCTCGAAAGTAATCATTATGCTCTCTTGATATTGCTGCCATTATTTGCCAGCAGTTGCGCCCGATGCGCCCCCTTAAATTCTAAAGCGAAGAAATATATATAGTTACAAACGGCAGTTTGTTTGTTTTTTACTGTGAAATGTCAAAATTTTCAAGCTCGCTCGCTCGCTCGCATTTTGTTACGCAATTCTCCTGGTGTTGCTGCCAGTAATTGCCAGCAGTTGGGCCCGGTGCGCCCCCCCCCCCCTCCTTTACTTCCAAAGCGAAAAAATATGGCTACAAATGGCAGTTTTGGGACTGTAAAATGTCAAAATTTTCAAGCTCGCTCTCTTCGCTCGCTCGCATTTAATTGTTATGCCATTCACCTGATGTTGCTGCCAGTAATTGCCAGCCGTTGCGAACGGTGCGCCCCCCTTAATTTCCAAAGCAAAAAAAATATGGCTACAAACGGCAGTTTTTGGACTGTAAAATGTCAAAATTTTCAAGCTCGCTCTCTTCGCTCGCTCGCATTTAATTGTTATGCCATTCACCTGATGTTGCTGCCAGTAATTGCCAGCAGTTGCGCCCGGTGCGCACCCCCCCCCCTCAATTTCCAAAGCAAAAAAATATGGCTACAAACGGCAGTTTTTTGGACTGTGAAATGTCAAAATTTTCAAGCTCGCTCCCTCGCTCGCTCGCATTTAATTGTTATGCAATTTTCCTGATGTTGCTGCCAGTAATTACCGGCAGTTACGCCCGTTGCGCCCCCACCCCTCCTTTATTTCCAAAGCGAAAAAATATGGCTCCAAATGGCAGTTTAGGGACTGTAAAATGTCAAAATTTTCAAGCTCGCTCTCTTCGCCCGCTCGCATTTAATTGTTATGCCATTCACCTGATGTTGCTGCCAGTAATTGCCAGCAGTTGCGCCCGGTGCGCCCCCCCCCCCTTAATTTCCAAAGCAAAAAAATATGGCTATACAAACGGCAGTTTTTGGACTGTAAAATGTCAAAATTTTCAAGCTCGCATTTAATTGTTATGCAATTCTCCTGTTGTTGCTGCCAGTAATTACCGGCAGTTGCGCCCGTTGCGCCCCCAACCTCTCCTTTATTTCCAAAGCGAAAAAATATGGCTCCAAATGGCAGTTTTTGGACTGTAAAATGTCAAAATTTCCAAGCTCGCTCTCTTTGCTCGCTCGCATTTAATTATTATGCCATTCTCCTGATGTTGCTGCCAGTAATTGCCAGCAGTTGCGCCCGGTACGCCCCCCCCCCCTTAATTTACAAAGCACAAAAATATGGCTACAAACGGCAGTTTTTGGACTGTAAAATGTCAAAATTTTCAAGCTCGCTCGCTCCGCTCGCTCGCATGTAGTCGTTATGCCATTCTCCTAATATCGTTGCCAGTAATTTGTCGTTTCACACCGTCATTCCATAATCCATTTACAAGGGGTACAACCCCCTCCGGCACTTCCACACCCTCCCCCCACCCTTGCTCGCTCCCTCGCATACTAACCCCCCTCCCCCCCCCCCCCCCCAAGATGAAATCCTAGCTACGCCGGTGCCCTTTCCCCGCTTGGTTTCCCTAAAAAAACAGTAAAAGTCTAGGGATTGAGAGCATCCTATATTCCAAATGTCTGTCCAAAAAATCTCGTAAACATTTTAGTGTCAAAACGCACCCCCCTTGAAAAAATGCTGGTGACGCCCCTGGTAGTGGTCACTCAAATATATTGGTACAAATGTGGAGTGAATTACCAACTCTGTAGAAAAACATATGGTTTGTAGGACAAAGCAGGTGGGGAGTAACTGTTTTGTTTTGTAGCAATTTTGCTAGCTTTCTATTGCGAGCGTGCTGTTGTGTTGACATTTATTTTGTTGTATAATCATGCTAGACGTAGGGTCTTATTAGTCGTTATACATTGTATATAAGGACAGTTACCATGTATTCGATTGTAAAAAAAAAGAAGAGGTAATTAAAAAGCGGGGCTTGTTTCTGGTGTTTTCAATATTGTATCATAATTTGCGCGGGACCGCCAAATATTCGTATCATGTAATAATAATAATGATAATAATAGTGGCCTCTTATAAAGCGCTGAAGTCCATCAATAATGATGCTCATGTCGCTCTTACATTATGAAATAGCAAATGAAATACAAACAAAACAAGATGCTTATTATATATAACGAAATCAATCTCAGAACATAAGAAAAACCCTTCATGTACAAATCATACAGTAACTTATACAGTGTACAAAACGACTCAAATTATAACAATCACGTTCATTCACGATTGGGAATTAAACAGATGTGTTTTAAGGAGTTGCTTAAAGGAATTGGTTGAGGAAGCCTGACGAAGAGAAAGGGGAAGATTGTTGCAGAGAGAAGGACCGGCGTGGGAAAAGCTGTGGTCTCCCCAAGAGTGAGAGGATCGAGGAACATGGAGAAGTGAAGTACCAGCTGAACGGAGTCTACGAGGGGGTTGATATAAATGTATGGAGTTCTGGAGGTAGAGTGGCGAGGATCCATGGACTGTGTGGTAGACCAGTAAGAGAACTTTGAAGATGATACGCTTTTCAAATTGTAACCAGTGAAGTGACTGAAGAACGGGAGTTATAAATCAATTGTGACAGGATTTCTTAGTGAGGGTGACAAGTCGAGCTGCAGAGTTTTGGAGGCGTTGAAGTTTGGAGAGCTGTCGTTGGGAAAGGCCGAGGAGGAGAGAGTTACAAAAGTCAAGGCGAGAAGAGATGAGAGCGTGGATAAGCTGTTCTGTTGCACTTCTGGTCAGATAACTACGAATGAAGCTAAGGTTGCGGAGTTGGTATCTCATGGATCTTGATATGTGAGAAACATTGGCATTGAAAGACATATTGACATCGAAGATAACGCCTAAATTACGAGTCTGGGGAGATGGGTAGACGACGTTATCGCCAACGTGGATGCCAAAGTCCTTCATGTCAACTTTGCCGAGCATTTGCTTTGAGCCCAGAACAATAACCTCTGTCTTCTGCTGATTCAGTTTTAGACCAGATGCATACATCCATTCGTGGATGTCTTTGATGCAAGCTTCAAGGCGTCTTATAGCTAATGACATCGAGGTGGAGGTTGGAGGAAAAGACACATAGAGCTGTATGTCATCGGCGTAGCAATGGTAGCTGATACCATGACTCTTGATGATGGGACCAATAGGCTGCAGATACAGGGAGAATAGGAGGGGGCCTCCTACCGAACCTTGGGGAACGCCATAAATCAGACTGCTTTCTTGGGACAAGGCATCACCAATGATCACACTTTGACGACGATTTGTCAGATATGAGGTAAACCAACGCAGGGCTGTCCCACTGACTCCCAAAGAAAAAAGTTGGTCTAGGAGAATGTCGTGGTCAACATTGTCAAATGCCGACGACATGTCAAGGAGAATTAGAGCTGTAACGTTTCCCCTATCCATCTGTTGTAGTACATCATCTGCTAAGTTGGTCAGGAGTGTTTCCACGCTGTGGTTAGGCCGATATGCAGATTGATGGCTGTCAAGTAGCATGTTATCATACAGATATTCTGAAAGTTGAGAGAAAGCGACACGCTCCAAGACTTTGGAGAGATATGACAAGTTGGAGATTGGGCGGAAACTCTGAAGAGATTCAGTGTCCATTCCTGGTTTCTTTAGTGTCGGACGAGCAACAGCTCTCTTCAGATCCGCAGGAACTACTCCAGTGGCGAAGCTGATGTTGATGATGTTTGTCATGGCAGGAACAATGACAGAAAAACACTTCTTCAGAAGAGATGTTGGGATAGGATCTAATTTGCAAGATTTCGCTGGTGACCCTGACAAGATGTTTCGGACTTCATCTTCACTGGTAGCAGTCAGAGTGTCCATTACTGTAGCAGTTTGACGCGCTCCAGAAGGTCTTCTAACATCCGGCAATGATGCACGTATAGCATCAACCTTATAGGTGAAGAACATGTTGAAACATGAGGCCAGATGTGTTGGAAGAGGTGATTTCTGCTTTCTGTTCAGAAGATCACTTGCAATTTTGAACAGTCGTTTTGAGTCTCCAGAGCAGTCCTTGATTCTTTGTGAGTTGTATTCCTCCATGTATAATGTATACTGATATTTTATGTGATATTACTGTATATTATTATATGAAATTGTGTTGGAAGAAAAATAAATCAAACAAACAAATATACACGTCTGGATAAAAGTCCGATAAAAGCCCGGCTTACGCAGCAGTTTCACATGTGAAACGGGGACTTGCATGGTCTCGGGGTTTCGTCGATTACCTTGGTGTCCTGTGCATATTCCACGAAGCGTGGATGGAGGTGTGTACCCGTGAATGATGTTTGTCAATTACAGATATCAAGTGACAAAACAGATGCCAAGGAAGTCAGCTCACCGTGAAGCTGTAGAACTGAATGTTCTTTTAAAATTAGATCACATGGAGTGTCGAAGTACTTATGAATAAGTTAATAACGTATCATAAGTTTATATTATTACAATATGAACAAACATGAGGTCGTTGACATAATTACTTCATGGAGGGACCCAGGGCAAATAGCGAATGTCATTAATCATTCATAGTGATCACCCTCGATATAGATTAAGGATATCTATGGACATGTCATCGAGAAACTCTCTTGCTAATTTATGTAATTGAAATGGCTTGAGATTGTACTGAGGAGAATCATCTGTGATGTCATTTTTTTTTTGAATGGAGATTCATCCATGTTATTAGTAACACGTAAGTGAATATACAAAATGAATGTAATCCTCAATTCTCGAGTAATTAGACTGCTAGAGTAACAATCTAAAATGTTGTTCATGTTCCACAGAGCGGAATGTGAAAAAAAATTGCATTAATTACGAAGGAAAATGCATCGAAGTTCTGTGATTTTCGGCAGAAATAATTTGCTTATCCTAGACAATCGATAGATGTTGCTTTTAAAAAGTTGCATACAAGTGAGACATACGGCATTAGTATCATTATCTGGTCAGCCCGATCAATGAATGATGTGGTTCACTGACTGCGTCTAAATACATGACTAGTGCAACTCGAGCAATTAAGTATTGGAAAATCATAGCTACTTTCAAATGACCTATATGATACCGAATACTGATTTATATCGATAATTTCTAAATCAAGGAAAAAATCTAAGGTGTCCTTCATTAAGTGATTGTGTTCTTCATATCATGATAATCAGTTCGTGATTGAAGCATACTAGCTAATGACCGCAATGCTCTATGAAAAAAAAAATCACCATGTTCAAGGGACTAATTATTGGTCTTATCATACGTGTTAAAATATTCCTGTGGAAGTGAGTGATGTAAACAAAATGTTCATGAGCTTTGTATAGGCGGACAGGAAATGGTTTAGTCCACTCCCAAATAGATTCGAGTATAGTGTCAGGAGACGCGTCAATTCTTTGTAAGTTTGTTTTTGTTTGTTTGTTTGTTTTTCAAAATGAAAAATGAAATGAAAAATCGATTAAAATAGGTTGTGGTATTTTTGCGTTTGTTCACATGACTCCCTTTTGTAAAACTCAGTGTTTCATCAACATTGTTATTGGGTTTTTTTGACGCAATCATGAACGCACACACATACATCAAAACATGAGTACAGAAAGACACATTTCTGTTAATTTTTGTGAATAGCTTAAAAAGAGAAACTAGGTTGCTTAGTCAGTACGGTGTCCGCCTCGCAGTCAAAATATGACTTGGGTTCGAGTCCCACTGAAGATGTTAGATGAGCAATGTTGTATATTGCTTGTGTATGATTCCTCTTCACTCATGGACAACGACAAACCCAGTGAAGAGATTCTCCCTCAATACACGGAAAAAACCCCGGTGGGAAACGCCGACCCCTCGTGGGGCCACATGAGAAGATTTCTGAAAAGATACCATAAACTGCGCAGACAAAGATACACATCACAGGTAACAAAAATACTCACACAGCACAAATAAACACACACTCAGACCTAAAGTGTTAAGGAAGATGAAAAAAAAAAAACACGCTTCTCTTAACATTAATGATGTGATGTCAAGAGAGCACCAAGAAATTAGGAATCAACAAAAATCTCTCCACAACAATTTTCTTCACTGATCTTATGTGCAATTCTTAGGGATGGAAACAAATGTCAGTGCACTACATTCTTAACAAAGTGTCAAAATGGCTTTCCCCCTAAATTTCTCTTCAGCTGACAATGTCACGTGGAGTACGTTTCTCATATCCGTATTAGTAGGAGGAGCTAGTTGGACGTGAGAAATAAAAAGTCTGGCAAGACTGCCAGCGATTCCAAAATGTCGCAATTAAAGGGATGGTTTAGTTTTGGTTGAGATGCAAGATTCAGATTTAAACTTTTTGCAAGATAATTAGAAACCATATAAATGGTGTATTCAAAAGCGTCCAATTCTTAGAGGAATTCAAAGTTTATGTGACGAAAGTCGGTTTTGAAATGGTTGAGACAACAACCAAAAAAAAACCCCAAAGTGAAACAAAGTGGACATAATTAAAGGTAGGTCCCATCTTTTGTTTGGACATCTTTGTTTTGAACACCTCATCCATTTAAAAACCGATTTTCATCAAATAAACTTCGAATTCCTGTTAAGATTGTATGGCCTTTAATATTTCATAAGACCTTTGTCATCTCATGAAAAAAAAATGGGAACCTGCAGCCAATCTCAACCAGAACTGTACCAATCCTTATGTACTTATGCAAGCAATCATCACAAGGATCCAAAATGCTGGTGGCATAAAATTACATTGCCGATGTGTCGGCTCATATTTTTATGGGTGTTTGGATGTAAGAACGTTAAAACTCATTTTTCTATGGATCAACCTGTATTTAAACAGCAAGTTACGCGAAATGCCCGTAGGCTGTGTGCCTTTAATAACGTCGTGACTTTGATCTGACGACATATCTTCTGCTTCTCCTGTATCTTGATACGTAAGACAGGAAACAAAGAATAGCACATCCAAAATACCCATAATTTGTTTGAGGGTATGTGGCCAATGGAGGATGAAGAGTGCGACTTATAGCTGCTGGGCTCAAGTTCTAGTTTTAGAGGTTCTGTTGTGATGGAGTTGAATAAATCTCCATTTGATATTTTTTAGGGATAATCATTACCGTGTAAACACTGGGGTTTTTTTTAGAGAGAAACATGCCTCTTCGATCACACAAGCATTGCCGGGCACTCATTTAAACATCTTGGCTAAATACGACATAGTTACTGAAAGAATTTTAATCCAAAGATTTGGAAGAGCTCAATCGCAGGATATCCTATTTAGAGTCTCAAACCTCGCCTGCAATGCCGCGGTGCTCCCACCAGCAGTAGTAGTAGTAGTAGTAGGCATATTTCATGTATGTATAGGCTCTACATAAGGGCCACTAAAAATTGGTGTCGACCCACCAAATTCATCTTTTGGTGACCCAATAGGGCAAATAAGATTCCAAATGGATTGTTACTTTTGCATTTATTTGGGGCCACTATACATCTTTTCTCGGGCCACTAAAATTTCAGATTTAAAGAGTTTAGTGACCCGAACGGCGGACCACCATACGAAAAAAAAAAAGAAAGCTCGTGTCGAGCCCTGCCACGAATATATTTTACATCCACAAAAGAACAATAAAAAACACGGATGGATTGCCCATAATCAGCTTTGTTAATATGACAATGCTGTTCTTCCATGGGGTCCATCACAGAGAGTACAAACATAAACAAACAAACAAACCATAAAAGTGAAGTAAATCAAGCAAAGTAAAACCCCAAACAGGAATGGGCCATAAAAGGCCATTTACTGTGAAAGTATTGCAAAATGTGTACATACACCGTTAAACAGAAGTGAAATACGTCTATATAAAAATAATGAAAATAATAACAATAGTAATAATAATATCAGAAAGGCTTGTTTATTCGTATGACCAACTCGTAGCCCACGGGATAGTGTCAATGACCTTCAGACAGTTACAAAATGAAGCATTGACACGTATAGTACAAATGAGTGAGAAAGTATCATGATTACACAAATCAATAAGTTGAGCAATATCCAATAATCAAGACAACAATTTCACATGAATAATAAGCCAAAAATAACGTGTTTGGAAATGTGATTGCACAACCCCGACATATATTAACTCTTTATATATTTCTTCTCCAAATTTCATTTAAATGACTAGACTATCTCATAAAACAAATAATCGGGAACCCTCGCACTCTCACCCGACCCCGACCCATACTCTGAGACCCCGTGACCCACATCCTTCTTCAAATAATCCCCAACTAACGATATCAAATTAATATAACAATACCTCTTGCTGTCCCAGAATATATATACATTTATATGAACTAAGTTTTATATATTCCCATTTGAAATTGCAGAGATACGGGGAAAATAGTGAGATAGTGAGCGTAATTCACAAAATAAGTATCATAATAATACCAAAAAAAAAAAAAAAAATAGGAGTAGAGAGAGAGATAGCGGGAAGGGGAGAATGAGAGATAAAGAAAGAAATGTGTATGACTTACTCGACTTATAGGCGTAGGACGGTGTGTCCCTTTGCACTCCTCCGGGTGAGCTCACTCCAACCTCTCCTGTCCTTTGCCTGGTTTTCAAGGTCAGTAGAGTTGATCCTGTATCACAGCGAAGTTGGTCTTTCCATATGAGGGGAGGGCGACAAGGTGGTCGTGCTGTGTGGAAGTCGTTGTAGTAAGCTTCACGTGGCAGGCGATTCTCTAGCATGGGGATGACATACCCAAACCATTTCATTCATGCCTGAGGTGATTTCTTGGCTGATGGATCTTGTGACGTTCAGAGACTTCCTGATGTCCTCATTCCTGATGCGGTCTAGAAGCTGAACGCCTGCAATGGTCCTGAGGCATCTCATCTCAAAGAAATCCAATCTGCTTGTGTCTGCCTTCCTTAGGGTCCATGTTTCAGCACCATAATATTCTCACTTTTAAGGTTCTCAAGATGTTTTGGTTTGACCATATTGTTCCTTTCAGACGGCCGAAACCCAGGCTGCAAGGGTAGTCCTTCGTTTAACATCATTTGTTACTGATGGGACAGTGCTGCCAAGAAAGACAAGTCTTTCTTTTTCTATCGCTTCATCATCTATTGTGATGTCACCTTGTTCGCTTGACATTATTCGGCACTTTGAGATATTAATTTTCATTCCCCATGCTTTACATGCTTCTTCCAGTTTCTGTGTAGAAATTTGTAGTTTATCAAATACCAGGTCTAATAGCGTGGTGTCGTCGGCATAACGTATGTTATTGATATGCATTCTGCAAATGTGGATTCCACCATCTGATGTCTTGATGCCATCCATCACATATTCGAGAAAGAGGTTGAAAAAGCTGGGCGAGAGGAGATATCCCTGCCTTACACCTGTGAGAACATCAAACCATTCAGTGATCTTTCCATTCACAAGCACTGCACATTTCGATTGATTGTAGATACTTTCAATCAGGTCCACCAATACACTGTCAACTCCAATGGAACGGAGACATTTCCACAAGGCATCCCTCCAGATAGTGTCGAACGCTGCCCTGAAATCTATGAAGTTCCAGTGAATCGGGATCCGCCTCTCTCTAGCTTTCTCCATGATTTGGCGTACTACAAATATGGCATCTGTCGTTCCTCTGGAAGTTCGGAAGCCGCATTGCTCTTCTGAGAGGTAACTGTCGATGGTCTGTTGTATTCTGTTCAGTACCATCCTCCACTTTCCCTGGTGTGGATAGTAGAGTGATAGCCCTGTAGTTGGGTCAGGCTTATCATCTTTCTTGTGTACTGGGGTGACGAGTCCCTTGCTCCAGTCTTCCGGTGTTTTACGTTCAGCCCACGCAGTATTGATGATCTTAAGGAGAAGTTGATTCATACAGGGTTCTCCGGACTTCAGAGTTTCTGCAGATATCTTATCCAAACCGCAGGCTGTATTGTTCTTCATTGCTTTGACGGCTTTTTCAACTTCTTCAATAGAGAATGGCTCACTAGGTGAAACTGCAGGAGGAGGATCCGGTATAGTCCGGAGAATGTTTTCATCTCTTGAGAACTTCACATTTAGATGAGAGCTGAAATGAGATTTCCAGCAGTCCAGGACTTCAGCAGGAGCAGTTTTCAATTCTCCATCCTTATTCTAAGCAGCCGGTTGAAGTCTTTCTTTTTCTCCAGCTAATCGCCTAACCCTTTTGAATAACTCATGACTGTCATTTTTTTTTTTTTTTTTGCATACGCTAATTCCATTTCTTGAACTTCTGAATTGAGCAGATTCTTCTTCCACTGTTTCACATCACGCTTTACTTTCTGGTTCAGACATTTGTATTTCTTCTTATTTTCTGAATTTGGATGGTTTAAAACTGTAATCCTTGCCTTCCTTCTTTCTTCACAGGCGTTACGCAAGTCTTCAAGCAAACCTTTTACACGTTTACCAATATTAAACCCGACAACTTTTTCAGTGATGTCATTAGTTGTGTCTTTGAACTTCGTCCACAAGGTTTCAACATCTTTGTCCTCGAGCTGAAGTAGCGTTTCAAAGGCTCCTCCAATCCTTGCTCTAAACTCTTCTGCGATGGCAGGATCCTTAAATCTGCTCACATCAAAAGTTTTTGGAAGGCTCTTCATTCGCTTTGACTTTGTTGGTTGCATCTCTATGTTTGCCAAGACTAGACGGTGATCTGAACCAATTTCTGCTGATGAGAATGATCTGCAATTGTGGAAGAGTTTCAGACTTTCTTGTTTTGTAACCATGAAGTCAATCTGGTTTTTGTAGGTTCCACATGGGGAGATCCAGGTTGTCCTCCTACAGTCTTTGTGTTGGAAGTGTGTGTTGCATAGGACAAGCTTATGAAGTGTGCAAAACTCCAAGAGTTTTTCTCCCCTGTCATTCCTCTGGCCCAGTCCAAACTTGCCTAGGGTTGGTGCCCATGTGCTGACATCAGATCCTACTTTTACGTTAAGTCGCCCATGACAATGAGCTCTTCTTTCTTTGGGACTTTTTGGATGTGATGGAGTAGAATGTCGTAGAACAGGTCACTGTCTTGCTCACTATGGGCTGATGTGGGTCCATAGACCTGGATGATGTTCAGAGTGCCTTCCTTCATCTTAAACTTAGCTGTTATAAGTCGAGATGAGACTGCTGCATAACTAACCAGGCTTTGTATCATTCTGTTTGATATCATTAAGGCCACTCCTTCCCTGCCGATGTTGTCTGCTCTACTGGAGAGGATGACTGTGAATTTGTCCTTGGTTATGAACGTCTCTCTGTTTGTCAGATGCGTTTCACTGAGGCCAAGGATATCTATGTCGAATCGCAGTGCTTCTTCAGTGAGAATGTCCCACAGGCAATCCGTCCTCATGGTTCTCACATTCCATGTGCCTATGTTGAGTATGTCACCACTCCTGTGTTTATGGGAAGTGTTTTCATGTATAATATGCGTCATGCTTTGTTGACTACCTTGTATCCTGGCACTTGTTCCTGGTCGCTTACTTACATTTCTTAAGTGGTCTTCTTTTCCTGTGTTGTTCTTGTTGGCGCTGTTCCTTGTAGATGTCCTCTTTCTATCGATCGTAGGAGTCTTCTTCCGGGGGTGGACTGTTGCTCTTCCTGCTGTCTTCACTCTGGGTACCTGTAAGGATGGCAGCCCTGAAGTGTCGTCGACCGGCAGATTCTTAGCACCCCTGCCACCCTTCTGCCATGGGTGGCCACCGGGACTCGGGGCCGTGGTTTAGGATCAACTTTCATAATGGATTGGATTAGATTAAGTTTCCCGAAGGAGTTGTGGCCATTGCACCGAAGTGCAGAAGACTGGGCACAAGGCCAATGAATTCCCAGCCGGGTGCAGCGATGGTATGCCGTGTCCGGGAGAGAGCTTTTGACCCCTCCGAGGTTTGATTCGGGTTTTCCTTCCCTATCCAGAGCCCTGTTGATTTCCCAGGCTGTAGAGCCCAGGTATCCAGGTTAGTACCACGAGGCAGTGCCACGAGGAGGTGGGGATGGAGCACACACAGAGAGGCGATTATGAACTGGCAGGCTGACAAATTGCTACTAGTGCATGCAGCAGGAGAGGAGAAATACTAGAAGCGGGCGGAGCGGGCGAGGGTATGGAATAGCAAAAAGGGGAGGGATGTGGAGCCGGGAAATGTGCAAACACCGGGAAGTGTGCAAACACCGGGAAATGTGCAAACGCCGGGAAGTGTGCAAACGTCTTGCCGGGAAATGTGCAAATCTGTAAATTTCATCAACGGGATATGTGCAAACGTGACGCTGGGAAATGTGCAAATGTTCAATTTTGCCGGAAAATGTGCAAAAGCCGCCGGGATATGTGCAAACCGTTCATTTCACCTATATTATGTATAGATGGAAGAGAAACTTGCAATCAAACCTGCGGATGAATCATTACTACCTTTACCACATGTCGTAGCCACCACCTGTCTATAGCGACAAATTGTCTTTTTTTTTTTTACATTTTCAACAATTTCTTGTAAACCCCATAACGGATTTTCACCAGATTTGGCAGATATCATCTTAACAGTGATATGTTTGTAATTTGTTAAAAAGAGTCCCCCCCCCCCCCCGCCCACAATCACCGCCACCAAAGGAGGAGGGTTGAAGCCTCAAAGTCCCTGAACTATGGATTTTTTTTCTCTCTTCTTCTGCCTAACCGAAAAAAGATAGAGCTAATCTAGTGCTTTGAAGACATTAATGACTGAAATTTCATTTCTAATTAGAGCGGATCCAGGGGTGCCCTGATTTTTTTTTTTTTTTTTTTTGGGGGGGGGGGGGAGGGGGTGACGCAGAGGAGGGGGATTGTCCACATTTTCAGCATCTTCTCGATAAATCTCACGACAGATTATCACCAAACTTGGCAGATAGCATCTTTACGGTGATATGATCTTTATTTGTTAAAATGAGTCCTATCCCCCCCCCCCCCGCCAAAGGAGGGGGGGGGGGGATGAAGCGTCAGATCCCTAATCTCTGGAATTTTAAAATCTTTTTCTGTCAAACCAGAAAAGATAGAGGTAAATTAGTGATATGAAGACATTAATGACTGAAATTTCAAGTTTGATTATGACGGGTCCAGGGGTGCCCAGATCGGGGGAGGGGGGGGGGGGAGGGGGATTTTTCACATTTTCAGCATCTTCTGTAAAAATCTACAACGGATTTTCATCAAACTTGGCAGATAGCATGTTTATGGTAGTATGATCTTAATTGATAAAATGAGCCCCCCCCCCCCCCCGCCAAAGGAGGGGGTTGAAGCTTCAGAGTCCCTAAACTCTGGATTTTCTTCTTCTTCTGTCAAACCGCAAAAGATCGAGGTAAGTTAGTGCTAATGAAGACATTAGTGACTGAAATTTCACGTTTGATGACAAATCCAGGGGTGCCCAGATGTGGGGGGGGGGGGATTTTCCACATTTTCAGCATCTTCTTGAAAAATCTACAACGGGTGTTCACAAAACTTGGCAGATTGCATTTTATGGTGATATGATCTTAATTTGAGAAAATGAGCCTCCCCCCCCCCCCCTCCATACGCACATACACCGCTGAAGGGGGGGGGGGTTAAGCCTCAGAGTCCATAAACTGTGGAATTTTACTTTTTTCTGTAGGGCTAAGTTAGTGCTATGAAGACATTAATGACTGACATTTCATTTTTGATTGTGGCGGATCGAGGGGTGTCCTTATCCGGGGGGAGGGGGGGGGGGGAGGGTAGAGTGAGGGGAAGGAGGGGGATTTTCCACATTTTCTGCATCTGTTCGAGAAATCTTTGACGGATTTTCACCAAACGTGGGAGGTAGCATCTCTAGGGTAATAGAATCCCACTTTGTTCGAAGGGGCAACAAGTCCAATTTGTTCCCTTTCCCCAAAGCGGGGGCTATAAGACGAGGGTAGCCACCACTTGACAGTTATAAGTAGACGTGAAATTTCATCAAAGTATGCCAACCTTCTAAAAATTGTGATCAAATTGTGTTCTATTACTCTTAGTTGTACAGAAAATTTCTTCAAATATGTATTCCTTTTGTCATGCGTAGGGTTTTCAAGAAATACCTGAAATTCTGAATTCCACCCGAACGACCCCAAACCCTCGTCTCGTCCCCTTTCGAGGGGCTGAGATGGGGGGGGGGGGGGGCTCCACCTCCTCCCACCTTTGGGGTTGGGACGGTGAAAATTCGTCATAGATTTTTCAAGAAGATGGAGAAAATTTGGAAAATCTCCCTCCTCCCCCTCACCCGACCCACCCCCGATCAGGGCACCCCTGCATCCGCCATAATCAAACATGAGATTTCAGTCATTAATATCTTCATAGCACTAACTTAGTTCTATCTTTTCCGGTCCTACAGGAGATTTAAAAAAAAATCCAGAGTTCAGGGACTCTGAGGCTTCAACCCCCCCCCCCCCCTCCTCTTCGGCGGGGGAGGGGATCATTTTAACAAATCAAAATCAAGTTAGGTGAAATTCCGTTAAGATTTTTCAAGAACATACAGAAAATGTGGAAGATCCTCCTCCTCCCCCTCACACCCCCTATCAGGGCACCCCTGGATCCGTCATCATCAAACCTGAAATTTCAGTAACTATAGTGTCTGCATAGCATTAACATAGTTCTATCTTTTCATTTTTTTTCAGAAGAAGATTAAAAATTCCAGAGATTTAGGAATCTTAAGCTTCAACTCCCCCCCCCCCGAAAGGGGGCTAGGGAGGGGAGTTGAAGCCTCCCCCCTCCCCCACACACACACATGGCCTCGTGCCCTGCATCCCTGGATTTGTCATTAAACTTCAACTACTGTCATCAATGTCTTTATAGCACCAACCAAGCTCTATCTTATTTGGTTATAAAATATAAGAAGAATTTTGATAAAACCGTAGTTCTGGGACTTTGAGGTCCCCCCCCCCCCTTCTTACGGGGGGGGGGGGGGGAGTACGACTAATCTAAACAAATTGAGATCCCATTGCCATGATGGTGCTACCTGCCAATTTTGTTAAATAATCTGTCAAGGATCTTTGAAAGAAAATATTAATGGTGGAGGTTCTTGCGCAGTTTTGACATGGGCCTTATCTATCATCTTTATACACAGTATTGCTAACGTAAATGGTTTGCACATTTCCCGGCAAAATTGAACTTTTGCACATTTCCCGGCGTCATGTTTGCACATTTCCCGTCTATGAAATTTGCACATTTCCTGGCGAGACATTTGTACATTTCCCGGCGTTTGCACATTTGCCGGCAAGACGTTTGCACAATTCCCGGCGAAACGTTTGCACATTTCCCGGTGTTTGCACATTTCCCGGCGTTTGCACATTTCCCGGCTCCACAGTGGAACATGCAGGGAGTGAGCAAATAGGAAGCGGAAAGGTGAAAAAGTGACTACTGCTGGAGTTGCGCATCTGCATGCTTTACTAACCCAAATATGTATATGTGAATATAATACATACATATAGGTATATTATATACATACACAGCCATATGCATGTACATACACACATACGGACATTAAGTAGAGGAGGTGCAGAGTGAAAAAAAAAACAATGACACGTTTATGTACTACTTAACTTTCTCGATAAAATACACTTCGTGGACCACACATGAAATCATTTATAAAAAGAAAATGTGGTAAAATGGAATTAGATGATCAAATTGAAGAGGTAGTCTCAGGAGAGGTGAAAGAAGCTAGCGTATTTCACAATCTTAATAATCCATGGATAGATCTAGAATTATGTATTGTACAAAATGCTAAAGTACAAGGCAAGCAAATTATCCACACACAAAAAAGAAGGCTCAAATATATAACTACGTCAGAGCAAAATAACACCTCAAATGGATATAAGATGTTAATGTTAAATCAGTACAAGGCAAGCAAATTATCCCCCCCCAAATAAAAAAGAAGGCTCAAGTATATAACTACGTCAGAGCAAAATAACACCTCAAATGGATATAACATGTTAAAGTTATATCAGTAAATCATAATTGAGTGTATTATTGTTTGCTTGTTTTTTAAACACAACAAATATGTATTTGTGATTTAAGCCCTCTTAGCTGTTTTCATCGAATTGAAATGTAAGACCGGATTTAAATGGAGCATAATCAGTGCTTTCATTGGCCTTTAACACGTTCTGGACATCGCTAACAAAAATACTGCAAATGATTCTACTTTATGGATGAAGGCAAAACCAAAACTTCTATAAATCCTACATAGTGAACACATTGTGTACGAAGATAATCCATGGATCACTGTAACCATGTTAACTAAGGTCAGACATTATAACCAAACAAAAAGATGATATAAAACTGTAAGAATCATAGTTTCGTTAGAATGGCTTACACTCATTTTCGAACAGTGTAAATATAGCAACATGAAACAGACTCTCAACTAAAAATTACGTCACTGCTAATCATACAGAAGAACTTGTATTTCTGGTAGGCAGCATTTCATGAGATTCAGAAGGATCACAGGCAGTGGTAAGGCATCATTAGAACAAAAAGATAAACGCGTTTTATTGGAGTGCTGAAGGCGTTACGTCACTCATTTACCATTTGCCTCTGGAAGGCCATAGCGCTTGGAAAGCCTTGAGCAACCAAAATCCCAATCTCAAACTTGTTATTCAGAAAGTAGAGCTCACTTCACCTTGCACCAGATTCCCCAGATACATTATATGTGTATATGGCTTCATGTGAAGAGGAGGAATGATTTACAAAATGCATGGGATTAACATCGAGGAAGGAAACACGTATGTAAATAATCAGGCAAACTAGAGATCTACATCATATCAACAGATGTTGCAATTTTGAGCAGATATTCGGGTTTTTTTTTCCCCAACTCTGAGATACTGCTAGGGGATGTGCTTCTATTTTGTGTCAGTCCAATGTACATAACGCAACAACCACCGGCATGCAAGGAGTCAATATAGGGAAAGAAAAGGGGGGAGGTGAGAGGAAATATGAGCGAAAAGAAGAGATAAACTTTGTTTTATTCGGGAGTACAGGATATTATGACGCATAATGCAGAATGGACATAAATATCTGAGAATTGACTTCTTCTTTCAAATTCCATTCAAACCGGTGTCACGTTTCCGCCAAAGAGACGTCATCGATTTGATTAGGTATGAACGCGGATCGATCCATGCTGCAGGGCACAAAAAATCACCGTTGGTGACCATCCCTACGGCAACGAACCGTTATCATCATCATCAACAATTTTTTTCACAGGTTTTCTTGGGATTTTCCCAAACACACAGATAACAATTGATAAACCCTTTATCTATTCATCTATTTCCGGGGAAGGTAATTGGAAACTGCAATTGATGAGGAAACCTTTCTTCTCCCTGAATGCAAAACTCAAAGCGTCTTGTGCTTTATCACGACAGAAATAATTCGTATTGAACAATATTAGGCTCGGAGATTTTAATTGGGTTTTTTTTTGGTTCATCTTTTTGAAGCGGGAAACTGTCCGTACTCACGTGTACATAATTACACCAGCGCATTCATGGACTGTCCACTCCATCATCAGGAGACAGTCATGACCTTAACAAAACAAACAAACAACCAAACAAACAAACAAAGGTGTCGCTTTGTAGCTCTATCATACAGGATAAGAGTTATTCATAATAGCTTGTGCTATCTCGCACAGCAGTGGGGATGGTCACGTGTATGACGTGACCATTTCAGGGAACCAATACTTTGTACCGCCCTTTCGTAATTCGCAATATTTCACGGTCTGATGAGTAACTGGCCATTAACACAAAGTCAATGCATTTTGATCGCATCGCATGGCCTGTTGGATCTCCCGCGCCCTGGCTCGTTATCGTGGTTGACTGGAAGACTCGATTGAACAGAATTCGCATCGACTTCAGGAGGGCAGGGAACTCGTCGCCGACCGACGCATTAGCGGGCGTTTGACATTGCCCTATTTTGGGGTAGATGCGGACTGACACGTCATTACAATCCTTATGGGGATTGAGTTTACTGAACTGCTGATGAGATTACTTACACGATGAACTGCGCCAGTGATCCACGCGCATCCTTAAAACTATGAGTGGAGACCTATGTCATGGCAGTTATTATGATGACCTTACGTCTCTACGATGAGCACTCATCCCGAGCTGCGCATGATTATGACGTCATTGAGGCGATTTGCCGACACTCGTATAACTGCTCAACTCTATGAAACGTCAAATGTCATGAATGTGCCAGTTTTGTGCTACAGTATATCAATATTCATGTCAGGTGCATTTTCTCTTGAACCACGAGTGCCTGTCTAAATCGTTTTTTGCTTCCTTACTTTTTACACATATAACACTCTCAAATTTAGCAATCTTTTTGTAGATATAATGATCAGGTGATAAATCTTATCAACTTTACCTGCAATTTGGCAATTTAGGAATACCATGCTGAGTACACTTTGTGCTTGTAAAGTATATAATTTTATTTTCCTTAAGAAACGCAAAATGACATTACTCTCTTTACCAGGATGCGTTATCACAAGAGATACCCGCAACATACTAGGGCCATCATGTTTCAATATCCAACAGAGAAATCACATATTGTCGTCTCTGCTAAATACACTCACTAGTCTCCAGTGTACCGTTTGAATGTCAGTTTTCAGCATTCAATATTTTGAAACGGATTGCCAACTGGTCACGTCACCCACGATTCATGCTGCCCACGAGGCATACAGCTCACGAGTCATACTGCCCACGAGTCATACAGCTCACGAGTCATACAGCTCACGAGTCAAACAAGCTACCAGTTATACAGCTCACGAGTCACACAGCCCAGGAATTATATAGCCCATGAATTACACAGCTCACGAGTCATACAGCCCATGGGCTAGACACTCAGTGTCACCACTTCGCATTCACATGTTGAAGAATTATACGTTGTAACGGTGCACATAGGAATATTTTTACAGAGGATATTATTCGTTTTCAGTTCAATTCAGTTCATTTGAGTTTATTTCTGCATTCCGTTTTCTAATATAACATGTAACAAACTTTGACAATATGTCATAAATTTTATGAATTGTTCAAAAGCTGTAATGCGCATGCTGAAGTACGATTGTATAAAAAACATGTAAGGATAAAATATAAAAACAATGTCAAATTGAAGGTACAGTGTACCTTCAATTTAGTTAAAAATTAAGTTAAAAGAGAATACATGCATTTCATATATATCAAATGCATGTATATATGAAATTGGAAATGCAGGGGGACATCCTCATAAGCAGAGCTTGATTAGGAAGATAAACTTACGACATAAAAAAAGAGTACATCATATAATTATACCGGCATTCACTAAAGTGAACAGCAGTGCAGAGAGTGTACAGTGTTATGAGGTGTATGCGTTATGCTCCGATGATCTTGATCTGCCTGTAAAAGTGTGTTCAGTACACTATACATTAAATATTGCACGTTCATGTTATGTGGGAAACATGTTTTGATATCATCACCTTAAACTCGTTGTTTGGAATAAATCTAAACATATTAAAGTAATGTGTAGTTAAATGGTTCCAGGCTGGCATGCCTGTACAGTGACGGGGCATCAAACTGCTAATTACTTGAGTATGAGACCGTTCTGAAGCAAATAATTTTCACACAACAATAGATATATAGTGTACTCTTAGATGAGTCCCACAAGAACTGGAACAATCATCCTCCAGCATTCCCACTGATTCCCACTGATCAGTTACTTGCCATCCCCTTTAAACCATATTGAAATGATTCAAGTGATTTGAAATTAATTAATGTGACCAGTAAGGAAAATGTTCGTACCACCCACGAACAGATTAATACTAAGCAACGGAGGGAGATATGCCAGATCATTATATTTTACATAAAATGATTATTCTGAAGAAAAACAGGGGCCCTAGAATGTATCCTTGAATACCGTATATTTGTCATTGTGTACAAGAAAAATAATATGATCTATTGTATCAAACGCAAGTCTCATGAATGTGATAGGCTGAATCAGAAGCTGATTGTTTATCGGCGAAACGTCCCACGACGTAAGTTTAAAGACCAGTTTCAAGCTTATAAAGATTTGAAGGTTGCACTTCGACTTGATGAATAATCATCTACAACGGTTTACAGCATAACCAGGTAAGTGTTCTTTTCTAAAGCCAAACTGGTCAGGGATTAGCACAATCCATTGTCATTCAAAAATCCATAAACTATTTCGAGTTCACTCTTTTCAATGATTTTAGATAAGGAGAGATGTAATGGAATCGGATGGGGATCCTGTATTTGGCACGGGATGTCCTGTTTGTTTGTTTGTTTGTTTCTTTCTTTCTTTCTTTTTGGTATTGAAATAACTACGACCTTTCTCCTTATTTGGTGAGTCTAGACAACGATCCGATAAAAAAAAAAGATAAATCAAATTTGTTAGAAAATACTTTAGATTATACATTAAAATATCAACTCAGCAAGACAGTTAACAGTTCACGTAATATGCCGCTTGGATTTTCTTGGTTTGACTGTTTGAGTTCCTTGAATAATTTGATAGTTTAATGACGATTATTTGTAGGAGTGGCATGCGGTTCAATTTCCGTTAGCAGATCCTAATAAAGTTTTCGAAAGAGTCGTTTGGGTCAAGTAAGTTATTTCTATTGTGTCTGTATTAATATGAATGCTGTTATTCTAATCAACATTTTAGAGTAGATTTGCATAATTTATTACAAGTGTTTATGGATCGCATCATACATTTAGTTATCTAATCTGCTCTCCTTCGCCTGTTTATCTTTTTTGTTTCAAACTAAAACGAGTCAACGAGTTTTTATTTGCGGTGTTTTACATCTGACATGTTATGCATCTGATTAAAAAGGTGGATTAACTCTGTTTTGAAATATGTTGAATAAATCAAATGGTTTGCTTACTGTCGGGTAAATGAATAAAATTAGTTTATTCAATTAGAATGCACTGAAATAATGTGAGTTGAGTAAGAGAGAAAATGAACATGCTTCTTCACACTCCTGCTAGAAGGAAACCAGAAGATGCAAAATAGGGAAGTTCGAAATAGAAGGCAATATCTAGAACGGTTTTGCAACTACACTTAATGATGGCAAAACAGTATCACAGTACCAAAAGAAAAGAAAAGAAAAACAACTTGCGATGACAAATTCTAAATTCTTCGTGCAAGACGAGGGCGTATTTTATGTTGTAGGCCCTATACGAGGAAATCGGTGGAAAAGTAACATATAGTTCCTGCTGACTGCTGAAAGCTATATAATCAATCAGCTTACTTAGCAATTGTCAATCAGTTGCAAATAGATTAGCTGTTTTCAAAAGTTCGCTTTCTTCATTTCATGAAGTATACAATGTCAACGTACACTGACCATCGATAATGACCTTGTTAAAAACACTATTAGCGTTGTTGATACTTGACTTAATGCCATGTGCACTTTTCGTGTACGTCGAGATGAATATGGATAAAGTAGATTGTTTCGAATACAAAACAGTAAGTGGGAGCCATACAGAAAGGCACTGACCCTGCTCACCCATAATTATGCTCGAGAGTAATCTGTATTAGAGACTATACAAACAAATAAACTAAGAAATAAAGCAATTTGACAGGGCATAAAAGGGCAAGGCCTTGTAGAGTAAAGATGAAAAAAACCATACAAAGAGCTGAATGACGTGCAGGCTTAATCGAAAGAGTGGTTACGAATAATTTTGTGATTTTAAAATGTGTATTCTGGATTACAGAAGGCATATTCTCTGCAAATCCCACAGAACACCAAACCTGTTATCGTCACAACATGTCAACAAAACGGATTTGAATTAGTCATTCAGTACACTATATGATAGGATACAGACCTGCATTTATCACGCATCCTTTGCCGCAGGCTTGGTCAGAAGAATCCCGAGAATGGTGAATTTAGAGGTTTGTGAAGGAATTGTAAAGGCAATTTCTGTGAACTTTGTAGGGAATGTCCATCCCTACGCGACAGTGGGAGAAAGCACGTTTGTTAATTCATTTTCAACAAAAGGAAAAACTCCTTTCATTAAAAACAGGCCTGAACTCCGATCAATTACTCAAGATTGCTCAAAAACAATTTCTCTTCAAAATGACCTTTTAATAATTACATATTACCTTACTAACGAGTCAAGCAGTAGCAAAAAAAGTCATATTTTCGAAATACATAGAGAGAAAAATGACCGAAATCTTGTATCATTTTACTTCTGTAATGCTTTTGAGAGCTCTTCCACACCTTATTTTTTGTTCGATGTGACTGCATTGACTTATCTCACGCTGAACCAAATCAAATCAAATCAAATCAAATCGAATAATTGTTGACACCCTGTACTTGAAGCCATAAGCCCTTGCACAATATCTATTGTTTGTCCGATGTGACTGAAGTGAATTATCTCAAACTAACCCAAATCAAATCAAATTACTCAACACAAATCAAAACTCACACACAAATTAAGCTCAACCCCTCTCAACACTCAAGTGTACCTATAGATGTTAGGACTGGTAATCCGAAAAGGGTTCATTATATTCCGAACATTATTTTGTGGCGTTATTCCGAAAGGTGGTACATTGTATTTCCGATAGCGAAAAAGGTTCGTTATTCCGAAGGTTCGTTTAATCCGAAAATGAAAAGGAGGTACGTGCTAATGAACTTTCGGAACACGAACCTTATTTCATTTTCGGCTTTACCAATCTTCGGAATGACGAACTGTTATCCTTTTTTTTTCTTCAGACACGGCAGATTATCATCAGCATGGGAACAAAAGATTCAATCGCACTGACGCATTATTACCGCGGGGGCATTTAAAATGGAAAGAATAATATATTCATGCTTGTTTTCCTTTTATCCCTTGCGGTTACGGTAAGAGTATACAGGCTAAAGAAGCATTAGGGAGAGCAGGCATATCTCTTCAAAAAACAACATTTCAGACCTGTTATCATATCCTCTTGAAAAGGTATTGACGGGAGTAATAATTCGAGCTCATGAATATCACATAAAATGGCTTAAAGGGACCGAAAGAACAGGTACGCGAGGGAGAGAGATAGAGAGGGAGAAAGAAGTAGAAGAAGAGAGAACACAACACGCAAAGCAGCCTATGACAAAAATTTGGTTAACATGATAAAAATATTTCCTTGTAGAGGCGGCCTTTGAGGTATTTTGTTATTGCCAAAAACTGCCGTTCAAAATCCTCATTTGAGCACTTTGGTGACTCAGTAATGATAAGGAGGGGTCAGCCATGTGGTGTTCTTACCTTTCGACAAATTGCTCGTGAATGCAGAGAAGGGTAAAATTTCATTTCCAACTAATTTTTGTAACACTCTTGTAAAGGTTATTGGTGATTTTTATCTTAACTGGCAAATATCTATCCAGTTAAATCATATGAATACAAACGTGATTGTGTAGAAAAGGTGGAATTATCCACTCTTATACGGATATCCGTTTGCTTGCGTAAGTGAGACGGCAAGCTGTTTAGCTACAGATTTCTCTTTTTTCCTTTAAATTTGATGCAATCCTTACCTGTGTAAAGAAATTAAGAAAAATAATCAAATCCGAAATTATTGGAACTAAATCTTTAGTCTGATAGTACTACACACTTAAAGAGGATAATGATATATATATATATATATATATATATATATATATATATATATATATACATAATATATATAACATATATATGTATATATATATATATGATATACATATATATATATATAATATATAACACATATATGTGTATATATATAATATATATATATAATATATAACATATATATGTGTATATATAATATATATATATATACATATAAAATCCATATATATATATAGAGAGAGAAATAAAAGCAAAACATTAAATCAACATATTATATACTTATATACATGTATATATGTGTGTTGATTTCATGTTTTGCTTTTGATACACAGTCACTAGCCAAACGGAGTTTTCTAAGTGCGTCCCCCTCCCCCCCCAAAAAAAAAGAAATAGTCATCCCCCGTTCTTAATTCCACCATCACTAGTTAATTAGTTTATGATAATGATAATATTGATAATAATGTTCATGATAAAACTTATCATGATCTTCTTTAAGGGTAGCCCCTTCCGTGTTGCCATTGCTCTACATGCCATTACTATTTAAATTGTTGCTATGTATCCATCTATACGCATAGCTCGATTGGGACATGTAGTGGGTAAAAGCATCTTGTACAAAAGCTGTACAAGGATGTAGGCACTTGCCGAGATTCGAACTCGGAACCTCTGAATGAAAGTCCTGAGTCTTATCCACTATGCCACAGTGCATCATTCTATTATCAATGTCTATCATTCCATCTTATTATTCATTTAAACTATAGGAGGGAACCTTGCAAGTCATGGCTTCAAGTACTGGGTGTCAATGATGAACCATCTGCGTATTGTAACAGCTTTCAGCGTTTCTCCATTTGTACTCAAACTGCAGAATTACAGACTTTAAGTGACGCATTAGGATACCCGTTATTTCATTCACATACAGAAACAGGTAACGAGGCCATTACAAAGCCTGGCGATGATCCCGCCCTATTTCAAACCTGTGTAAACAGTGTTTGTCATCCAATACGCACAAAAGAAGCATTTTTATGCAATAGCTTAGCTGAGTCAATTCAAGGAGATTCATGCCAAAAAACAACAACAGACAAGCAAATCCGAAACATAAGAAGGGTCTGCTTTTCTCTTTCTCAATATACCATATAAAGAGCTGTAGGCAAATGATTGACTTGTATCGATGCGTGTTTGCCTTGTAGTGTTTACAATAACCACGAATGATCATTAGATAAGTAATTTACGGAATACTCATGACGCCATAAGTGATGATTTAAGATAAATGCAGTACAGTTTTAAGCCTTTTCATGGCGTTTTTCAACAAGTTCTTAACTGAAATCCTACCTACAAGGATTCATTTACAGACAGTCTATTCTTTGTGTGTGTGTTTTTTTCATTTGTCGTATTTCCTTCATTGTCACTCAAAAGGATTTATGATATCCTGCAATGTTCTCTATTCCTACTCTCACTGTATATATTACTTGATACAGATTTGTATAGAAGGTATCATGCTTTTAAGATGCTGGTAGTATCTTCGGTCAAAATATGTTATCACATGTCATATATGTTATCACACTGCAGCCTGTGCTTCAATTTCACGTCAATTGATGACGCAGTAGTCATTCATTAAAAGAACAAGATACGTCATATGCACGTTGAATGTTTCGAAATAATTTTACTCCTTAAAACAATCGTTTATGATATTCGAAAGCTATAATATACCAGCAAATAGATAACAGAATCTACTCTGGACGATTCAAGCCGCGTTAAGTTATGCAATTATTCATGGATATCTGATGACATAGGACAAAGGAAAGCACAACGTACAAAGAAGATATTGTGCATGAGGCACTCCGACAGTTCTAAATTATTCTTATGAGTAAAGAGAGCTTAGTGTAGAGTGATGAATTCAATGCAAAAGAATATTGATGCGTCACTGGATATATTATAGTGATATCACCATATAGCGATATCTCATCGTTATGGTAGAGGGAATAGCAAGTTGCCTGAAGCAAACGCGGCGATCCCCATTTCCACGATGTGCGAATTCAAAGACTTCATCGGATGTTCGAAAACACACATTGCTAACCAATCCAAGAAGCCTATCTCAGATGCAAGCTAACGAACGGATGTATGCCGCAAATTGTCGTGAGCGACAACTTAACTTCTATTTATTTTTCCCGTCACGAGAACGCAGTTGCAAATTAGTAGTTTTCTACTTTCTTCTCCGCGGTCTATTTTTCGGTGATATGGATGGTGATCTATAACAACATCACCTTGGAGCGTTTTGATATTCCCAGGGTCATTTTTACCTTGAAAACACTCCCAATAATTTTCACCAGGGATTGAAATAGCCGGATGGCGTGAACGTGGTTTGCCTTTGCGCATTGTATGTCCCCTTTTATGTCATCGTTGGTAAGCACTTGCTTATAAGACTCGCATCGTTTCATACAGAATGTGTTGTAGTCTGTGAAAGTGTAAATAATTCTTGTCTGTGTGTATGTGTTTGTAGGAAGGTGGATGTTATAGAACAGCTCACTTGAATAGTCCAGTAATATATTGCATTGTTCTTTATTTGTTGTTGTTGTTGCCTCAGCAAAACAATGACATGGATGATCAATAGACTCAAAAATTATGATCACATATGAATAAATGGAAAAAATAAAGAAATATATATATCAAGATGCGAGAAGGGGTCCCGACCGTGTACAGAACCAGTGTAGCTCCTTCATTATTTATTCAGTGCGAGAAGATAAGAGCATTCGCGGACGTAGCTAGTGATCAACGTATGTGGTTTATATATGATTTATATATATGAAGAGCTTGCTTCCAAAAGGCGCTAAATCCATCATTTTTTAGTGGATTATCAACAATAGCAAACAATGAATATATGCCCTCAGAAGTCAAATACTACTTGTTTATAATATTGATTAAAAATCCCTAGTTGGCCATCCCATCGCAGTACAAACGGAAGAAAGGTTATGTTTTATGTTTAATCTTATGTTTTAAGTTCACGCTATCCGGCTATTTCAATCCCTGGTGAAAATTATTGGGAGTGTTTCCAAGGTAAAAATGACCCTGAGAATATAAAAACGCTCCAAGATGATGTTGTTATAGATCACCATCCATATCACCGAAAAATAGACCGCGGAGAAGAAAGTAGAAAACTACGAATCATTTGAGTGGTCCACAATTTACAAGCATGCTTTTCAGTGGACCTCTCAATTCTTTCTCGTTTTTTTTTTCTCCAGACATGGCTTTGTATTTTGCCGGTATGCATGTATAATTTTGTAATATAGTTAACTATCATTTACCATGTAAAGTCGAATTACATGCCTATGTTATATCTTCTGATTCATTTCGTGTTATGTTTGCCGAAAAAGAGAGAAAGAATGAAATAAATGAAATGAAAAAAAAAGAAATGAAAAGCTTAATCTCTTCAGATTCATCAACTGAATAGATATTCTAAAATGAAAGTACCAACCCGTATGCACTGCTGCTATTTATCAACTTGATTTATGTCATTGTAGTGTTACTATTATTTTTCTATCATTGGTATACCCTAAACGTTTTTCAAGGAGACAAGGTGAAACAACGCAACAGGAGTCCAGAGCAAATTGAAATGCTTCCTCTTGTCAAATATTCCAGCGCATTTGTAAATCTACGGGAGATATGCAGATTTTCCAATTATGTTGAATACCTTTTTTTTTTCATAGATTTTTACTCTGTGACTTTAAACTCGTATGAATTCGTAAAGAGGTCATAGGTGGAAAATATGGCCGTGCATATTTACTCATACATATATTCGCGCACACTATTTTCTTTATTCATATATTGTTCCATGATAGGAAAAAATAACATACTAAATAAATGTGTCACTCATCAATGCTTTATGCATGATATGTATATGTATATATGTATATATATATATATATATATATATATATATATATATATATATATATATATATATATAAACCCTTCAAAAAAAGTTTGGAAATCTGACTTCAGCTGTAAATTTCTCCAGTTTGTAAGCATTGTACAATACATGCTTGATATCAATGGAAGGATCATCAAATTCTCTTTGAAATGATATCCTACTCATTATATGATTATGCTATCAAGTAAAGGGCTGTACTCAAAAGTGTCTGATAAGGTCTGCATTGAAAAGCTGCAAAATGAACAAGAACTGTCCGTATGAATGAGAATGGTCGTAAAGAGTAAATAGAGAACATGTTCTTTTGTGTTATGTCTTTTGTTCTCAACTGGTCAGCCATGGAGGCAAATTTCAATAGACATCTTAACTTCACATTCAAGTTTTCAGTGGTGCCATGCCAGGCAATTTTGATAGTTCATCATGTTTTATGGTTGTACATCATGCCACGTGTAAGCAATGTTCAAAAAGCAAATTGAAGCTGAGATGCTTCAAAAAGATGACAACGCAAGACCACATAGAGCGAGACTTGTGCGCAACTTTCTCGAGAGAGAGGGCATCACTAGAATGGACTGGCCTGCATGCAGCCCCGACCTCAACCCCATAGAACATCTTTGGGATCAACTTGGCCGAGCTGTGGGGAAGAGGGTCACAAATGCAACGACATTGGCAGGACTCCGTCAGGTATACTGGTTGACAAGTGGAACGCCATTCCTCAGCAGTGAATCACGAAGCTAATCAACAGCATGAGGACACGGTGCCAAGCAGTGGTGCAAGCACTTGGGTCGTCCACCAGATACTGAGCCCCGATCATGTTCATTGACAATTATAAAGACAAAGTAAACATAAAGTAAAGACAAAAATAACGACAAAATGAAGACCAAATAAAGATTAAACTCCAATAAAACCAAGACCATGCCATTTCACTTCTTTATGTCTTTGTTGTGGTTAATGTGGTGAGCTTCTGTGAGATAAAATGGTTTGAGTCATGATCGTTTGTGTTTGTGTGTGTGTGTGTGTTTGTTTATCTGTTTGGTTGAACGCATACATGTTTCACTAGATAAAAATGCTGATGTTACAGTAAATGAACACCAAAGAAACAATGGGGAACTCACTCATAACGAGGAAACTCCATTAAGAACGTCAAAAAATGGGCCATTTTGCAGCTTTTAAATCCTGATTTTACCTCATATTTGCAGGCACTGCACCTTCATGTATACGATAATCATAACAAGTATGGTATCATTTTAAAGAGAATTAAACAATCTTTGTGTGGTACTATGCAAAGCACAAAATCTTAATGAATCATTTCTAAGGAAAATGAGAAATGATTGATCAAACTCAGATTTCCAAACTTTTTTGAGGGGTTATATATATATATATATATATATATATATATATATATATATATATATATTATAAAAGCTGTAAAAGCGATCCCTCGCATTTATTCCAATTTTGATTTAAATCCTTTGGGTTTATGTCAGGTTAATGTGTGTGTGTGTGGCACACATACACACACTATAGCTTCTGACCACACGAGCAAAGAGAATTAAGGCCTTTCAATAGCTCAGTCGGTAGAGCACCGGTCTAGTAATCCGAAGGTCTCGGGTTCGAATCCCGATGAAAACCCATTTTCTTTGCTCAATGTTTTATATATATATATATATATATATATATATATATATGTATCATCGATTATATATAACATAAAATTAGCATCCGGGTTTTTACCCTAAACATAAAAAAGATAAGTGTCAACTAATGAAAAAAAAAAGTATAGGGACGTAAAGTTTATACACCAAGAATAAAAAAAAGAACAAATAAAAGAGAGAGATGAATAGACTGATATAGCAGGGACGAACCAAAGGAGTAAAGCAATGACTGCAAGGAAGCAATTTCGTAGAATGGGGAATAGATAAGGAAGAAAGGACAATGCCAAGTGCTAAAGGATTCAAAGGACCCCCCCCCCCCCCTTAATGAAACGACCCAGGACTCAAGGGGGCGCTCTAAGCTTACACATTTGCCATGCAGTTCTGAAAGTCCAAATAGAATCGATTCATCCCGTGAGTATGTCGAAACTGGTCAAAATGTCAATCCAGTCCAGCTTTTGACTCAGCTGAAATACCTCGCGCAAACTGTTGAATGTGAACAGAAACAGCAAACAATAGAGCGCCATCTATCTTCGATAATGCCAATACATACAAGAAGGGGAAAAAAAATCTCCAAAATGATTCTTTGACATTATAAATATTATATAAAAAAGATATTCCGTAAATATTCATTTGTGATGGGAGTGCCTTGATATTTTCAGATTTTCTTTTAACTTATTTGGCTGACATTGCATATACCATACTTGCGATTGTAAATGTGTAGATATGTTTTTACTATCTAGGAAATACTGTGGCACTTTGTGTGTGACTCGATGATATGAGTTCGTATTTGACTGTATATATGGCCGTATATGTTACTCAAAGCTGTTTGGAGGCACACCAGAGAAAGAGAGAGAGAGAGAGAGAGTGTGAGTGTGTGTGTGTGTGTGTGTGTGTGTGTGTGTGTGTGTGTGTGTGTGAGGAACTTGTAAGTTAACGGAAATGATAGGCTTGATATCCGTCACAACAAACAGATCACGAAATCCAATGTAATTGATTAATCTTTGAAATGCTCGTGATTTGTGACAAAATGAATAACTACAGAGTACGTACATATGCATAATTCTATTTATATTATATGATATCATGTAATGTATATATAATATATTATATACAGAAATAGCAATGATAATGTCACAACAGAGGAATGCATTAAATGCCAATCTTAATTTTAATTAAAAATCCGAATTTTCGGGGGTCCTCCCCCTTCGTCAGGAATGGCAGTGTGAATGATGTCCGGATGATATTCACACTGTCATCCCTGACGAAGGAGGAGGACCCCCGAAAATTCGGATTTTTAGTTAAAGTCAAGATTGGCATTTAATGCATTCCTCTGTTGTGACATTATTATTGCTATTTCTAGTACTGCCAATACGCGGAGCAACTACAATATATATTTATAAACATTATATATATATATATATATATATATATATATATATATATATGTGTGTGTGTGTGTGTGTGTTGGACTTCGAATATTATTACGAGACATGAAAACTCGTCACATTGAGGACGAGTTAGGTGATACGCTTGTGGTCATCAGATGACAGTCATCTGTGATCGACAAAGAAAAGAATGTGATATAGGCACCTTGAAGTTATATTGAGCGTGCATGCGAAACCGTTTCTGTAACCACTCGGCCACGGGTCATCCACGGAAATGGTAAGACAAAAAAAACAAAACAATGTATAGATATAACAGGGGGAAAGTCAATGCCCACTCAACTAACGTGGCCGTGTGAACATCTATTGCATTGCTAGACGGAAAAGCGGCCTTGTAACGACTGAGGTCGCTATGCCATTTCTGGCAACTTGGGAAAAATACGTCCCGCAGACATAAAACCTATAATCGGCTGGTTTTGATACCTTGCCTTTAATCACAATTTTCAGTGTAATGACGTCATCAAATTACAAAACAATGACATCGTCTTGAAAGACAATTGTTCAAAGTACAACACCTCAGTCGTCGTCATTACATACTATGATCGGTTTGACAAAGTCAACCTGCAAAATGTTGCTGCAGTCGAAGCAATGTGGTCTCCAACACACAAAAAAGAGGGATATGGCGTGTGTGTGTGTCTGTGTGTGTGTATAGGTGCGTTTATATACGAACGTGATTTCTACATGGACGAATATATAATACAAATTGAAGAAAAAAAAGTAAAATAAAAAAAAATTGTTTCGTGATCTTGTGGGGTTCGAACCCGCAACCTCACGTCTCTGAGACGGCGCCTTTAACCACTCGGCCATACGTCTCGACGAGAAAATATGGGGAACGTAAACTTATGTATATGAAAGATACATGAGGAATCGTTTTGTCCACATTCCATTTTCATTTTCAGTTTTAAACTGCAAAATTGTCAATCTGATGAGGAGATTTCAAAGAATAAAATGCATGATTACTGCAGCTTATTGTCTCAGCTACAACATACTAAAGTTTCAGAGGAAATGAAGCAAAATCAGCTGAGATAAAGGTGCTTAAACGTTGTTAAGTCAATGCATGCTTTTAAAAAAAATCACCTCCCATAGACATAACACGTAAACTTGTCCGATTTTGCATCTTTACTTTTAATCACAATTTAAAGTATGATGACGTCATCAAATTTCAAAACCATGACATGGACTTGAAAGGCAAATGTTTAAAGGACAACATATGTGAATTTGGGATAATATTGAGCTTAAACAACAGAGATACGAGCAAATGAATGTCAGAAACAGTACCTCAAAAAAATCAATTCCACTTTTTTTATTCAAAATGACGATATGATCACTTCATCGCGTTTTCCTGGCAATATTGATACTAGGAATGTTATTTACAATTCATATGCTTTTGTAATATGCAATAGAAATATCGGGTCAACGGACGATTTAAAGAGCTATGGCGAAATAAACAAAGACATGTTTTTTCACTATATTTGCAGAAAGACGCGCGCGCGGAATTTCAACTTTGACGCCAGTGCATTCCTTTGTTATAGGTCAACATCGATCGGAAATCAGTGGATATTGTTACTCAAAGTATCAGGAATCCAAATCAGTCAAAAAAATTGCATTTTCATGTTGGTTACGCCCTCTGCGCGTGAAATTGCGCGGACGGACGCGCACGCGAGAAAATGTTTGAAACGCTTAAAATTGTCTGAAACTTCGAGATTTCCCATTGGGAAGTCGTTTTGAGCCTTTTAAAATTTTGACGCGCGCGTAGGCGCGCGTAATGAAGACCTGGGTAACTAGCGTTAAAAAGTAAGATAGAGCGTGACCTGAACTTTATGTCCACCGAAAATGATGCAGAAATGACATCTAGTTATGAAGTTATGATCGATCATGTGACAAGGTCCGAAAATCACAAAATGGCGCCTAGATGACGTCATAGATATGTTACTGTCATGAAAACCTTATTGTGGCTAGATATTGTTATGAGACATGTTGACTGAAAATTTCATGTCATTCCGTAATGTCATTGTTGAGATATTGACGACACAAAATTGTCCAGAAAGAAAGAAGAATAAAAAACGAGATATGAAACTCGTCACGCTGACGAGTTAGGTGATACGCTTGGGGTCATCAGATGTCGGTCATCTGTGCTCGACAAAGAAAAGAATGTGATATAGGCACCTTGAATTTATATTGAGCGTGCATGCAAAACCCTTTCTCTAACCACTCGGCCACGGGACATCCCCGGAAATGGTAAGGCAAAAAAGAAATGTATAGATATTACAGGGGGAAAAAGGCAATGCCCACTCAACAATCGTGGCCGCGTGAACATGTATTGCATTGCTAGACGGAAATGCGGCCTTGTAACGACTGATGTCGCTATGCCATTTCTGGCAACTTGGGAAAAATACGCGCCGTAGATATAAAGCCTATAATCGGCTGGTTTTGATACCTTGCCTTTAATCACAATTTTCAGTGTGATGACGTCATCAAAGTACAAAACAATGACATGGTCTTGAAAGACAATTGTTCAAAGTACAACACCTCCGTCGTCGTCATTACATACTATGATCGGTTTGACGAAGTCAGCCTGCAGAATTTTGCAGCAGTCGAAGCAATGTGGTCTTCAACACAAAAAAGAGGGATATGGTGTGTGTCTGTGTGTCTGTGTGTGTGTATAGGTGCGTTTATATACGAACGTGATTTCTACATGGACGAATATGTAATACAAAATTGAAGAAAAAAAGTAAAATAGCTAAGTATTTTGTTTCGTGATCTTGTGGGGTTCGAACCCGCAACCTCACGTCTCTGAGACGTCGCCTTTAACCACTCGGCCATACGTCTCGGCGAGAAAATATGAGGAACGTAAACTTATGTATGTGAAAGATGAATCGGGAATCGTTTTGTCCACATTCCATTCTCATTTTCAGTTTTAAACTGCAAAATTGTCAACCTGATGATGAGATTTCAAAACATAAAATGCATGATTACTGAAGCTTATTGTCTCAGCTACAACATACTTAAGTTTCAGAGGAAATGAAGCAAAATCAGCTGAGATAAAGGTGCTTAAACGTTGTCAAGTCAATGCATGGTTTTAAAAAAAATCACCTCCCATAGACATAACACGTAAACTTGTCCGATTTTGCACCTTTACCTTTAATCACAATTTAAGGTATGATGACGTCATCAAATTTTAAAACCATGACATGGACTTAAAAGGCAAATGTTCAAAGTACAACATATCTGAATTTGGGATAATATTGAGCTTAAACAACAGAGATACGAGCAAATGAATGTCAGAAACAGTACCTGAAAAAAAATTATTCCACTTTTTTGATTTCAGATGATGATATGATGACGTCATAATGTATTTAGGGAAATATTGACACTTGAAACGTTATTTTCAATTCATATGCTTTTGTAATATGCAATAAAAACATAGGGTCACCTGACGTTTTAAAGAGCTATGGCGAAATAAACAAAGACATGTTTTTCGCTATATTTCCACATAGACGAGCACACGAAATTTCAACTTTGACGCCAGCGCATTCCTTTGTTATAGGTCGAAATTGATCGGAAATCAATGGATATTGTTACTTAATGTATCAGGAATCCAAATCTGTCAAAAAATGTGCATTTTCATGTTGCTTACGCGCACTGCGCGCGGAAATGCGCGGACGGACGCGAACGCGCGGAACGCTTAAAATTGTCTGAAACTTCGAGATTTCCCATTGGGAAGTTGTTTTGAGCCTTTAAAAAGTTTGACGCGCGCGTACGCGCGCGTAAAGATGTCCTTGGTAATTAGCATTACAAAGTAAGATTGAGCGTGACCTGAACTTTATGTCTACCGAAAATGATACAGAAATGTCCTTTAGTTATGAAGTTATGATCGATCATGTAACATGTCCGAAAATCACAAAATGGCGCCTAGATGACGTCATAGATACGTTACTGTCATGAAAACCTTATTGTGGCTAGATATTGTCATGAGACATGTTGACTGAAAATGTCATGCTATTCCGTCATGTCAATGTTGAGATATTCACGACACAAAATGTGCCAGAAAGAAAGAAGAATAAAAAGAAAGAAAGGAAGATTTTGACAAACACAATAGGTGATACGCTAAAAGCGTATCACCTAAAAACGAGACATGAAAACTCGTCACATTGAGGACGAGTTAGGTGATACGCTTGTGGTCATGAGATGACAGTCATCTGTGATCGACAAAGAAAAGAATGTGATATAGGCACCTTGAAGTTATATTGAGCGTGCATGCGAAACCGTATCTGTAACCACTCGACCACGGGTCATCCACGGAAATGGTAAGACAAAAAAACAACAACAATGTATAGATATAACGGGGGGAAAGTCAATGCCCACTCAACTAACGTGGCCGTGTGAACATCTATTGCATTGCTAGACGGAAAAGCGGCCTTGTAACGACTGAGGTCGCTATGCCATTTCTGGCAACTTGGGAAAAATACGTCCCGCAGACATAAAACCTATAATCGGCTGGTTTTGATACCTTGCCTTTAATCACAATTTTCAGTGTAATGACGTCATCAAATTACAAAACAATGACATGGTCTTGAAAGAAAATTGTTCAAAGTACAACACCTCAGTCGTCGTCATTACATACTATGATCGGTTTGACAAAGTCAACCTGCAAAATGTTGCTGCAGTCGAAGCAATGTGGTCTCCAACACACAAAAAAGAGGGATATGGCGTGTGTGTGTGTCTGTGTGTGTGTATAGGTGCGTTTATATACGAACGTGATTTCTACATGGACGAATATGTAATACAAAATTGAAGAAAAAAAAAACAGTAAAGTAGCTAATTATTTTGTTTCGTGATCTTGTGGGGTTCGAACCCGCAACCTCACGTCTCTGAGACGTCGCCTTTAACCACTCGGCGACACGTCTCGACGGGAAAATATGGGGAACGTTATGGACTTGAAAGACAGTTGTTCAATATATAACACATTCATCGTACGTTGTCAGTTTGCTATTGACATGACGATCTATCATTTGAATATGAGGCAGGCATTAGTACCTGTATGAAATTATTATAGGCATGGTTATCAAATTGCCCTAAAATATCCTTATAATTGCCTTATTTTTACACACAGTTACGCTATCCCTTTAAACTCGTCACAGTTTAATCAGAATCATTAACATCATACATTAGTACCATATTCAGTTCCATAGCTGATCACGTTTGCTAATCAATTAAGAGTAATTGTCTAGCATGTGTCATATGGCCAACCTGTATACACACGTATATACACACACACAATGCTAAATGTATGTATCAAACATCTGTAACACAGCTTTGAACTAACTATAGGAATTATCGCTGCACTTATCATCCATACTTTTTATCACTATCTGAAACTCCACAAAAACCACTAATTGACAAATAATCATCAATACAGAAGACTGAATACCTTTTTTACAATGTATAGCTTGTTACATGTATAAATCAGCACAAAGTAACCACGACTACATTGTGTTACTGAATTAATATGAACAAATTTCATGTTGTGACAGTATACTATATCAGTTTGAAAAGCCCAACCTGCAAAACTATAATTTTGCAGCAGTCGAAGTAATGCAGTCTCCAACGCAAAACAAAGGTATACTGTGTGAGTGTGTGCGTATAGGTGTGTTTACATGCAAACGTGATTTCTACATGGACGAAGGTGTAGTACTCTATTGAAGAAAAAAAGTAAAAAAAATATATTATTTTCTTTCGTGCTCTTGTGAGGATCGAACCCGTACGTGTGCAACCTCACGTTTCTAAGACGACGCCTCTAACCACTCGACCATACGTCTCGACGAGAAAATTAGAGGAACGTAAGCTTATGTACGTGAAAGATGAATCAGGAATCGTTTGGTCCGCATTCCATTCTCATTTTCAGTTTTAAATTGCAAAATTGTCAACCTCATGAGGAGATTTCAAAGAATAAAATGCATGATTACTGCAGCTTATTGTCACAGCTACAACATAAATAAGTTTCAGAGGAAATGAAGCAAAATCAGCTGAGATAAAGGTGCTTAAACGTTGTCAAGTCAATGCATGGTTTCTAAAAAAATCACCTCCCATAGACATAACACGTAAACTTGTCCGATTTTGCGTCTTTACCTTTAAACACAATTTAAAGCATGATGACGTCATCAAATTTCAAAACCATGACATGGACTTGAAAGGCAAATGTTCAAAGTACAACATATCTGAATTTGGGATAATATTGAGCTTAAACAACAGAGATACGAGCAAATGAATGTCAGAAACAGTACCTCAAAAAAATTAATTCCACTTTTTTGATTTCAGATGACGATATGATGACGTCATAATGTAATTATGGAAATAATGATACTTGAAACGTCATGTCCAATTTATATGCTTTTGTAATATGCAATAAAAACATAGGGTCACCTGACGTTTTAAAGAGCTATGGCGAAATAAACAAAGACATGTTTTTTCACTATATTTGCACATAGACGCGCACGCGAAATTTGAACTTTGACGCAAGTGCATTGCTTTGTTATTTGTAGGAATCGATTAGAAATCAATGGATATTGTTGCTCAAAGTATCAGGAATCCAAATCTGTCAAAAAAAGTGTATTTTCATGTTGCTGACGCGCTGTGCGCGCGAAAATGCGCGGACGGACGCGCACGCGCAAAATTGTTTGAAACGCATAAAATTGTCTGAAACTTCGAGATTTCCCATTGGAAAGTTGTTTTGAGCCTTTTAAAATTTTGACGCGCGCTTACGCGCACTTAATGATGTCCTAGGTAATTAGCATCAAAAGAAGTAAGATAGAACGTGACCTGAACTTTATGTCCACAAAAAATGATACAGAAATGACCTTTAGTTATGAAGTTATGATCGATCATGTAACATGGTCCAAAAATCACAAAATGGCGCCTAGACGACGTCATAGATATGTTACTGTCATGAAAACCTTATTGTGGCTAGATATTGTCATGAGACATGTTCCCTGAAAATGTCATGTTATTCCGTAATGTCATTCTTGAGATATTGATGACACAAAATTGTCCAGAAAGAAAGAAGAATAAAAAGAAATAAAGAGAGATTTTGACAATCACAATAGGTGATACGCTGATAGCGTATCACCTAATAAAGAGAGATTTTGACAATCACAATAGGTGATACGCTGATAGCGTATCACCTAATTATAAGAAGAGGGAGTCTCGAATACGCCATCTGTAGTTCCAACAAGAAGGTGTTTATTCACAAAATTTTCAACCCGCCTCGGGCCTTCGTCAGTGTAGTGTATACTAGTACTTTTTTTTACTAGTTCTTATGATATATCATGGCCGGCGGAACCGGGGGGGGGGGGGGGGGGGGGCAGGGAGGCTCGCCCCCCCCCCCCACTTTTTGTGCACCATGCAAGGAATATATATGGTGTCATCACTTTCCCACTTTTTTTAATCCGGAAGTACGTTAGTGGCACTGAAAAGAAATAGATAGAGATCTTGAAGTGTGAGCGCGGGAAGGCTCTGTTTTTCCGCTGAAGAGCTTTTTTTCTTTTCTTTTTTTACTTGTCAGCTGAAGACACCCGGAAGTGGAAGGAGAAACATGAGCTGAAGACCTTTTCTTTTTCAGCTCATGAAACCCGGAAGTGCCCCCCCCCCCCCACTTTTGAAAACGCTTCGCTGGCCCTGTATATATACATATACATACATTCTTTAACATAAAGAAACGATTATGTATATTTTGTGAAGTGTGTGCGTGTGTATTGTAAGTAATACAATTAAACCACTCCCTACGGTGAAATTATATGAATGTATGTGGTAAATTGTAACATTTGACTTGGCTCAATTTGTATAAAACTCCACTCATATGTGTGTGAATCTCTCCAGTGAGACATAATATTCGCATGAGTCAGTGTTTCCTCTACTCGTATTGGCATAATCTCACTTAGATATGGAAATAACGGTAAACCTTCTTCTATACTGTACCTATAAGCAAACAGTGCTGTAAAAGAATATAATTTCACGTTGACGACAGACCGCATTTTATCAGCAGAAACTTTCCTAACCATAAAGGGGATCGACATCCAGATGGAGTTTATCAGATATTATATATATATATATATATATATATATATATATATATATGTTGATAAGGTAGTCCACGTGTTGGCAAGATATAAAGATAAGTAACAAAGCTGCAACAAAGTTCATGCTGTATTCACCAACGGTTTATTTCTTCTCACAAATTTTCGGGCGTCTCGCCGCCCTTTCTCAAGTGTTGATACTGAGAGAACAATAACAAAATTTTGTTATTGTTCTCTCAGTATCAACACTTGAGAAAGGGCGGCGAGACGCCCGAAAATTTGTGAGAAGAAATAAACCGTTGGTGAATACAGCATGAACTTTGTTGCAGCTTTGTTACTTATCTATATATATATATATATATATATACACTCAACCAAAAAAGTAAGTTCCCCCTAGCATTTTTGGATATATCTCAAAAAGTATTTTACCGATATAATTCAAACGGGAATGGATAGGGAATTTTATTACTCATAACATGAATGGCATATCATTGTCACCAGATATCATTATTGGTGTGAAAACATGTATTTTATGTCAAAATTGCATTGACTTTTACACAAATAATCTAACAATCACTCATGATTCTGAACTTTTAAGCATGGTTTATTGCATATTTCTCTATCTCTTTGTTTTCATGAGCATACAGTGAAGTATTCAATAATCAATATGTCGACCATCCGCTTCAATGACCAGCCGGCATCTCTTCCTCATACTGTTAACTAAAGTTTGTACTTGGCGCGGCTCAATGTTGGTCCATGCTCTCTGCAAAAAGCACATGGCTTCGACAAACATTTTCATATTGAAAAGGCCTATTGTTTAAAAAATATGCATAACATCTATTTAATAGGGAAGCACATTGTACCTGAAGAAATTCCTGAGAATTACATAACAGTTTAAAAAGGTCATTTGCTAACTTGCATAGGAAATGTACACAATATGCTTCACATAACCTTAAATGCAACTTTTTTCCCCATGCATTTTGACATAAAATGCATTTTCACACCAGTAATGATATCTGGTGGCAATGATATGCCATTCATATTATGAGTAATAAGATTCCCTATCCATTCCCGTTTGAATTATGAAAATCGGTAAAATATTTATTGAGATATATCCAAAAATGCTAGGGGGAACTTACTTTTTTCATTGAATGTATATATATATATATATATATATATATATATATATATATATATGCATCACTACAAGTGACTCGCCCGTTTATAAACACCTATACATAAGTTAATTCACGTCGACGTAGCCAATGTTAATACATCATTTAGTCCTATGTCTCTACTATAAGACGCTACCCATGTTTAATTTGCGATCCTCTTCTTAATTAATGTTCATAAGAAATGTGCTTCTCATTGCATGTCATAAATCATTTTCCTTAATCAGTAAAATTTGAGTATTACAATGGATGATAGTATGATACTGTTGACAAAAATGTCGAGGATACCAGTTATGAACTTTTAAATCTTCTCTGAGACCTTTGCCGTTGTTCATACTGAGAAAAAGATACGTGCCAGGGTCACCTGTATTTATCTCTTATAAAACTGGGGCATGCCGTGTACTGCGGATATTGTATTCTCATTGTCCCATATTTCAGATGTGATGAACTAATACCCAAACCGCGAGCAGAAAACAAGTCAGTAAGAAAATGTAGAGTTAGCCAGATGACAGCCAAGGTTCTCTTTTACCAGGGCTGCTCTAGGCTACCTAATCTATCTTCAACATGGTGTTGGTGATTGGCATGACGCGTTCATATAAGATGCCATACCAGTGACATCAGATCCCTGCAGGAAAGAGAAAGATTGGCTACTTAAAAATCATTGTATGAAGCAGGAAATGTGACCCCATTAGAAAATCCTACACCAAATGATAAAAATGATAGAAGACATGTCTTCAATATTTATTCTATATTTCCAACTACACAATAAGGGAAAAGGAAGAAGATGAATTTACGTAAGGCTTTCAAAAGTCACGAAATCGTAGTTGTTGTTTTTTGTTGGATGTGTGTGTGTGTGTGTAACCGAGATTGCCCCCCTGCAACATCGTAGGCGTTGATTACCTCATGCAGCTTAAGTCGATTTAGATGTAATCTAGTGGTCCCGCAGCGCATCATTATGCGATGACCGCAAATAAGGAGCTGTTCTGCTCACATAGTATAATATAGTGTATCGATAGGTCTTGGCTTCACAGAATATTGTAATCAGAAGGCCTTAATTGTTACCGATTATTATCTCGCTCACAAGCTAGTTTGGAACATCAGATCAAAACTTGGGTATTAACCAATCAATAAATCCAATATACAGAAAAGCGTTTGCTATGACTGCATTACTCTTTAGCTTATCATCTCAGCATGTGTATTTGCGCCATATCATAGGCATCTTTATTAAATTCTACATGATTGTGTGCTGTCTGATTACTCAGTGTTTTGCATGCTCAGTAAGTTTGCATGTGAATGTGTTTGCTTCGTAAGTCTTTATTGCGATATAGCCTAATGTATCTGCTGCCGCACATTTGCAACATAATTATATGGTTAAAGTGATCTGCTTGCATTATAAAAAAAAAGACAAACCCGAGAATCAAGGTACTTCGAGTGAGATTATGCTTGCAGAATAAATCCACTTATGCAGAGAAACAAAATGCGCTTCTCTCACGGACTGATAACGGGACACGTATCCCCGATAAATTGTGGTCAGGATAGAAATTACAAGGCTTGGGGCATGTACGTCGGTAATTTATTCACTGACATTTAGCCGAGATACATTTCATACGTTCCTTCGTTTTTGAGCCAGTTGTGCTCTCTGTTACTTCTACACACGTGTACATGTGTATCTGTGTTATCCATTCCATAGTGTCTGCGGTGTGATATAACGAAAATAGAAGAAAACTATCAAGTGCATACACCATCACACCATCACTATTTCAGGGTAAATTTATCGTTAATTGAGTATAAAAGCACATAAGATTTAAGCAAATAGTTATAAACTATATGGCGATGTGGGTTAAAAGGCAACCTGTCTTTGGATGGAGAAGTTGTTTTGAAGGTTTTTGCTTCAGTGTAGTGTCCTGAAGCGACTGGAAACTCCATAACTTACTTAGAGATGATTGATAAGGTAAATATTACAACGCGTAATAGTATTGATAGCACAGGACAAAATTTACACCATAATCAACACACAGTTGACCAACACAGGAACAACATTCGTGCGCAACAGTCGTTTATTGTATACTAACATGAATGAATGAATGTTATGACATTGACACACTATGCATACGACGACACCATTACGGCTACAGTGTAATCACCTTATCCTGTCAGACGATTCCACGTTTATGACCAATTAAAGAATATTTTCGACCTTATGCAACTACAAATAACCGAACATTAATGTTACAAGCACTTTCAAATGAAGACGTCACATGTCACAGATGTTATTATTTTGTTCCCATTGCAACCCCGCAACAAAATGTAAGTGATATTGTTTTGTTTTGTGGTGTTTTCAAGTGCACAATTACGATTGTCTGTAAAGACACTGCGAACCTGTTTTTCCTTGAGCACAATACGGGTACTAGCGGTAAGTGGTACATTTTCTTGATTATTCTCAACTACCTATCGTAAACTACGTTTTCGTGTTCGCGTGATAAGCTGGCATATTGAAAGGCCGGTGATATCGAAAGTGTTTTGGTCAATATACAAAGTGTAGTTCGATAGACCATATTTGATTGTATATATCCATGTAGCAGTACATATTATGATTCTCCGCATTTTTACATCTTGAAAACTCGAAAGCGTTAACTTTTCAAAGAGCAAAACTATTTGATCAGCCTTATCAAACTGTAAAGGGTTTGTGTCTTATTTAAACCTAATTTCATGATCGATTTGTTCAATTCTTTTTAATGGAATGGTTTCAACTTTTGACAGGGGTGGCGATTTTGTTCGCATGAAGAAACGGGCTTATACAAAATTCTTCAAGTTTTAAACATAAACTACTGACAAAGAATGTTTCTAACAAGCAGAATCCTTACTCCAGGCTTTCCTGACAAAGCAACAGATTTCACGTATCGAAACGTATTTACAATGAACAGATGAAATAAATAAATGACTAGATGGCTGTACGTCCTTCGGGGAAATATCCAGAAATGTGAATACTTACGTAAACAAGTACTGGTAAATCATTTTGTTATTGCTTGAACAAGAGGTTGTAAAGGCCAAAATGCGTTCTTACAGTAACGTACAATGATGTAAACAAGTCGAACAAGTTGTGACATAGCTCCATATATACTGGACAGGGTTATGGCTAGCTATACGAAAAGGGTGAATACAACGGAAATATATTCGCCATCTGACAAATAATCTAGTATAGCAGTGATTTGTTCCATGTTATAAACTTGCGAATTTTTGGGTAGGAAAACATGCAAATTACGCGGCGGTATGACTAAAAATTGCATTTGATTATACTCGATAATACATTAGCTAGCCGAAGAATTGAAATATATTGCCTATATAACAACCAAGAAAAGCTTTCTGTCGTGTGTTCGCAATACAATACAAAAGAAGACATGCTAATTTTGCTCGAGGAATTCTTGTGATGTGATATCTATGATGAATTTTGGGTAGACAAGTGTAATTATGTGAGAAGTCGACTTTCAGGTCAAGACCATTCAAACTGCCAGGTTTCAACATCGTGTTTTTTTTTTTTTTTTTTTTTTTTGGGGGGGGGATGTTGCTTTTGTCTTGCAGTGGTCATGAAACAATAATAGATATCAAAGGACATCAGTAAACACCTTGAAAGATAAAAGAATAATTCTGACGATGATAGGACAACAATACTAAAGACAGCACCAAGATTATGTTTCATTAAAAACGATAGTTGTCACAATCATTTGCAATCTTATGATGACTTTCATCATATTTTCTGGATTATCGCCAACTGTACCTGTAGAAATGGCTAAGGTTATTTTTTTTTCGTTTTCATGATAAATAACACGAAATGCTCTTATATGTCACACGAACTACCATGCGCTACGAGAGGTGAGTATGTTCAAACAATGTTTTAGCGAGTAAGACCGACTTTCACAAAGTTACAAACCTTTACACCAAGTAACAAAAAAGTAAGCGTCTCATTTTTTTTCTTCTTACTGTCCTTATGGACCAAATCTCGTCACTTATTCCATTAGGACGACATGAGTTCGAACCACATTCCTTAACCAATTACATTTCTGATTTCAATACAGGTTTGCATTTAATAACTTTCTTGCTAATCCAACGGTTTCCACACTACAGTTGTATTAGCCCGTACTCTCTTTGAATCGTGACTTCGAGTTGATATGATGCCGCCGATCATTGTCACGTACCATTAACAGTGTCAACTCCACCACATCAGCAAAACAATTCCCTACTCTTTACCACATTAAAATCATGGCCAATTGCATCTTGGTCATGGAGCTTTTTGAAGCAGATGCGCAGATTGCGAAATCTTCAATTTAAAATACCTTTCAATCAAAGCCGAAATAGTGACGGTGTTAGAGCACTCATACCATACATGATCTAAACTTTCCAACCCTTCTCACTTATTTCCACCGATATCAACAGAACTGCGAAAGCTATATGCGATTATTGCAACAATAACAACGACTAAAAAAAGAGAGAGTAAATACATTACAATCATACAACTGCCCTGAAAATGGTACATTATTGGGATGGGTATCTGATATGTCCAGTCCAACGGGAAAGCATATTAGAACCTCATATCAAGTACAAAAGTTTAAATGAATAATTTCAGGATGGCATACTTATAAAGATATAGACATTACAACCAGTGAAAAAGATTCAAAGTTACTTGGATGGATTCAGAAGCATGCAGTCAAGGGCGAAAATGAGACATTAAGCTTCAAACAGTAGAATGTTCATACGTCTCTATGACAAATGTATATTTACACCAATCTACCCTATACTTTGCAAGATAGAACATCCAAACATGGGGATTAAACAACAATTAAGCTAACGTGAAACTCCAGTTTGAGAATCCAATTCAAAAGGCCATTTAAGATAATGGGTTAATTTCAGATCACCTGGTGTTAGAAGTAGAAATGACCAAGGAACAAAATGAAAAACAAAAACCAACAACCTTATGAAATTGTCCTCATTTCAAGAACAACTACTATGACGCTGCGATTGTAACATAATTTGCAAGCATAAATGCAGATACTTTTTATTCCGAGTCCTTAGACATTCGCCCTACTACGCAGCTATATGGAGACACCAAAGGTGGCCACGTTTCCTTGTCTTCCACCCAGGACGACTGACCAGGCTCTAACCGCCACACTTCCGCCTCACAGTCTTCCATCCCATTTTCTCCTCCAAAGATGTAGATGCTTCCATTCAAGACAGCGGTGACGAAGGACATTCTACCCTCCTGCAACTCCGGTCCGAAGCGCCACTCGTTGTTGTCGGGGTTGTAGATCTCGACAGACTTCAACATGTTTTCAGGTCCCACCTCACCCATGGCCACACTTCCGCCTATCACGTAGATCTCGCGATTGGTGACGGCGACACTAGCACAGGTACGAGGAAGAATCATGTTGGCTACGGTCTCCCAAGTGTCGAGTCGTGGATTGTAGCAGTAGAGTCCATCAAGGACAGTGTCTTCGGATTCACCGCCGATACAGTAGAGACGTCCTCCGACAGCAACGGCCCTGTGACCAAACCTGACAGCTTGCGGCATTGGTGATATCTGTTTCCAGATATTGGTGGTAGGATTGTAACACTCAACGCTCGCAAGAGCGTCATCGCCATCACTACCCCCAACAGCATAGATCAGACCATCTAACACCGCCATACTGAAGTTGCAGCGGGCGACGTTCATCGCGGCACGCGGAAGCCATTTCTTCTCGAAATGATCGTAGAGAAATAGACCGCCTCTGCGATTGGAATACAAACGTCGCCCGCTGAACTCCGTCGGTTGCCGTGCCATGACGTAGATGCTGTTCTCACCGGTGATGACGCTCTCCGCATCCTCCATGAGCTCCGGCAGCGCCTTTACGCGGTACGTTGTCGGATTGTTGATATCGCTTAACATCTCGCTCGTGTTGCTCAGGAAGACGAACATATCGGCGAACGGCATTCCCTTGCGCGCAGTTGTGTTGACCTTGGATAAGTCGAGATCCTGGCGTCTGTCACGCAAAACGTGATACTGCAAGGCACTGTCAATGATCTGCTGGCATCCCTTGTTGTGCGATACGACGCGATCCCGCTCAACCACATCGTGGATATAGTAGGGACTGATAAGGCCAAAGCGAACGTGAGCAACTACATCGGCGAGGTCGGAACGGCGAGATTCAGGGTCATGCTTGACCCACGCCATCACGGCCTCATACACGATCTCTTCCTTGTCAACATTCAGCTCATTTCTGGAAATGAGATCAATCACTTTGTCCTTGCTGAGGCTCATAAACTCCTCCTCTCGACAAACTTCGGAAAAGTTGTCCATGACCAAGGTTTTAGCAAGTGCCTCCAGCTTTTCGCAATTGTGCGCAACAGCAAAAAAGTAGATGCCGATAGAGTTTCCTACGGTGATATGCTTTTCCAGGAACCTTGCGCAGGCATCACGCAGTGTAGGCATCTGGAACATGTTGACCGCAAGCATTAATCCTTGTACATTGTCCTCATTGATTTCAATTTGTGATGTGTAGGCGTAGTCCAGGATGAGGCGCATCGAAGGGGCGTCTATACCAATCAGGCGGATTTTACTCTGTCTGCTCTCAGCCAAGTTGGTGGTGAACATGGCATTGAAGTAGGGACTGCTGGCTGCCAACACACATTTGTGACAAGGAAACTCTTCGTCATCGACTATCAACGTAACATCAACCAGTGCACCTTGCTCATACAAAGACTTCAGTCCATGAACAACTTCTGCCACATGCTTATTATCTTCAAACTGATATTTATCAGGAAAATTGTCAAGAGAGTCCTGTGTTTCTAGCTTTGCTCGCAGCTTTGCTTTGCTGCCCTGTCGCTCGATAATTGCAGCATGCTTCTCCCCTACCACCTCTATGCCGGCCAACATCGATGCTAGCGCTACAGTGGAAGACGATGAGCCACTGTAGTTTGAAGATCCACCGTAGCCTGATTGACCCGATGACGATCTTGAAGTCGAATGGGAGCTGCCGCTGCTGTATGGGGATGACGATGTCGTCGAAGAGTACGACAAGCCCGAAGACGAATGACTCGAACTCGATGTCGTTGACGGAGTAGGGCTGCTTGAAATGCTGCGACGGTCACGGACCCGATAGGAGTACGAATAGTCGTCGCCACCACCACCGAGGAGGGATGCAGACGTCTCCATGGCAGCAATTGTCATGTTACGTCTGCGGCGCGACGGGGTCCCTATCGTGAGGCCGAGGAAGTTGTACCCAGGAGAGAAGAAAGTTTCTTGTGTTTGCTACGGAGAGAAGAAAGGATGAAACCGGTGGGATCTGTGTAAAAGAACAATCAAACAATATATATGAAGTGATTAAAAAGGCACTCACAGATATTTCATAATAATAACACGTAAGGCCTACGGTATAAAATGTTAGTGCAGGTAAAGAAGTCTCGTTTGAAAGCACAACGAACGAGGTTCACACTTTACGCCCATGACATTTTAACTGAAGTTGAAGCTGAGAACCCGCAAAAATGATTGAAATCTGATACTACGATTCATCTTTGAAATTAAACTCAAGTATGCCTAATACGATACAGGAAATACAGTGGAGACATCACTACCATTCATTTCATAGTTTATAGACGAATTGCCGCTGTATAGAAAATACAATCTGCTTACGGAAAAGCAGATTCTAATAGTACTCTGTCTCTTAGGAACTTTAAATCAAAAATTTATTGACATTATTAACAGAAATATAGTCTGTGGCTATAAGTTATGTTTAAGAGTTAAAGAGTGTAACAATTCTAGCAACTTTCCACTGCACCGTAGAGGAGCGAATGTCACACGAATGGGATTCAAACTAGCAGGTATTTTTCAATGTTTCATCAAGCTGCAAACTGGTTCGGCACTGCTAGATTTAAAATGTAACGTCGATTTTCTTTGATCTTTAAACTTTATTTTAAATTCTATTAAAATTTACGTTGCATGATACATTTTCTTCAAAGAGTACAAAAGACTGAATAAGATAATCAACTGTTGCATCAGGTAATTGATATAACACACACCCATCTCCAAATTCTTTCAGTTACATACGTATATGAATACGGGTGTACTTTCCCATACATTAATTCGTAGATTTAACCTCTTTTAAAGGAGATCTCCGGATGATTTTCAAACTTTTACATATGAACAACTATGTCCAGATAACAACAAAATTATTCATACCCCTGGGAAATTTTTAGTTTTGAGCAGATTTCTTGCAAGTAAAGGATGGAGTGACAGTGATTGGGTGTTATATCTCCAACATTTCTATTGTTATGCAAATGAGGTGAAACTGGAATTAATGTCAATTTATAGAGGACGAATAAGAGTAAAATGTTAACGCCCAATCACCATCACTCCATCCTTCACTTGTAAGAAATCTGCTCAAAGCTAATAATTTCTCAGGGGTATGAATAATTTTGTTGTTAACTGTATATTTTGGTTATACTGGGTACAGAGTTTCAGAATTTATAGTGATTGGGATGAGAAATAAGAATATTTTCAAAATTTATAACAAATTACTATGAACAGGGATGATGACATGGCAGCCTCACTATAAAAATGCATGAGTTGGGGCTCAAGGAAGCAGAACAAAAGAAGATGGCATGCATAAATTCTACACAGGTAAACTTGTTAAGCACGTGGTAATGTAATGGTATTACATAGCTACATTTCTGAAATAATCTTATATGAGGCTCCTATGTCATCATCACTGTTCAGTGTAATTTGTTTTGGTTTTTTTCAGAGTATTGATTTCTCTGCTCAAGGACCACCATAAATTCCACAAATCTATACATGGAGCTTTCGATTTATGTACTCCATGATGTGAAATTATGAAAATCGTCTGGAATGCCCCTTTAAGACCAGGTTTTCACAAAACTATCACCTAGATATTGCAAGTTTTTTTCATCTACATAAGTTGAAACTTGTCATTGTGATATAAGTACGCAACAAATCTGTTGCAAAAACAGAATAGATGAGATGTTGACAAGAAATTCATTCATGAAAGATAAATGACGGATGAGAGCCAATAGGAGCTTCCTTTCCATTTTCTTTCCCTAGCATAATGCTGTGTGTCATACTACAGATGATGCCCATTAACCACATTATGCACCTATTGTATACGTTCCTTTTAAATCATCACTTTGCAAAATTATGCTTCTGTACGCACGATATACTTGATTTAGGTGACATGTGATCACATATTCAAACAAACAATCGATGAACAATGATGAGTTAGACTTTCTAGCTCAGACACCATACAGCCGTCCACGTGGCAGCGCTTAAGACGGAAATACGTGTGCTCTTTAACAACATTCTAACGCTTGTAGTTCCATCAAAAACAGCAACAACAAAACAAACAAAGAAACAAACAAGTAAACCACATACCGTACAGTCATGGCCTATACAATTCCAGCTACATGATTTTCCTGTCAACAGTGACATTGATGTTGCTGCAAATATTAGTGGGTATATCTTCGCTGCATTACCTTAACCGTGTTACCGAAACTGCATGATGTCTCAAAACAACCGCAACAAACATTGCAATGACCGATTACCATTCATTACAATATTTCAGACATGGTAGCTGAAAAAAGTACGTCTGTTATGCTACGTAACAACATGCTCAAACTGTCATGCTCAGTTGAACTCAGCATGAAACCGAGTGGCGAGTGCCGACGATCTCATTAAACAGTAAGGGACACGTGAGTTCACTTTACCAGACACTATCATTAATGTCAGATGAAACAAGCTATGAAAGAGACAACTCTCCAAACCTTTGTGATGGATGAATGGGGGAGAAAAGGTTATCGCACCCATCCTCTCTTTCTCCCTCATAACACTGCGAGTATTTCAGATAACGTACAAGATTAGGTGCAGAAAACGTACTTGGTAGGCGTATCAACATGGTGCAGTTAAAGCCATCGTCACTCGGACATGGGCGTGGTCCGTGGAGGTATTTCTTCCGAGGGTGATGGGGGCATCGGCGTAGTTGTCGACAAAGTGTCTGATGACTTTGACGATGACGATACTATGACAATGATCACAATCGCAATTGTGATGACGAGTATGAGAAGGGCAATGAAAGCCGCAATGCGGCGATTCTGCGGGTTCCTACAATCCATTTTCCTCCTCTTTCGTTACGGATATACTCCGCTTTGACAATGCACCACGAAAAAGAGTACACGGTAAAAATTGCGTGGAAACGAATGCAAGATGTCCGGTGATGAACGCTCCCTGTGTAAATGGCGAGGGGAAAAAACCCATTCCTATATCCGACCGTTCGTACTCCCAGTAATACATTAGCTTGTTGGGCGTCGTATGGAACCTTGTCCTCCTACCATGCTGCGTATCAAGCCATTTTTCAAGCCATAATATTCCTCTGCTGCAGGCAGACTGGCGGCCATGATTGGAGCAACATGCGCATGTCAGCCTTGATTATAGTGCCGCTTACCGTGACCTTCCTTGAAACTTTAAAGGATGAGTGCACGCCCCGTCGAGCAAGTGAAAACAAGAAGAGGGGGAGGCCCTGCCCTGATGAATGACTTAAAGTCAATACACTTTTATCGCGGGGAGATGAAACGCAAGCAAGTTGATGAAACAAAATTTCACAAGTTGCTATATACGATAGAAGTGTAACTACAAGATACCCATTATGCATTTCGTTCTCTCAAATTTATCATAATCCATCACCATGGTATCATTGCAGTAAATCCCAAATTGTCCAGAGAACTATCAATCTACCTCCGAATTATCTGATTTGACAAGCGTGAAGCGTGAAGAATCTTCATGTCAGAATTATCATAATCATAGGCTGGAAGATTCCATGCCCAATGGGTTGAACGTTTGCTGGTACACCAAGCCTCTTTGCCATGCATATCACACGGACAAGGCTCCTCTTTTTTTTTCTGACAGGATTGCCTCCTACAGTTAGCAGTCCCTCGCGTTTTGCAAATTCCGACTTTAATGCAACATGGCATCGGACAATCCCAGGTGCAGAGAAGGCCTTCGCCGATTCGAAAGGGCAGAATGCAACCGCTGTGAAGGCGATGAATACTGATGACCCAGGGAGGATCAAACTTGTCTTCACGTCCACTGGATATTGTACAGGTTTTTTGTTACGTTCAATCGGCCGATGCTGGCTGGCCAAAAAGCAATGTAATCAATAGACAGACACTGTTCAGATGAAAATTTCTGTGCAAAATATGTATGAGCAATAAATGTTAACACTCATTTATTGAGTACAAACTATACGTTTTGAATAACATATTAGTTTTGAACAAAACAGCTTAAATAATTTCCTCGATAGAAGAGCAGTGCTTATTCTCAGCAGCCATTCACTGAATATTGTAGGCTACAAAAGTAATAGAGTTACCAAAAATTAGTTAACATGTTATCATGGTCATAAATCTCGTGGTCATAAATAACATGGCAATCTCTGCAGGAGAAATGCCTGCATTCACTCTTTTATTTTTTCTAGGTTATTGAAATATGATTTTTTTTTCCCTTTGACATTGTTGATACCGCTTTACAATCTGCATACGCCGAGTGCAAGCGTGTGGACTGTTTGGATAGCTTAGTTTAGACAGTGTATTTTGCTCAGTAAAAAGGGGGGAAAGTCAAGGACGATTTTCATTCCCTAATGTGAGGTCTTCCATCAATATAGGATGGAGGTCGAGGCAATATACATACACTCTGTGATTTCAACAGCAATGCATTCTTAAACGCCCGCATTAATTGCATGTAAAAGACGTCCCTTATAGGATAATAATTCATTGCCTGTTTATACCTAGGATTAATGATATACTGCACCACGTACCATGTTAAAGGACAAGTTCACCTTCATAAACATAAGGATTGAGAGAATGCAACAATATTAGTAGAACACATCAGTGAAAGTTTGAAGAAAATTGGACAATCGATGCAAAAGTTATGAATTTTTAAAATTTTTGTGTTGGAACCGCTGGATGAGGAGACTACTACAGCTTGTGAGTCATATGCGTACAACAGTATAAAGAAAATGTAAAAGAAAATTCAACATATTATCACTTTTTTCGCATAATAAAAGAGCTCTTGACTTGCCTCTTTCTAAAGGCAGGGGGAATAATATTGCCCATAACATTTGTCGGTAACGAGTCAGGGGAATGTGTACTTTTTTTCAAAAGATGGAATTTTGTGAAATTCTCTTTATATTTTCCTTATATTGTTGTACGCAAGTTATTCATACACTGCAGTAGTCTTCTCATCCAGCGGTTGCTGCACAAAAATTTTAAAAATTCATAACTTTTGAACGGATTGTCTGATTTTCCTCAAACTTTCAATGATGTGTTCTACTAATATTGCTACATTCTCTCAATCCTTATGTTTATAAAGGTGAACTTGTCCTTTAATATTGAATTGCAATTAATAATTACGATGAAGCCAGACCAAATAGAATGAAATGTCAGCGCAGGACAACGTCATTGAAGAACATGCACAGTTTATAAGTACGCATTTACATTGCAACATGTTTCATGCCGTCCCGTCTCTGATGGCCTTTCACTCTTCTGATAGTGAACCCGTGACTCCGCCTTCTTCGTGACCTTATCTAATCGACATTACAATGTTATCGATAGGTATGTGTTCCCGAGGGAGGTAGGCGATTATACGACGCGAGTGCTCGCAATATTACATTATTACTGTGTTTCACGTCTTACCCAAGACCAGCTCAGCATATGCTAGTATTTTGTTATTTCGCTGCTGTAGTATAAATCATTTGCTTTGCAAACTATAAGAAGACAGCAGCGAAAGATATGCCAAGGTCATAGAGCAACTATAGGTGTGAGATTTTGCGGGACTGTCAGTGCCAGAGGGATCAAAGTGACCGAGCAGAGGAGGGTGTGTGTGCGTGTGTATGTGTGGGGGATGTACCAAACCCCTCCTACGGCAGGGAGCTTTAGCATTTTTAAGCTGTCAATCTTGTGATCTGACATTTTGGATTTGATATTCTGATAACAAAAAATATTATTAAAATATGTGAATTTTTTAGGTGGTTGGAAATCTATGTTTTGTGTGTGTGCATGTACGTGTGTGTGTTTGTGTTACTTGGTAGCTCTGCAGAGACTGAAATATCACTGAATGATTGTACATAGAAGACTTGAGATAGATGTAAACGCATATTCTGTTAAGCACCTGTTCTTTTTATCGTGATGCACGCTGATCTATGTTCACCATGCTACATTTGCGAACGTTGCCCTATGTAAGAAGTGAGGCAATTTCCTTTGGCACTTTACTGTGCCAACAACCAAGAACATTGCCGAGCACACTAATGTTAACTGCATGGAATGACTGTGGAATGAGGTAGTTATGAGCAGCGGGAGCAACTCAATATCTGGTGATTGGAATGTCCCCGTAATTTCATTTGAGTCCCTGGATCTCAAAGAGAGTGGAATGAACCTAACGATGAATATATATCTCTTCGGAAAAAAAAAAAAGCATTACAGTACAGAATGCTTTCCAATGACAGAGTGTCCTTATGTGCATTCTTTCCACACACACACACACACACACACACACACACACACACACAAATATATATGCATATATATATATATATATATATATATATTATATATTTATATTTATATATATGTGTGTGTGTGTGAGTGTGTGTGTGTGTGTGTGTGTCCGCTTGCATGGAGCATGCGAAATCTTATGTCATGGGAAGTAGAAATGTAAAAATCTAAAATTTCTATCTTAAAATCAGAATTCCCACAGCGAGCCAATCAGGTATAGAATATAGAATAGAATAGAATATAATAGAATAGAATAGAATAGAATAGAATAGAATAGAATAGAATAGAATAGAATAGAATAGAATAGAATAGAATAAAATGAAATGAAATAAAATAAAATAAAATAAAATAAAATAAAATAAAATAAAATAAAATAAAACAAAATAAAATAGAATGGAATAGAATGGAATATGTTCGCATAAAAATCAACAACAAAATTAGCCCCGCTGACTTGAATCTGATTATAGTCGTTGAGGTATTTCAGTATGATCAACAGACAGAAATGATTATCGGATAACTTTATCATCAAAATCATGGACATTAAAACTAGGGCTCCCTCCTGCCCTTCTCCTCATCTTTTCATCTAAAAGATCTGAAGAAAAAGTAGATGAAAAATATTTTAAAAGGGTTCTGAGATGTCAATAAAACGATAATAACGCCCACCCTCTTGTTCTGTTGAGCTTTGTTGCGAAAATATCTGAATTCATAATAAATGACAGCTCTTGCAGCTCTCAAACCAAGATTTATCTCAAACTTCAAATACCATAAAAAGGTATTGGTACCTAAGACCAATTAGAAGAAATTATTGTTACTTTTTATTTCTAGTTCCGTTAAAGTAGGATTTCCTTTTGGGCAAGTGAAAATAAATTATTGTGGAACATTGATATTATGACTATGTATAGGTGTGTTTATGTGTACAGGTGTACATGAAATTAATAAATAATTGAATACGAGTGACTCACAGCTATATATACAGTTTGCAAATAGAATGCTACATAAGATGGGTTCACCAACAGAACTAGTAATACTGTAAGAACCTGACGACATTTTTGTTTCTTTTGACTTCATCACCTCATAAATCTCAGCTGTGATCTAACTGTGAGTGGCACAAAGGTTGGCGTCCTCCCACTCTTGGACGTACAACAATATGCAGAGTGAAATCGGATATCAGCTGACGATAGCTTTCAGAGATACATCCGGTCCCTATATACATTTTGTCTTGCAAAGACCGCCCAAGGCCTATCACAGCAAAAGCAGGCTCCCATTAATCGAGACTGACTGGGGGTGGGGGTCGGTGACAGGCTATAGTGACATGACAAATGCTTACTCTCGATGACATGTATGTACACATACACGAGAGTAAGAGAAAAATTGAAATTGAAAAATTGAAGGGAAAAATTCTACATAGATATGTATATTCAGACGTCACACTTGCATGATTTCTATGAAAGAGAGTGAGAGAGAAGGGGGGGGGGCACTTGATCAATTTGACTCTTTCTGTAAGACAATAGTGAAGAATTGAAGGATATCATAGAAATATGGTTTTACAAATGTACATTTCGTTCAGCTGCCGCAACTTTTGTTTCAGAATGAAGTTTGTGTGAGATTATTTTCAAACATTTTGTGAGTAATGATTTCTTTTCACTTTCTTGACAGAGTAAAGATTGTCATTAACCATTTAAGATACTACCGTTTTGAACATACCACGATGAATGTTTTACTGCATACATGTATTCACAATATTTTTCGAAAGATTTCACTCCCCTTTTTACCTGCATTGGTATAGAAAAAAACCCTGATAGAACTGGTAGATTATTTGTATAGCTTGTTGATATACTCAATGATAAGCAAATTCAAGTTATCCCGGTATTAACGTAAATTGACTGTGCATTGCTGAAAATCCCTCCGTTATCTACCTTAGATGTAGATGTATTTCGAACCCGAAAGTAATGGAAACGCTCCGTGCAAGAGAGCAAAGTAAAGTAACGTGATCCTCATCGAAAACTTTTGATATTTTCATTCAACCGCGAATATTCTTGAACCTATGTATCGAGTTTTGCACCAATCAAAATCCATGATGGGGTTCTGAAGAGCTTTTACTACTTTGACCTTAGTACTGAGTACAGACACACACACACACAGATCCACACGCATACAGAAACACACAAACACAGTGTGTGTGTGTGTGTGTGTGTGTGTGTGTGTATAATGATGATGATGAAGAACAGCGCCATCAATCCGTACAGAGTATTCAAAGGCTCCCGGCTCGCACAACATTTTACATCTCATTCACTCACTAACTATACTATACTATATGTACTACATCACCCATTAAATCAGCATTTCAGAAAAGCATTGATGTCTATATTGTAATCTTTTTTTAGGCCTGTGTAATTCTGAATGTTATTTCAAATGTTATTTAATGCTATCGAAAGTCAACTCTCATTATATTTTAATTATATTGCATTAAAAATTATCAGTGTGCATTTATTTATGATGGTTAAGTGTTTAAATAGGTAAGTTCTGGTAAATGCGACAGACCACTCAGACACTCAATATGACATTGCATGACCACACGCGTTAAATTATCAGATACACGCGTACGGTATATGTGTATGTATATTTGTATACTATATACCTTTGATGTATATATGTACAGTGCATGTATACAATGTTTATAATTCATATATGTATATATATATATATATATTATGTATGAATATGCGATGACATTATTTGAAAGGCATATTGTGTACTTTAAAGTCAATACCTTATACAGTTTTAGGACTTCATACCTAAATCCTTCCACAGTGAATAGAGATCATATGGCTATCTTACAGAGAGAAGGCGCAGTTAAGATCTGAGACATCCCAAACCCGGCGGGATCGCACGTACATGCGAACTATTTCAAAAATGCCACACAAGCGAGCAGGATGTTTGTGGTGAGCAAAATGTCTGTATCGTTGTTCACAGAGCATTATACAGTATATAGCCTATAGTTTATCTACAGTTAAAAACTTACAGATGTATATAAGTTAATCAATATCATTGCAAATAATGGAATACAATCAATATACATACACATATATATGCATATACATAATTAATCACAATATCGATGACCAGACAATGTTTTATTCCAATGCTTTCAACGTATGGTGTCACAAATCCTATACCGTAAAATCATATAAACAAACTTGTTTTTAATACATGAGATAAAATAGTGTGAATTTACCATTAAATATTATGAATCATGAAATGTCATAACACTTCATTGATAAATCTGCCATATCCAACTTATACTGATTGTCCTGTGTGATATTCTAACAGATTTTGTCTCGAAGCAAATTGTTCTTTTGTTTGCCTTACCATCCATTTCTTCAATGTTCACATTGATAACGTCAAAGAAATATGTATCACGGTTAGGACAATATTTTGCGCTTTCGGTCGGTACATCCTTACGCACTCTTGTTGATATACTAAATATACGCTAAAAAGTTAAAAAGAATTGTCTGATCTACTCTAAGAAGGTTTAAGTCATTATGGTAATTTAGAAAGGCAAGCGCGATGTCTTTCTTTACACATGGACACCCATGCAAAGGTACAACGTAAACAGAAACTTCTAAACATGCATATGCACGGATAAGAAGCTCTCGTTCATAAGCGTAACGCGTTCTCGAACTTTGACTAACAAAAAAGAAAAAAAAATCTTAAGAGCAAGATATATGTGTCTTATTTAGACTGATGAATATTATTCATTATGCATGAATCACCGTCTTTTGTTGGCGTGCATTGAAAGGTCACATGGGTCATCTCTAACGACCTACACAGAGCTGTATAGGAATGCGAAAGCGATGCGAAAGACATCTGATATCATTTAAGAGGCCAGACATTCTCAAAACACTGCACAGGGGTGGTAAGCGCACTGTCTTAAAATCCTCATGTATACCAAAGTGAAGAAAAGTTTTTTCACGCATTACATGCAAGTTTGAAAATACAGCCTGGAAGTATAGATTAACCGTCGTTATTGTCAGTTATTAACATCACAGAAAAGAAAACTTTTGACAAAATGACTCTTCTTTGTATGACTTTTTGAATATTCCTGCCTGCCCCTGCATCCGTCGAATATCAACCACAAGGATGTGATATCTTCATACTCATCAAAAGCATAAATACTTGGTTACACACTTAATAACTCCGAGTAGAAGTTTATAACAGCCTTCACATCACATGCGTTTATACTTGAATCATACGTACTTAGATACGTGATCACACCATTAATATATATATATATATATATATCACGTCGCCTTAATCGACGTAATTTGCTCCCTGACACGAGACATTGTTCTTGACTCACTTTACAAATTTTTCACTATTTTGTCTGCAAACTGCTGGATTCCACTTTTGAAATTTTTCGTTAGAATATCCTTGTTCCATCATAAAGAACGGACTTGTGAATAGTAAGCGAACACGTTCTGATTGCTTTTAGAGGCCAATGTCGACCCACCAATGAAAATATTCAACGTTCTCCTTACTTTTTTTTTGCTGTTTTTTGTAGTTTTTTTTCTAAATATCAAGAGATCAAGAATATATATATCAAAAGTATGTCACTTGCTGCCCGCGGGCTACAAGGAACTGACCATAATTATTCATCGTTGTACCTCTTAGCTAAATTCATACAGTTTGGAAGGTCTCAAATTTTTTGTGGCATTCGATGTGTCATACAGCCTCACGACTGAGCAAACTATATACCCCACCCATATCTCATGCGGTCCTTTAACTCCTCCGCACCAGGAGTAATTATAATTCCATGGACGTAGATTATAGCCAAATCTACAGCTCGCCAGGAAACCTACTGACCATGGTCAAGCCGGTATCTTCGCTTCAGAAGCGAATAAAACAGGCGTGACATTCTCTGGTATCAGGTGAGGCCGTCTCCCTGAACTCGCAGTGGGAGGGCCTATAGCGATGTAACACATATCCGCACAGTATGGCGGCGACGATAGCAGTGGTACGTTCCACGTCAGTGTCTAAAGAGCACATGTGTCCGTTGCCCACTTTACCATGAGGTTACCCGTGTATCCCGTCGTGTTTGGCATCTCGTATATGATTTCCGGTGGTGCCATTTTTAAGTGGTATTCAGCAGCTGGTTCTCTGTTATGTACATCATTGGTGAGATTCATCAGGATAATCCTCTGTGTGGTGTTCCAACTTTTTATTCCAGTTTGTGATATCATGGTTCCTTGCTCCTCAAATGACACACATTTTCCGTTCCGTTGTTCCATGATCCTGAGGGAAGACGTCTTGAAGTTTTGGTGTTACGTTTTGGAAATTGTGACAAGTTTACTCCGATTCTCTACAGCATATACATTCTTATAGGTATATCAATTCAAGTGTCACAAGGAACCATCAAAGGTATTTTGACCTCGGGACAAACAATTATCATTCAAGTACAACTCGATCATTCTGTGTTTGCGTTGTGCATCACAAGTTACTCAGTACCCATGATTACAGGAAACATCACGAGATATTCAAAATCTGCATGTGAAAACAATAGTATCTTTACGAGAAACCTTTCACTCTCTCGTGACACACAGACACTTATACTGAAAGGTAAGGATGAAGTAAACAAAGTGTACGTGTAGAAATATCTACACCCTTTGATAGGAGGATTTTGATGAATTAAAACATCAACATAAAGAAGAGGTTGACTTACAGTGGCAGAAGATGTCTTGTGACGGCCGAGGCTTGGGTCCAACTGAAATGAAGAAAAAATAAACCCAGCTCGTCGGTATGAAAGCCGGGGAGTAGTAAGGGTTCTTGTCAGCTATCCCCAAAGGTCACGAAGGAGGAGACCATTTACGCAACCATACCAAACAAGCTCGGTAGATGGGCGAGTGGGGGTGGCGCCGTAAATACTTCCTGAAGCCGTATCTCCTACAGCTTCCACGCAGCTTGATCGCGGCGGCTCGTCAACAATTCTTCGGGTCCCTTATCTCTCTGCATACGTCGGCGGTGCCTTGGCATCGCGGTGCCACCCGCTTCTTGGTCCGAGTAGGAGTAGGGAATAGCTCTACGATAACACTTTTTGGACCTACTAAGAATAGACCGGCTAGAGCCTCGCTGCCATCGACGTATCCGAGTGGTGATCAGTATCTTGTGATGAAAACAAGGTTTGAGGTGCTGGTATGCAGACGTGTGTAGCCTGTCGATTGGAATGAGTGCATCGTGGGGGCAGGCGGATCTTGGGGCTGTGGACGTCAGCTCGATGGCATGCAAAGGTCGGGTCACGCAGAAGAGGGACCAACGAATTCGAACCGTACTGTGTCATCGCAACAATCGTCTGCTCCACAAAACGAGTCATACATCGGAACCTCGGTGATGAGGATGTAAGGAGCACACCACCGAATCTCTAAATCTTTGCAACCGACATCCAACGTTGTTTATTTTTTTTTTATTTCAAAGTAAATTCAGTGTTAACCTTAAACATTACCTTGCAGTAATTCTAAAATATTAATAAACACACGCATTATCTTTGTAAAAAAATACTGTGTATATTCATACTAAACTGCAAATTTTTAAAATTGTATAGATTAGGAGTATTATAAAGTGTAAGACAAAAAGAAGTGGTAAAATGGAAACAAGTTACCTGATCTAATATGATTGATACTTAATTTTGTTTTGCAAAGATACAATACAAAGATAACATACTTAAGTTAAATAACATATTTACAAACTAGTATGTCAGAGAAATGGACAAGTCTCGTGGATGTACGAAGGTATACTTAAACCCAATGACAAAGAATTTTGTCAGATTATCAAATAAAGTTGTTGGGCTTACCTTTTTTTCTTCATTTCACTCTTCTGTCATTGGAGAAAACTGAGAAAAGACAAAAGAAAGTGGGGGAAAAGAAAGACAGCGGGCAACAGTGTAAGCAGGTGCCAGTTTCTCGAGATGGTGCTATAGATCAGTACAGCTTTCCTTCACCGATTTACGATGCTTATCTTTAAACAGAGTAAGAATGTTATGACTACTACACTCATTTTGATCTGCATTCATGCACCGCCCCTTTCTCCTCCCAGACCGTAAACTCCTTCTAGTGATGACGATAAAATCAGCAGGAGGTGCAAACATCCATCACACATTGAATAGTGAACGCCCGCCTGCCCGCCCCGGTCTCGCCATTCCTAAAATGGAGCGCAGCGTACCAGTGACGTCACAGGTCCAGCTATGCCCCTGCGTTAGAAACATGCGCCGTGTGCCAGTCCCTTTGCCGGCTGGCTGAAGGCATCATTCGCTGGCCACCATTCCGAATGCTGTATTTCAAAACTGCCTCGCCCCTTTCACTGGCTAGTTTCTTAAACAGTGATTGACATGGACACTTCCGTTGAGGTGGGAATGTGTGTAGGTGTTATGAGGAGGGTGGCCCATCGAAATTGATAGTCACAAGTTATGAATAAGCGGTATGAGGACTCTACATCAGCTGTAGACGAACAGCTGAGAGAATTGCGATGGTAAACAGCCCGGGTAAGGGGATCATAACAGAAGAGAGAAGCACAGCGTCTGACACCTAGAAGAACAGTGTGATTTAGAAGAGGGCGTGCAAACAGAGCCGACAAGTCTTGGCAAAGCATTTGTTCATTGGAGTATAGTCCTTCAAAGCAGTAATCTTGATTTCAAATCGTCATAGATAATCTCTCTCTCTCTCTCTCTCTCTCTCTCTCTCTCTCTCTCTGGGTGAGGGGTGTATCCTTATTCCGATTATAGGTTCGGTTCTGTCCGAACTGAAAAGTCATACCTTAAACATTAACTTCAGCAATTTCATAAAATGACAGAATGCAACATTCATGAAGTACATGAGATGAAGTCCAAGGATGCCTGATAGAAACGTCTTTTTGAAGTCCACACAAAGTGTAATGTCATAAAAGTCATGATATATATTTACGCGCTTAGATTGAGACCTGGGACATTTCATGAAGCGTTTTGTCGGCTATTTCTCTGACATACATTTGCTCTCCGCCAATCAGATGCAAGGATATATGCAGCTTATAACAGTTTGTCTGAAAAAAAAGAAGAAATATCTGACAAAACGATTCATTGAATGTCCCCAGATGTCTTCAGATGAAATTTTAAGAAAAATTGGAACCAATGATGCTGCTTGGGTGTATGTGAAATTTTTGTCGTCGGAAGGACGTTGACAACACACGGCTAATGGCTCTTCTTGTATGACATAGTTTGATGTATATATCATTTTTTTTTTGCTTCGGACCTATCGTTACACGTATACTGTTTGGCGTGATGCTGTTGCTTTAGGTATGTAAATAGGACTGCTTACATTGGCATTGGCCATTCTTCTTTCGCTATGGTTGAGGTTGAATTGCGTTCATGTTTATGCAGCAACATGTCACAAGGTGATAAATCAGGAGACATCATTAAGAGCTCAGTGTCGGTTAGTCTGTTGACAAGACGTCAGGATAGAGCATCTTATAGAAAGAAACGATTGGAACATGAAGACTGTCAGCTGAACAATACTCAGGCACGTGCTGAATTCTCAGTCTCTTTCTGTGCCTGTCTTCCTTTCCTTGTTTCCCAAGTATCTCGGCTTCTTCTTTTTATCCAAATGTATTCCTTTATTTCATCAATGTTTCTTTGTCTCCAAGAACACACATAATTATTGATCACAAAACGTTTGCAAGACGCTTGACAACCGGTACATATTCAATTCAATTCTGTTCATTTATTTTCATTCTTTTTTTTCCCAACAAAACATAACACAGAATAAATCAGGAATTATATTAAGCATATACATTCGGTTTTGCAAAGGATAAATGATACAGATAAAGATAAACATGCATACCGGCAAAAATACAAAGTTATGCTTCAGTTGACAAAATAAAAAGAATTGAGAGGTCCACTAAAAAGCATGCTTGTATATTGTGAACCACTAAAAAAATCTTATGAAATACTTATTTGCAAATACTTATATAGCACAAAAATAATTTAAGACAGGACGGAACAAAACAGGAGAAACACAACATGACACAACTTGACAGGTAAAATGTTTGCAAATAAATAGTCGGCAACTGGTAAGTAACAGATCGGCATCTAGTTCCAGATCAACACTTTTGAGAATTTGGAGGTTTTCGTCACCCACGGTTGTCGATAGTCGCCGGTGTTTTGGGGTTGCTGGAGGTCGGCGACCAGTCTTCGCGTCTGCGTGACCGGGGCCTAAGATATGACGTCACGTAATTAAAGATTGAAGGAATGCTGACTGTAATGTCTTCGGGTTAACAGGTGAGTCATATTTTCCAATAGGGATTTCATGTGGCTCATTGTGAAGGAATGTTGTATCATATAGGATTATAGTCTCGCACACTCGTCAGCAAGCGCAGACTTGGCACGTATCTTATATTTGACAGAAGCTATTGTGTGTATCGATTGTATATATGTGTGTGTGTTTATTTGTGTCTAACCATGTCTACAAGTGAGAAAGTGACTATAATTATTGTCATTATTGCTATAGGCCTACCTTATTGCCGGGATCGACACTAACTTTTTTTTCTCTGGTGGCCCACTAAAAACCTTGACTTTGAAATTTGGAGGCCCGGGATATTAACGATCCATTTTGAATCTTAGTCGCCTGATTCGGCCACAAAAACATAACCTTTTTGGAAATTTGGTGGCCCGACATTAATTCCTATGTGGCCTTGGGCCACCGGGCCACCGGGCCACCTGGCCACCGGGCCCCCTGGCCACCGCCAATATCGAGAATTGTCAATTGATATCATTGTCGGTAATCATCATCACCTTTAATCGTCCATATCACTAAAGGTAGATTAGTATACGTTAGAGGTAAACTTTGCCGCATTACGTCAACGATGTTCTTTCCGTTAATATGATGCCTGTCCTTCAAAAGGGTTTTTGTTTCCTTCTATACACTCTCACTGGACAGGACTAGCTATATACTTGAGACTATTCTACATAAACCCTTTCTGTTTGCAGAGTTTTATGTGACTATTGTAGAAAGCCATTCATTATTACATAAGTTATATTTTGATAAGTAAATTATCTTGTCATGAAAGGGTAGAAGAAGCAATACATCAGAGTAAACAAGAGTATTAAAGAAAAGTCCGCGTGTTCAGTGCGACGTTTGATTTTGTTTGATTTAATTTGTTTTTCCATAATGATGATAAATGATACGCCAATGAAACAACATTTAGATAACATTAACAAAATACATGTATAGTATAAACAATGTATTAGAACAGTTCTTCTTGAACTGGCAAAAAAAATGTTACAATAAACCATTATGGACGGAAATCTAACCCCCACCAAAAAACAAACAAACCCAAAACCCAACAACAACAACAACAACAACAACAACAACAAACAAACAAACAAACAAACAAACAAACAAACATAGCTTGAATGCAAATACTGGTAACCTTAAGTGACGAATACTAGCAAGATGTGGGGAAAATGGACATAACAAACAATAGGGCCTACTTTTTTTTCTTCTGATAGTAACTTATATATTTCAACATACACTAATTACGCCATGCTCTTAAAAAGTTTGGGGATAGCTTTACATTTGATGGCATAGGAATACAAAATATGAGGCCAGTCTGAACTAATAACTATTCTTTGCATGACCTGGGTTCTCAACAGAGGTAAATGAAGAGAATATTGTCTTGTAGGGTAATGATGAAAACTATTATTTTCAACAAACAAAATAGATTGCGCTGCCGGTGATGGGACTTCTTGTTTGTGTAGTTTAGACATGAAAATGATATAAATCACTTTAGCATTTTACCATTCGGGATATAATTGAACGGGGATAATCTACATGCAAAATATATGATCCTCATTGCTTTCTAATGAACTACTTATAAATCATCAAGGTATGGCTTAAATGACCTGTCCCAGGCAGGAACACAATGAGGAAGGTATGGGAGAATTAAGGTATAATATGGTATACATGTACCAGCATTATTACAAGAATTTTTTTTTTCAATCTACGTAGAATTCCTGTATACATTCTTGATTAAAATTTATATCTGAGTGACTATTGTGAAGTTTCCATGACAATCAATCGTCTGTTATTCAACCAAGATGTGAAAAAAAAAGGATTTGAATCATTAGCAAATAATATTACAGACCATTCATCGGGTGAACTCTGAAAATCAGTATGAATGTATAAAGCAAACAAAAGCATCCAATAACGAGCCCTGTGAAACACATCACGAATCTGAGAGAGTATGAGATTCAAAACCATGATATGAAACGAATCAATTTCTGTCAGAGAGGTAGTCAGTCCAACGAGGTGCACCTCCTCGACCACTCCCAAGGCTTCCCCCGTATACCAATGAGATATAGTTTTTAAAGAGAACGATTGATGGTGCCAAAGGCTTAATTGACAAGAAGCGAGAAGTCAAACCAAGAGAGTTCCACAAAGAGCGGACAAAAGTACAAGCTCTAAAATTCTGTAGTTTTCACGCAGGCCCTGCATGTTTTCGCGCAAAAATGATTATACACTTGTCATTGTCTCATACGCAAATTAGGGGGGGCATTTCATGAAGCGTTTTGTCCGACAAATTTGTCGGACAAAATTGCACTCAGCCAATCAGATGCAAGGATTTCAGTACCTTATAACAGTTTGTCAGAAAAAAAAATCTGACAAAATGCTTCATAAAATGCCCCCCCCCCCGCCCCCCACCCGAAAGGGCAATGATGTCATGCCCTCATAACTCTCCTATTACTTTTCCTTACCATAATTGGAACTTGGATCGAGACCAACGTTCATTGATAGATAGTCAAGTCTTAATTGACATGAACACAATTTGTCTCATTGCCTCGAGTCGGGTTTTGGATGGTCTGTAATGGCCAATTTGCAGTAAGCTTCACTGCACATTCTTTGCAGTTTAATGGATACATTCGCTTCATCTGTCTAATGACGTCATTGTCTCGAACGAAAGGAAGAGTAAATGCCACACGCTGTACTGAGCCACGAGACTGTCTTGTCGTGATGTAAATGGTGGCACATTCCTGTCTTGTAAACTTTCAGCATGCCGCACGACTGTATCATGCATGACGTCATGAAGGATAAAGCTCTCGAGCTATCAAATAAAAACGAAGAGTATCAATAAAAGCCATAAAAAAAACGTGGAAACGAATTGACTCCACGAAGAGACAAGCCTAAACGATTCAAGTTTTACGTCATTTCTTTTTTCAACAATTTAAATATTCCTGCTCTATTTTTCTGTCTGTATGGTTGCAATCGCTTGCCTGTCGGAACATTCATGAAGACATGCAGATTATGGAATGAAATTAGGGATTGAGGAGACTTCCGATTTTCTGTGTCATGGGCGATCAATATCGTATTTTGTTTAATGCAACAGGAAGTCGGGCACTCATTTAAGGTAGAATTCATTTTTATTTTATGGCCCAATGATAATTGAAATTTGTTTTGTTTGCATGCATATACGTTACATCGGTAAATGGGCCTACGTCCAATGGATACATACACAAAACACTATAAGTGTATAGATACATAAGCATGATAGACATTTATACAAAAGATATACGCCAATTATGATATCAATATCAATATTAGAGATACATGCCATTGTAGGGGCGAATCAAGGAATTCCTTAAGGGGGCCTTTACAAAATTAAAGGGGCGCACGTCCCCCCCCCCCCAATTTTTCTTTTTATTTCTTTTGTTTTAGCAAAAATCAAAGGGGCGCGCCCGGTGCGCCCCCGCCTGGATCCGCCACTGCATTGGAGGAAATATTGATATGCCAGTATCATGCCATTTGTAAGTCAACATCGTGTCCGCACGTGATGTGCGTATATGCAGGTTGTAAAATTGTGTCAAATTGATAATAACTATTTTAAAGTTTTAAAAGATATGAGTTAGTGTATTCTTTGAGGGGGAGGGTTGCGATGAATAATCTAAATCAACACATACATCATACATCTCTAAAGAAACGCAATGGTATCTTGAAAGGTCCAATAGAAGTGAAGTTGAGTCGATGCTCTTGTTTTCTTATATACAACCAGACTCAATTAACGAAGTCTGCACTCTATCATGACTATTACCACCGAGGTATTAGCTGCCCATGCATTTCAAGCTGATAATATATGACTCCACATGGCCACGTTTAATGCATAATTCGGTATGTATGCATTATAGTGTAAACGCACATTGAAGTGCCATCCTTGAAAATGCCTGTCTTTGCTCAAGTTTTTGAAGCAAACAGAGTAAAATCAACTGAACCTTCATATGGTGAACGCTTTATCGAAATCGAGCATGACTTCCTAAAATAATAAGAAAGTTATGAACTTAGGTTCTGAATTTTCACTCGTTTCTAACCGCAGTTTAAATGAGTAAAAAAAAAAAATGTCATTTTATAGCTCAAGTTCTGTATGTTTTTGCGTCAAAAGACATAATATTCAACAACTGTAAAAGCCCCTTCTGTTGGGATGTTGCGACATCTCTAGTCTCTCCGTTGCTTTATCTGTATGTGTAGGCCTATATACTGAGTGTTTATGTGCAACTTAAAGTCAGCACTATATACCGAGAACAAGTATCACCATGCTAGAGATCTGCTTGTAAAATGGTCTTTCTAGCACTTGCTGTCTATTTGCCCTATTTGCGATAATGGAGTAAAAAGTGTACCTATCGGTACAGTGTGCAACGTACTAGTAATACCCAAAGAGATATCTCTTTGGTATACCCTATCACCCCCCCCCCCCCCCCCCATCACCACCGTCATCACCCTCGCTCACATCTACCCCCCCCCCCCCACCCATCCCCTCCCCCTCCCCCTCCCCCAACACACAGATAACATGATTGTGCACACACCTACCTGGGACTGAGAAGACACGTCCAGAGGGCTCGTTCATGCATTTTCTCAGGGCTCGATGGGCGGCGGCATTCGTACTCGCACTCGTGATCCACAGAGAACGTCACATACGATATAGGCCTAAACGTTACAGCTGCAAGTTACTGACCCTCACCCACCCGACCCGATAGTGTGTCGTGCTCGCAAGAGACACCCAACTGTTTCTTTTGATTTTCATCAGGCGTAAATGCAAAATGGTGAGTATAGCCCCCACTTCTTGCACCATTCATTATCATTTGATTTCCTTGAAACATACACTTGTATTGCGTTTAGGCATAACAACTTATCAATCGTCAAGCTAAACGTACAACTAGAATGTAGCCCCACCTATATGATTTTATGCTGGGTATTGCAGCAGCAAGGAGAAGGTAAAAATTTACTCGTACCGTAAATTTACCTCCTTGATTGCACTAGACAGAAAGATCCGTCCGTCCGGAGGACTCTTTTATATTTGCCATTAACGCTGTCCTCCGTAGACGGAGGGATCCGTGAAGCCAGACGCAGTCTCCGCGGAACATTCCCCGACGGACAGATACAGACCGATCTTTCGGTCAATGATTGCACCAGCTAAATTCAATTTGTACTAATCTACTATGTAGTATTTCAGCCAGTAGTTCTATGCTTAGTACATAGTACACCATCTCCTTATTCAAATTGTCAGATTGATCCTGATCCCATGACCGATCTCCGTGCATTAACACAAAAGGGGTTGTAAGTTTACGTTGATGTTTTGACTTTTGTAGACGATGCTCCAGGATTACAGAAATTGGTAATTTAAAAATGCCAAGTTGGATGGTCTAAAGATAAGATGTACAATATAGTACCACCCGCATGAAAGGCTGAGGAAGTTGAAAAAATTGGGCCTGTGGTGGATTCTAGAGTCCTCTCCTAACCAGACATAAATAGGGCATGCAGATTCTGGTGTCTTTTGATTTGGGTTTCGTTTAGCGTTAGCTTGATTTAGGGATGGGGTTAGGGTTTATGTTTGGGTTGATAATTTCTCTTTAATGTTCACCCTGCTGAAAATACCACATCCCATTTACATGCAACCCCATTAAAACTTTGACCTCTTTTGGAATGTTGGATTAGAGATTGAAATAAAAAAGTTGGGTGGGGTATGAAAGGTACCCTTTCCATAAATAAAGATGAAGCTAGTACCAACATAGCTACACGCAGCCGCTGTAGTGCGTCGCTTCGCGACCGCGATGTAGTTAGTACCGTGTAGGATACCGTATAGTATAGTACTACCTACTCACTGGACAAGATCAAGGGTGGTGATTTGGCTCATTTGGCAGCATGTCTGCCTCCCAATAAAGATGATCAGGGTCCATCGATCTTCCGTGCTATGATATAGTGAATCACATGTACATGTATACAGCTTGTTGAAGAACATGATTGCAAGGGCAAAATTGATCATCACATTTATAACGTTCCACCTCCCAACAGTGCTGAATGGGGAGGGCTCTTCGGGAATAAAAATTGTGCACTATGATCGAAATTATCCTACAGTTCTAATCTCAAAATATTCCAAAACAACTTGTCATCCTGGCAAATCTTGGTAGACCCTTTCAATGTATTGCAAGCAAATTCTAGATAGTGGAAGATGAATTTTGAGCCCTCCTTTAATAGCACTACACTGTCTGTTTTGGCTTTAAACAACAGATTTAAGAATATTATGTCTTCCTCACTTTGAATATGAATATCCTCTACATAATCCTAGAGTGCTTTTTTATTTCATTTTCCTTTCTGTGTGATTACAGAGGTTCAGGTTTTGTGGAGACTTGGATTGTCCAGACTGGGTCCTCGCTGAAATCAGCATTCTCAGTAAAATAGTATGTTTTACTTCCAAGCACATTCGTCTTTGCTGCTCTTTTCTAGAGGTGCAAGAAATGAGTAGTATTTGTATGCATGTGATGGCATCCAATGTCAGCACCTCTTCAGTGGTTGGCTGTTTGGCTCTTTTTAAGATGTCTTTATTGTAATTTCCTAATTACCTTACTGAAATTAATGAAAAGTGATGGAGCATATAACAATATTATTCAACACATGTGATGTGTACTGATCTGATCAAATTCATGGCCTGATCTTTTCTTTTTCCCTTTTGTAGTATCTTTTGGCCTATCTCCCTGTCCGTGGTAGCCATCTACATGTGCACTATTTTGTCAGTGTAACTATATTAGTCTCTCTGTTAGATAATTTGTACTACTTCTCCTGTTTCTGCTCTCTCTTCTGAGTAAGTCACCTAAATTTTATAGTTTCAAGTTTGAAACTGAAAAGTAGCATGTTTTTCAGCATTCAGAGATATAGATTATCGCAATTCTCTTTAATCCATCCACAACTTTTGCAGTGTGATGAATTGTAATTCTCACAAACATCAATTGAAAAGAAAGAAAGTGAAGGTAAAATCCTGTCTGATAAAATATTCAACTTTCATTTGGTTGAAATTCCAGAAAAAAAAGAAATAGTCAATGAAAGGTCAAATAGGTAAACAGGTAAACCGCAAGTAAACTGACATGATCCCATATAACACTGACTATTTTTGCACAATAAGCAAGCTAGAATTGAAACATTTTCTCATCATTTTGTTTTTTTGTATTGATTTGTACTTCATTTCTGCAGACTTCAATAAAGATGAAACAACTTTGTGGCCAAGTCATAAAGGACTTATTGGGAGAGCAAATTGATGTAAGTGATGAGAAATGAAGTGCTGTGTTGCCATGCCAGTATACAATACAATCCCAAGTGCTCTTCTGGGACAAGTTGGGATTAAGACTAGCACCCAATATGATTTGCTGTTCCGATTAATAGAGGCAAGAGTTCAGTTTCCCATGTACTACTCAAAGTTAAAAAATGGGCATACATATCACCCCATACATACACAAATAATGTTTAGTCTGGCCATAAGTCATGTGCTGCCGTTCAGCATTCTATGTAGTTCTATAACAAGTAAGATGTAGGGAATACCCATGGCTTCAATTTGGGCTTATTTATTGGGTTTGTGCCATTAGCAGGATAAGAATTTCAATTTGTATATGACAACTTTATGAAAGTGTGTCCCAAATCAGTTCCTCCACTTCTTTAAGTATTGACAATAACAGGCTTCTGATATGACCTCTTCATGATTGTCCCAATAAAGCCATGTTCCCATTTATACAATGTTGGCCGTATATTTTGGTTCAACTTAAAGAGACTGTTTGAACTACTTCTGTTCTTTACAGTAACTCCGCCGTCCGTCCCCATGAATCTGTTAGTTGATATTCATATATTTGAAGTAAATCATACAGTTTCAGAAAGTGTGCACATTATTTTGGTATACAAATGTAACATGTGAAATATGGCATAAATGTACTTAGATGCCTCAGATGATAATTCATCAAAACTAGCAGATAAATTGCTAACAGTGCCCATGATAGTAGTAATTTATATTATGGTAATGCTGTCTGATTTGATGTTCAAATGTACACTGTAAGTATCTTCCATATAAATCAGAAGGAATGGGGGGATACTTATATCATCTGGATTTTGCATCTAAGATTATCTCTTGCAAAATTGTTCAACAAAGGATTTCCTGTAAATATCTAACATACATGAATATTTCAGATGTTTTAGTTGCGATTAACCTTTCAATTTAAAAACAACAAAACATTGTTTTTAGAAGTCAAAAGAATTGACAAATACAGCATATATGGAATTCTTATAAAACATGTGCTATACAACATAAGTAATATCACCTGCATAAAATGTTTGATGCTTAAGTTCTGGTCATGGAGTTAGAATGATTATTACAGCCATAAAGCTTAAAGGGAGCTGTGGTTAGAAAGAAGTATTGACAATTTTCAAACTATATGAGTGTGAGTTTGAATGCAATGCAAAATGTGGAAATTTTTAACAGTTCAAATATTTGGATTTTTCTAAATGTGTAGAGTGTGGTAAAGTTTCCGTTCAATTATGCATGCCTTTTTGTGACATGATCAGTATAAGTTACTTAAACATACTCTGATTCAATTATTGGCTTTCTTCACAGTATGAAAAAGTTTACAAGTTGACAGCTGATGCCAAATATGGTGAGAAGCATTAATTTCCAGTGTTTTACCAGTACTTTGATCATCTGCATTTGTCATATAATGTTGTATTTTAAACTCTTAATGATGTTAACATATGAGAATGTTGATAGCATTATTTCTGCCCCATTAATCAACACTTTTGATGAATATTAACTTTTTGAGCTCCAAGTGTTCCCCACTGAATAATCCTGTTTGTTATTTTAGTATTTTGTAGTTTGGATTTTAGAATATCAAAGGTTTGGAACGTTTACTGTTGCAGGAATGGCATCTTTTGTAATGGGAATCAACACTAATTGCTATCAAAAAACAAAAAAAAGAATACCTTGCTCACTCATCCCCCCCCCCCCCCCCAGAAAAAAAAAAACACGCAGGAAAAACCAGAAAGTACAAACAAAAATAATGATTTGAATAGAATGAATAAATACTGCTTTTGGTTTCTATCATAATGCTGAATCTTCTACCAGTTGTTCAATGGATGTGCATTAAATGAGAATATTCCCAGGATATTATTTTGTCTATAATCTGTATATCATCAGCTTCTCTAATGGGCCTTGATCGTGATATATCATTTAGAATTCTAACTAGAATTCTAGAATATGGTGAGAAGCATTAATTTCCAGTGTTTTACCAGTACTTTGATCATCTGCATTTGTCATATAATGTTGTATTTTAAACTCTTAATGATGTTAACATATGAGAATGTTGATAGCATTATTTCTGCCCCATTAATCAACACTTTTGATGAATATTAACTTTTTGAGCTCCAAGTGTTCCCCACTGAATAATCCTGTTTGTTATTTTAGTATTTTGTAGTTTGGATTTTAGAATATCAAAGGTTTGGAACATTTACTGTTGCAGGAATGGCATCTTTTGTAATGGGAATCAACACTAATTGCTATCAAAAAACAAAAAAAAAGAATACCTTGCTCACTCATCCCCCCCCCCCAGAAAAAAAAAAACACACAGGAAAAACCAGAAAGTACAAACAAAAATAATGATTTGAATAGAATGAATAAATACTGCTTTAGGTTTCTATCATAATGCTGAATCTTCTACCAGTTGTTCAATGGATGTGCATTAAATGAGAATATTCCCAGGATATTATTTTGTCTATAATCTGTATATCATCAGCTTCTCTAATGGGCCTTGATCGTGATATATCATTTAGAATTCTAACAGAAAGGAATGCAAAGCAAATCAACTTTGGTGTTCATGCCGTCATTCTAAATCACATTATATGAATGCATATATGCGGAACGGTATTTTAGAGTCCATTCATAAGGGAATCCAAGGACAATATATATACTTAAAGATATACTAATCTTTGTTTTACTAACATTTACTTTTTCTTTTTCCACCCCCCCCCCCCGTCTTTTCTTGCAGCAAGACATTCTTGATTGTAAAATCAGCTCCAATGTTTCACCGTATACACATATATATATTTTAATATTATGAACATACCCATAATCTTGTTTGTGGTGTTCCTATTGTGCATCTGCAGAGCCAGGGGATGTGAAGGCCAGTATTGCTGCCTTGACGTTCATCTTGACCAGTGCAGCCAAGTACAACGTAGATGGGGAATCTTTGTCCAATGAACTGCAACAGCTGGGTCTTCCCAAAGGTATAGTACACAGTGCAGCATTTAAGGCATGATGCATGGTTTGCATACAGGACATACACTGTGCAAAATCATAGAAGTGATAATGCTGCTGTAGTTCCAGCCAAAATTATGATGATAGAATAATAAGTGATGATATAGAAGGAGTAGTATGAAAATGATGCCAATGACAATGGGAGGTGTGTAGGAGAATACCAGCATATTTCATCGGAGCTAAGACTGCACACCATGAGTCAGAAATACATTCTTTGAGGTCTGTGTCTGGTGCACATTCCATGATGGTTTGTGAAAGATATGCCAGTTTTATGATCATTTGGTATGCTGCATTGTTTTGCAAAAAAGAGAAAGAAATAATCATAATAGATAAAAATAAAGAGTAGGCACAGCAGGATATGTTCAACATTGTGACACAGTTCTTGTAAACCAGAAAATTTCCTGGCATGTTGATGATGAACTCACATGATAGTAAATCACATACTTGCTGAAGTTTTTGAATTGATACAGTGTGCATGGAAGGAAGGTCATGAGCCGAAGTGGTGGATTTGGGTATGACAGTCATGATGAGATGTGATATTAAGATTGATGAATTCTAATTCTGTTTATTATGCAGAGCATTCTACTGCCCTCAGCAGGTCCTATGGTGACAAGAGGGACAAGATGCAGGAGCGACTGAGGTCACAGAGCCTCAGATGTAAGTCATAGTCAACCCTTTGTTAGCAGGGGGATATCATGTAGTGGGAGACTGGCCCGGCTCGAGACTGGCCCGGCTCACATATATTTGAGAAATCCTGTAACAAATTCTCGGTATTGCCAGTGCGCAGAAAACATCTGCGCACGCTGAGGAGCCCTGTCACAGATGGAGTGTGCCTGGGTGCCATTGTTCGCTTCCTGTTGTCTCGCGCAAGTCGCAGTTCCCATACGATTCAATGGAGTTATTTGTATGCTTTTCCATTATTACCCCTTTTTTCTTGGCTATAATTCAGCATAAAAGAGTTGAAAGTTTCTAAATTTTGCTGATTTGTGGTCACTAGAGTCATGGTTAACTACTGCAAGGCTTCAATGTGCTTGTCACATGATATAAAGCGACGAAATCTTCAACCAAAAGTACCCCTGGATAAAGCAGAGCGTGGTCTGAGTGCATTTGCAGGCAAAACCGGGGCAAGTTTGTCCCCTGAGCTATCCCATGACGCATCTAAAACGCTCTCTGTGGATGGCACTTAGGTATTGGCGATACCGAGAATTGCTTTATCACTTATCTCTATGTAAGTACATGTACACACACAGCCAAAGAATCTTGTCTGGAGTTTACTGTCACCAGTGAGCATGTGCTTTGAGGCATATATTAGCTGAAGGGCGCTATTCATGGTTTTCAAATCTACCCCTGTGGGTAGTGAATTAAGATAGATTTCTATTAAGATGGATTCAATCCAGCCAGCCATGAATCCCCATGCTTTTAGATCTTTATGTGCCTGGGCATTTAACTGTTTCTTGCCATGCTTTTTCACCTGTCGTCCATGAATTTCCCCAAATTTGACCCAAGTAAAAGTAAGCAAGCGCACACCAGAGCAGCAAATGCGCCTCAGTCCAACAGAAAGGCCAAGGTGACACAATAGGTATTTAGGGCATTAGGTAGTCTTATTCATTGGCAGTTAATTTACAGACATCTGCGCTGGTCATTAAAGAAAGCACTCCAGCAGATCAAGATGCCAATCAGAGAATAAGATATAGTAAGGGTTAACCAGCCATGTCCTGAAAACCACATTTCTACGGTTAGGTTCCGTATCCCATAATAGGTATCCATATTCATTGATAGTGTTCCATAGGATGGAATAAATACTTCTCTTTCATTTGAGCCCTATTTTGTTCATAATACTGTTGTTCATTTTGGTCACAAAACTATAGAATGCTTCTTTATTGCTGCATTTATGACAGACCCTTAAATCAGCAACCCATTCTTCAAGATTGAAGTTCATGTTTATGTTTCAAATTGGCAAATTTGTAGATTTTTTCCCCCTGATTTTGTTTAGATTTAATTAATTAAACCAGTTCCAACTAATCTTCCTTGAATATAGGATATGCTGAAAAAAAGTGTTGTCAGTTTAGAAAGGACAGGATGGTATTATCTACAGGAAAATTACTGCTGGACTTCAGAAGGGTGACAGCAGTGTTTCTCAGTATCACTAAATTAATTTTTATATTTTGAATTACATTACTCAGAACTATTCAAAATAAGCCACATTCAATTCAACTATGCTTTAGCAATCATAGGGCCACTTCAAACATTAAGTGTGTACTAGGCAACTGATGTTTATGTCATTATATATATTTTATTAATATTTAGATTGTTGATTCTGTGAAGCCTGCATACATGCAGAATGTCTTGTGTCACTTTCGTCTATGAATTCTTAATACTACCGCTTAGCGATATTAGTGGTTTTGTGCTATACAAGGTGACTTGCTTGCACATCAGACTCACAACTTTTGAAAACAATTTAGCCCACCTTGTTTGAAAACACTGATGTCATATTCATCTGTGTTGTGTGAGATTAGGCTAAGAAAAATGTTATGGAGAGAAGTTGCTGTATGGGTGACTGACTTTTGAACAGACAAAGGTCTTGAGTGTGAATATGCCGCAAACCTTTGTCTGTAGACAAGATGTTTTTGCCCACGATGTCCCTACTCACCAAGGTGCAAAACTGGAGCAAAGTGTCTCTACTAAAGTTCTTGTAAAAGTTTACAGTAGAGCAATTAACATCATTTGATTGATGTATTTTGGGTGAGGTCAGGTTTAAATCCTTTAACTTTCATACAAAAACAATCAAATTATTCTGGTAGAAGAAAAATGATTCATCCATTGCATTTTCTAACCCAACAGTATCCAAGTTTGATTCCGTTGACTGGAGAGTGGACTACATTCTCGGCTCCAGTGAGATTCAGGCTATCAATGAGCCTAGTCTACAACTCAGACTGAAGCTGCGCAACCCAGACGCGGACACCGTGGATGTCACCTCCTTTTCAGTCTCGTCAGACAAGTTCCGGATTCTCATAAATGGTAGATATGTTTGTAAATTGTCATTCCTCCACTTTGAGACTGATTTGTTGTTTGTTTTCAGTCACAACACCTTCTTTGTTATCATTTTTAGTGATTCGCATTTTAGCAAACTTTAATCTCTTTGCCATAATAATATATTAAATATTAGGCATGTGCATAATGTACTATTATAATGACCCCTGACCTCCCCCCCCCCCCAAAAAAAAAACAACAACAAATGCATGCAAGTTTGATGTGTTGTGATGCTTATTGCATACTTTGAGGTGAGTGATTTGATTTGATATACATATAAACCCTTAGGCCCGAATTCATGAAGGTGGTACAATTGAAACCATGGTTTAAACCATGGACAAAGACCGTAGTTTTTTATGGGGCGCCAAGTGTCGCATGGCCCATTTCGTTACGAAAGCAGTCATTTCGTCGACGAAATGACCATTTCGTTACAAAATGTCAACATTTCGTCGACAAAATGACTGATTTCATAATGAAATAGGCCATGTGACACTTGGCGCCCCATAAAAAACTACAGTCTTTGTCCATGGTTTAAACCATGGTTTCAATTGTACCACCTTCGTGAATTCGGGCCATTGAAGACTAGACCCCCAGTATTCTCGGGCTAGGGTAAATGAGAAATGTCTGTTATATGAAAATCAGTATGTCTTCAATGGGTTAATGAATGAAGGGAAGTATAGTCACATTTTGAGAAAAGTCAGCTTGCTGTTTTGGCAACACAAAGACTTCAAGGCATGATAACACGTATGGATGGAGTTTGTGAAGTTTGCTACAAAGTTCAAAAACCTTCCACAAAAATTCTGCAAGAATTAAAGTCAATTGATTGTGTGTATCAGATGACATGTTGTATGTCACCTCTAGCAAATTCCTGCTTTGACAGTGAATCACATAACACATGACTACCTGTAATGTCTATTGATGTGTTTAAGGCACCTTTGTGTCGCCTGAAAGCAACAACAAAATGAACAATGATTTCACCTTAAGCATTCTCCTTGGTTGACAGTGAACGATAAAAGTACCTAGTTTCCTAGGATATCTATTCAGTGCTTTACCCAAATCCAGCCATGGTGATGCCCTTCCAAAGAACGGTGCAAGGAATTGAAGGATCAATTTGAACTCAGTTAGTGGGTGTCTTGAACTACAGTTGTATGAAAGAGAATCCATTTACAGTGAAGGTAATTGGCACCCCACATTGACCATATACATTGTTGTTCTCTTGTTAATTTGTGCATGGATGAAACTGTTGAGATATGCATGATTTATTGAGCGTACCATCATTTTTAAACTTCATTTTCTGTTTGTTTTATGTGTATTTTCTGTGTCCTGTAGAGCTGAGGCAGACTCTGACACTGATGGAGGGACTGTCATGAGAAGAATACATGGAGGATTATTGAGATATATTTTTATGCAGACTAATCATTTTACTTCACGATGCATTTGAAATACAGTCAAATCTATGGTAGTGGCTACCTGCTATACACAACCACTAGAAACTCCCACAGACGACCGTGCATACAGCCACACAACCGACCAATTTGTTTACCAAGACTTGTGTTTCACTTTGTAGAGTGGTGGCAGACTCCATGTTGAGTTTTGTCTGCTGAGGTATAGTTACTATTCTTTTGACAAGGGTTTGTGCATATCATGCGTAATGGCCTTTATTGGGGCACACCAAATTGTTACTGAGAGTAAAAGAAAGTAACAATGGTAAACATCCACCCAACAGTAACCATTTTCCACACTTATGTGGTAACATCTTACAACTGTTTGCATTATATTGCATCTGAAAGACTTGCCTGAGTCATGTATTTGATAGAATCAGTGTAGTGATAACATAAAATCTGTCCCCAATATGTTGATAGTGGCCACCTGTGTATGAAGGTCTTTTTTGTGTGTGTGCTTCAGTTGAATAATGGCTATGTATAGGTTTGATTGTACTTAAGTAAAACACATGTATCATGAGTTGAAATTTCATTCTATGACCTAGGAAGAGGTGTGACTTGTCATTTCATGCCATTTCAGTGATGCATTGATTCTTTTTGTGTCAGCTACTGGTATCATGGGTGAGGCATCCTGGTGAAGAGTGCTCACAATCTTGTCCTGCTGAGATGAATAAAACAATGTTAAGGAATTTCAATTCTCCCTGTAGCATATAACTGTAAAAACTCAAAAAGCAGGGGTGCTATTCAATCATCTGTAACAGTGTGTCAACAATGCTGTGCCAGTGCACAGATGCCAGTGCACAGAGCGAGCTTTATTTGACCGCACACAAAAACATGGAGCACTATTTCTACCTCCAAACTACCACAGTTTTGTCAATTTTCTCAGCAGTTGTTACAATTGTTTTGAAGTGACAGTGTTTAGTCATGATAACAAGGGAAAAATTAGATGCGATTACCGCATATATTCTCTGTGTGTATGTGACCCCACTTGACCTCCGTGTGTTGCATGTGGGTGCATAAAATCACCACATTCATTTGCTGTATGTAGGATATGGCCAGCGTACAAACCCGACCCCTAGTGATGAAATGTTTACATTTTTACGCATTGGGGAGCATTCAAACCCTTTCCTTGATTTGTGCAGCAAATGGCAGGATGTGAGGTTGAATTGTGTTAAAATCTACCAATGGGTACTTCCTCATTAAATCAAACACATACATTGCACTGCTGTCACTTGGGACAAAATATTTCAACATAGAGATAGCACTGTCTGGCTTGTGTTAAAAGACTGATTTTTTTTTACCAGTCTGACCATTTGCGATCTATTTACATTAAAAGTAACACTTAGAACAGTGTTTCACATACTGTATTTATATAATGCTAATGTCCAAGCTTTGACATACTGTCGCCTGCATGGCAGATGGGTCCAAGCACAAAATGTCACCCCCAAATCAAATTTCTGTTTGTGACATAATTTGACAGAGTCTTGAATACTCTTTCATAGAATATGATGTCATCATCATTTTTTGTTGTTTTTTGAGCCTCCAAGCCTTAGGGCCCTTCTGCCATGCAGGTGACAATTGCATCAACCTGTGGGAATTCATCTTCCCAAATACATTTAGTAGTTTATGGCTGCCTGTTGGCCCATTATGAAAGTCCACAGTGCTGTTATTATGCCAGAGTGCCTTGCGCGAGATTGAAAATAATTCATCCAGCATTAAATTGAAATCCATTGCTGTGGTCAAGGTTCAGTGAGATTGTAGGTAGGTACCACCTAATGAGACTGTGAAGAAATTGTAGTAAATCCACTAGTGATCATTTCTATACATCTATATGACTATATTTTGCTATAATTTATCATAGTTGAAGATCTGATGTCTGTTCTCACACTTTATGACGTAAAGATATGTGTTGTACTGTACATGATATTTCCTACTTGGGTTTAACACGTAGAGATATGTCAATTTGATCCTCAATGTTACTGTAGAGTTTACCATGCAAATGTTAGTGTTACTTTTGTACATGACTACAAAGAATTGCATTTTTAAATGTATGACATGGATTATGTTTCTTCAATACAATTCTGTGAGTTTAAGTAAAGTTTCAGTGTGAAATAATTGGTAAAGTGTGAAAATTTATATAGTGATGAAATTTTTAGTGACAATTCATTCAGCTACAGCTTATACATGTAGTACGTGAACTTATTCAGTTAACAGGCAAGTGTTCATAATAGTGACCCATACAGCAGGACAGGGTGTGCCACAAATTATAACAAAGGAGCATCTCATATCAGTCATACATGTATATAAACACTCCTGAAGTACAATTAATCTTGACTACTATGATATATAGATTTATTGTAATATTGTTGTTAGCTGTTTTCATCACCAGTCGAATCTTCATGTTTAATAGAAATGTAAGTCTTTGTACATTCCATGGAAGTTCACAGTTCAAACAAGAATTCTTCCAAAAGAGGGAGTCACTTTAATGGAAATGAGTGAAGCAAAGAGGTAGATAAGGGAAAACTTCAAGCAAACACTTAGAAAGTCTATTGGCAATGTCTAAATGATGATTAAAAATTTCCATCAGACTTTTTTGTCAAGGAACTAAGATGCTACTTGGTACTTACGTAGTATGTATATTACATTGTATATATATATATGCTGAAAGATTTCATGTTTTGATTACATGATGTTTTGAGAGCCTAAACTTTCTAGCGATTAATTGTCTATGAATGCCAAAATTTAGACTACCCTGCTACTTATGTTTCACAGATTCACTTGGAAGATTCATCTGCTTTGAGTAAATTCTCTATTAATGTTGAAAAAAGAAAAGAAAATGAAAGACATGTTGTTCATAGTATACTTGCAATAAAGTTACAGCTTATATACCCATGAAATTATTTCAGTATCGTATTGATTTGCAACCCCTCCACTGGAATTTCAAAAAGACTATTACCCCTGGGCCATGTCAGTTTATAGGGACTTGCCAGTGCATTCCCTTGAGGTGACATAATTTACCGCAGATGAGTGCTTGTTGCCTCCCCCCTGAGGTGCTGATCTGCACCATTATGACTGGAGATCAGTGTTTGCCATTCCCCCTTGCCCTTGGTATTAACTCTTTATGTCTGATTAGACGAGTGTCGTTAATATCAAGCCATGTATAACAGCTGTGTCCCCACACATGAGGAAGAAGCCATTGTCAAAGATGAGGCGATGGGGCCAGTGGTGATGTTATTATTTTTTTTTTTCCATATCTACAGTTCTTTACGAGATTTTTCTTTTCTACAAAATTTTGCAGGAATCATTCTCAGAAACAAGGGATCCTAAGTACATGTAGTTCAAATAGTACAGTACCAAAGGGACCACCACTGTGTGTCAAACAGTGAATTTCAAGCATCATATTAACCAGACGAAGGAGTGAGACAAGTTGGGTATTTACATGTTCTACTTGGTAGCTATTTTGATATCAAGGGTAGGATGATATCAAACTGTAAGTTATTAAGCAATTACAGTTTGAGTGTCTTTGAAAAATGATTTCAAAATGCGTTACAGACTCTGGATACTTGTGAGACTGGTTGATTTCGGTTTTTATGCAAGAGACTAACTTATGTAACATGAATACTGTTGTGATCTGATCACTTTGCCATTAATACTTCTTGATTTTCTGCTTAGTAAGTTTCACTCCAGCATGCAAGAAAACACAAACCAACAAACAAGGTCACCTTGCTATCTGCCTCTTCTTCTTATTTCTGTAATGATATCAGATTTCATATTACTTTGTTGCATGCTACATGTTGACAGTAAGATATATAATATGTGTATAGCTCGAAGTATTGTTGAATATGTTTCAGCCATCTAGGCATGGAATCTAATGGGTGACGAAGCAGTGCATTTTTCCTTTTCGTGTTATTGTTATTAATGATAATAATAATAATAATAATAATAATAATAATAATAATCATAATAATCATAATCATAATCATAATCATAATCATAATCATAATCATGATCATAATCATAATCATAATCACAATAATAGTAATAATAATAATAATAATAATAATGATAATATTGTTGTATTTATCCACAGTGGCCTCTTGAGTGTTGCCACTGCTTTACCAGAGGGCCCTGCCATTATTATTACCCCCAACGGTGCTAGGAACCCATTTATAAACCTGGGTCGAGAGGGACATAGTGGATAAAAACATCTTGTCCAAGGACGTAAGCACTGGGCGGGAATTTAACTCGGGGTCCTACGATTAGGAGTCGAGAGTTTTATCCACTATGCCACAGCGCCCCACATATGCTATGCCTTGTTGTTATCGTTCAGCTGTTTTGTTTAATTGTGGTTATTGCTGTTGTTGTTATTAGTTTTGCTTTGTTTTGCTTTTACTTGCATTAAAGGGGCCGGAGTGGAGGGGGAATGGAAATGAAAATGCACGTTCGTTTGCTGACATCGCATTACCTACTTCGGCAATTATACGCATCACTCTGATTTATACGATGAAATTGTGTGAAAAAGTGAGCATGTTTGTGTGTGTGTGGGGGGGGGGGGGGAGATGGAAAAGTATTTTGTTTGAATGTGTGTGAGATTGTGTGTTCGTGTGTGTGTGTCCATGCACGCGCTTGAATTTTACTGAAACATGAGTTGACAATAAAAAAAAAACCAGGTGGTTTGTGCAAAATCTGTTCAATATAATTATGATCACAATGAATAATAATGATAACAATGATTACAGTGATGATAATAATGATAACGATAGTAATAATGATAAGAAGAAGAAGATGAAGGAAAAAATCATGGATAATATATCAAAAAATCTTGAATACTCAAATAATACAATATCTCTTTCACGGTAAATTTTCTAACTGGCATGGACAACGCGCAACACTCCCACCTGTACACAATACTGTCGAATGCAATATAAAGATTTGTCATAATTGTTCATGTATATTATAAGCCGTGCATTCTGAAGTTTGCAAACTTGCTTTCTTGAAGAGTCAACAGTTACGACCTGACAATAAAGTAGCATACAACAAAGTTTGCAACGTCATATTCCACATTGAAAATCAGTCACGGTTTATTTTCTTTCACTGCATTCAACATTTTAGTTCTGATATCAATGTATAGTTTACACCTCCATTGCATATTCTTCTCTTTGACCATAAAACGTAATAACGTTTGAAACGCGTGTATGATAGAGCCTTTCAGAAGCATTAACACTCCTCTATCGTCTGTAAAAGAAATACAACAAACGAAATAAGTGTGGGTCCACCATCATAAAGAATAAATTGATGAAACTTTGTTTTGTAGATAGGTCAGTGACTAGCTCTGTTTATTGTAAACAAAAATAGCAAGACAACCTTTATGATACAGCTCCCAACTAAATTATTGCTATTCATATGGATTGCAGCTTTTGACGAATCATGGCACAGAGACGATTAGCAAAGTGATGAGAAGCGGAATAGAGAGTTTTGATCTGTGATGTCATCGGAGAATGATGAGAATATCGTAGATTGAAAGGAAATCAAATGCAGAAGATTGCTGCATCTTATGTGGTATACAGAGGCCGAGAGCTGCTTTTGACGGTCAGGAAAATTTAATGACGGATACAATTTTGGGGAGACGTCGTGCGGAAAATATATATCCATGGCGAAAGGTCATCCACAATGCTGCCCTCGTGTGACGACAGATCAAAAGGCTGGAAAAAGAATATTTCATCAGCGATCATCGCCAACGGGTAGTGATGTCCAAGGCAGAAAAGAGAGAGGTATTGCAACTATCCTTTTAGACTTATACATTCTATAATCAGTGCAAACATTTCCAGTGTATTCGTGGTCAGATATGACATGTTAATATCAAAACCTAATCAGTCATAATATAATACAATCCACAATTATCTGCCTTTCTCCAGATGGAAACAATCCAAGGATATCTGAAAACTTTCTTTTAACCATTGGAATCGTATGATTTACGTTTATTTTCCCTTGGTGTAGATGTGTTGGGGGAGGAGGGGGGGGGGAGTGGGAGGAGGGGTTCAAAAGACAGAATTTCCAATGTAGCTACATACATGTATATTTATGATATGACCTGATTTTTCTATGATCGTTGATCATCAACAGTCCAACGTCCTTTGCTTGGCAGCCACGATAGCTCATCATTATCTTCAGAGAATGTTAAGTTGCAACTATAGTGCCTCTAACTGCCGCTTCGAGTGTACACCGTATTATCTTTCTACATGCGAAAAATAATTGTGCGCGTGGGTTACTGCTGTGAATACAGCGTGTAAAAATTATACGTATTTCCTGAGGTGATACTGCAGCATGCGCGACAGTGCCAAAGATAACTACGCAGCTAGATATTCGGCTTTGGGGTACACACTAAAAACCCCGCAAGCAAAACTCGTTAAAAAAAAAAAAAAGGTTCATTTCTTTCTTTTCTTTCCGGACTTCTTTCCCGACTTTGCAGATTTCTTCGACTTTCCAGATTTACTCGATCTGGATGACTTGGACGATCTTCCTCGGCCCTTCTTGTCCGCTGATGGCAGGTTTTTGGGCTCCACGTACTCCACACGAGGTCCCTGACATTTTTTCTGCATGCGCATCAAGAAAAGGAGTACAAAAAGCGGCATAAAATCACTGTACAGAACTTCCATGTATAGGATCAAAAGTTAATTTTGGTTGAAGTCGACTTCGTGAACAAGTTCTTATCATTATCATGAGGGAAATTTTGAGTTATGCATACTGTCCAACCGATAGCTATCACTGGCATAGTCAGTGAAAAGATTATCCAATACATGCTATAAAAAAACAATAAACTTCTCAAAGAAGCAAAATAACTATAGCAGGATCCACTGTGAAGTAGCAAAATTTGGCTCTTGTGTAGAATCAAAACAATATTGATGTGATCTCGAGTTACTCTCCATGGTACGTAATTATCATACGTATTTCTAATGATAGTGTGACGAAACCGCAAACGATCATGAATGAAGAAATGAATTCAGTCATGTACCACAAAAGTTCAAAATTTATATCATTCATGTAAAATTACAAGCTAATGGAATGCAGTTTAAGGGCACATGACTAGATTACCCTATAGAGCTGTCTAATAACATCGTCATGATGGTGTCACTGTTCTGCCACGGGGTCCATCCTATCTGACAAAATATGCTTTTCTTTCACCATTACACCGACTTCTCGAAAATTATTCTGGCTGTGCTCGAAGATGGCTTATGTGGCTGACTTGAGATGAGAAGTGAGAAATGACAAACAGCTAGGATTTCTCTCTAACTCACCTGGTTACAAGTGCGGCACCTCGCCGATTCCAGCATTATCCCAGTGAAGTCCCCCCTCATACAGGCCTTACAGTATCGTGTGCCGCACCATTTGCATTGGTAAGTCTGGATCAAAATCACGGATATGACATTACCATATCATAATATAGCACAAGGTGTAATATTGAGCATGAAATTACACTACATTACGTATAACACAAGCATGTAAATATAATGCATATTCACGTCTAAACACATGCTAACAGATAAGCCTAATGATATGACATGCACAAAGGAGATCCTGACATTGTTTCGCATTTTTAGTTTGTAGTTGATTTCGGAATATGCCTCTACCACTGAGCATTGAATAACGATATTCAAATTGCATTGACAGTTTGTTGTTGATTCATCAAGCTATTGCCACCGTATATGGCCTATCTCGTGATGTAGGACGTCGCCGCGAGTCTGCGACTCGAAAGACTAAAAAAATGGCTTTTTGCGCTCTCGCCAAAAAGGCGACTCATAGGGCAACTTCCGAGATTATCTCCAAACAATGTGACAAAGAAGTCGCGGGGACGTCTCCGCGACGTCTCTTATAGAGACCTTCTCAGTTGCGGAGACATCGGGAAACGTCTCCACATCGTCGCCGGTAAGTCGCCGCGGGTCTCCGCAAGGACAAATCTATAAGTCGCGGACAAGCTCCGTGAGTTGGCTGCAACTGAAGAGACGTCGCGGAGACGTTTCTGAGACCAGCTGGGTACTCGAAGTCTATTTAAAATCGCATATGCTCGATTCTCTCGCGACTGCCCTGAAATCCAGCTAGTCCCTATTAGGAGACGTGAGACGTCTCTGCGACCAGTGAGACTCGAATCGCCACCAGGTTGTAACCTATAGTCTCCAAGCCAATCGATCCTATTATACCCACTGTCAGAGGAAAAAAAGTGATGCAGTTACTAGCCCTGTATTCTCCAGATCATCAAAGTAGTCTTTTCTTCTTCTTCTTCTTCTTCTTCTTCTTCTTCTTCTTCTTTTAGGGATAAATGGAGTTGGGAGTTGCCCTACAAGCAAGAAAACATGCAAGTAATCATATTTGCTTTCAGACACAATTAAGTTTGTAATAGGGCGTTGGAAACATCCTTTAAAAAATGTAATTAATTTGGATGCCCATATAGAAATTAAAGCACAGAAAAGGGAGAATTACTTTCAGTAAATCGTGCAGGATAACGACAAGTTCATGACTAACCTTGCCGAAAAAAAAAATCAGTGATTTCACAGATCTCAATCTCAGCCTAGCCTAAAGATATCATTATGTTACCTGGAGAAAGAATACAAACTAAGTTATGCGTATTATATAGCATGACTTATGCAGGGAGATGCACCTCCCTGTGTATGCGTGCCAGACTCAGGCTGTTATGTTGCCGAGAAACGAGAAAAACGTGAAGATTGTTGCCCATGACTATCACTTAACGCGCTTATGGTTACTGAGGATAGCCAATCCGATCAGAAATAGAAGAGTTCCTTTTGTAATCTTGCTTTGTCGTGTATTAAGCTGCATTATCTCTCACAAGAATTGCCCTTTATATCCAGAGGAGCTGGCTTTTGGGGTGGTTTGAAGATTAACGGCTTCACAATAAACGACGTACAGCTGTTTTCCAAAACACGCGAATTGTTAGCTGGACAAAGGGAACTCATACAAAACTATACACAAATGTTTTAGGTCCAAAGTAAGATAGTCATCCTCTCTGAACGTTGTCTGCTTTTTGGGATGTGATCGCAACAAATTCAGAGCTTGAGAGGGGGAAATCGTCAACTTTATAGTTTCAGATGAAATCTGTCCTATTTATGCTTATAATAATGTAGTAGCGTTTGCAATTACTCATGTAAATTTTAATGCTACTGGTATTTTGAATTGTGTTGACAGTCCGGGAGGTTGTGTACTGCAGGTCTGATTCGTTTGGCACCAACATTCTGCACGATCGGGACCAATTCGGTTTGGTTACTATGCTGTTATGGTATAATTTCTAATTGGGGGGGGGGGGGGAGCTTCAAGTATGCCTAACCATTGAAAGTGCTTTTGTTCTTCTTTGGAAGCCAACCAGTTATGGCCGCCATATAAGTTACAGTGCTCTGAAGTCGGATTCATCTGTATGTATCTCCTTTATTTGAAAACCATGCAGATTACATATTCTATGTTGCAGTGCAACAGGGTGTCGCTATTGCAAGAAATATTATGAAAGCGAGAATATCAAAAGTCTATGGCCATATCAGCATTTTTCTTTTCTGTGAGGGGGTAGTGAAATGTCCGTAGTGATTATAATTTATTTTTCGTAAGTAAATCCCCTTCGTTGCCTAAATTCGCGTTAGGGACACAATGTATACTCACCGTGTCTACCGTTGGACAGCCCCATCGACACATATTGCATACAACGACTAAGAGGTATATTATCAAGTTTATCCTTTTCCAACACAGTCGTGCACTCAGATCACGTCGAGAAATGACATCAAGGTAGAGCAGTTGTTATAGAACCAGTTATTACAGTGCGGATGGGTCATTTCCAAAGTCACCCTGTTGTAACCGGTCGTATAATATGGCAATCCTTGTGCAGGATCTGGAAGAATTTAGCTTCACATCGCTGTGCGAGTCTGGTGTAATATTACAAGCTCGGAGACCAGTGACTGGAGAGAAGTGCAAATATTATGGCTTGTTGGCATCCACACATGTGAAACGTTCATATAAAGCTATTATTCCTTGCAATGGGTCCCGGATAGGAGCTCTCGACCTACGGACTTGCCCCGTGCGACGCGTCTCTGGTTGCTACGCACTGCTGGGTTCGCGACAGAGGTACAGGGCCTAAGAAAAAACATTGTTGTTGTCCCAGGTGCGTGCATATCAAACTTTAAAGGGGTCTCCTCTCTCTCTCATTCTCCTAGAAAATCGATCGGAATATTCCGTCTTCGTACTTTCTTTTGGTAGACGAGAGAGGATCCCTCCCTCCCCATACTAGTTCATAATTCCGCGATATGAACATACCTCCCCCTTTTTTAGCGCCACTTGATTTCTGATTAATAATAGTAGACATTTATAGAGAGCCTTTACAGTGTATCCTCGCAATAAGTTCCACCTTTTCCACCAATGATTGAACAAAACAAAGGAAAGCAAATTTCTCCATTCTGCAATATTACAGCTCTGAATTTAACCCTGAAATGTGGACTGCCATGAACGTTGCCTATACAAAAATTAAGGTCACGTGGTGTCATAATATGCAACTTTGTTCTTTGATTATCAAGCCACCTTTCACATTCTGCAAATAGGCTTTTGCTTCAATCTTTGCTACGATTCAGACTTTGCACAAAGGAAAAGATAGGTGGGGTAGGAGAAGACAGAGGAAAGAGAGGGAGGGAGAGGGAGAGACAGAGCGAGTAAATCTAAACAATGTCATAATTGCTTGTGGTACATTGATGGAATCATCAAGATCATAGCACTGTTCTGAATCATTCATACCAATTCTTTTGACCTTATTTCTGACACACACACACACACACACACAAAAACACACACACACATATATATATATATATATATATATATAATATACATATATATATATGTAATATATATATATATATATATATATATATATATATATATATATATGCCTGTATATCGCATTGCGATGTCGATATGCCCTCTTGCGGATGTTAAAGACCGCACACAAAATCGATTGCCGGAGACTGCATTTCGCTGCCTCATTGGAAAAACAGCGGGCATTCTTTTAGAGAAGGTCGATCGCCTGTAGCAGCGAAGCACTCAACAAGAGGGTATCACAGTCACCATTATTTAGGTTTTGTAGGTGCTCACCATTCATTACCATTCTTGTCCTTTAATCGTTAGAGCTCGTTGGAGTTAAAAGGAGAATTCCTTGTTCTTTGTCGGGTACCAATCGATGCGAACACAAATCAATATGATATACTGCAAGACGAGAAAGTAAAGCGATAAGCACAGTATAAATTGTCCCTACGACTCATAATGGTCATTAGTTTCACTTCACTTAGTTTGGATGAATGTTACACGTATAGCTGAATCAATACGACAGACCTCATCCCTAATTTCGAAAAAACGAAATTAAACAAAGCAGAAGCTTGTGAAGGAATTATGTTCATATTTATACTTCCGTATATATTCGGGCATTTATCATAATCATAATACGTCTGCATGTATATGTGATATATCAACTTCGTGCAGTTTTACAACATTTTACCAACGCAAATTAAACTTACTTTTTTTTTTCTATATTTGCACGCCACTTACAACAGAGGTACAGAAAAGAGGACAACTATAGTGATCGCGAGTGACATGTCAGCAAAAAGAAAAGTTATCAGAAAATGACTGCTGTCTTTATCATATCATCCAGATATGAATCCGAAAAAAATAACAAATACTAGTATACAAAATGCGAGCTTCCTAGCTGTCACAGTAGTCTTTATGGCTGGTAATAGTATTGTAAATCTATTAAGTCACCCCTTTTATTAAGCATTTATTATCTGCCACCATGCGACTTACCACCACCCCTTCTCGGTAAAGTTTAGCATTTTTATCTTTTTTTAAGGAAAAGAAAAATGTGAATGATGCAGCAAGCGTACCGGTTGCAGTACAGCATGACAATTATTGTGTGTCGCTTTGCATATTCCTCTATACTCCGTGTGAGCAAAGAAAACATCTGATGTTGAAAGATTAACGTGCTAAAGTAAATGAGTAAGAGAACAATATTGTCACTTATAATAGATGTGAAAAATCATGTTATCACAGTGAGTTCATGACAATGCTTTGTCATACTGGCCTCTGAAGCTGGCTGGAAAAATTCGACACAATAATGGAGACCCGAGCTTAATTTGTAACATGCAATATTGTATACATTACATAATAGTGTATTCCTAACATTATTCCTCCATCTCTCTCTCTCTCTCTCTCTTCTTCTTCTTCTTCTTCTTCTTCTCCTTCTTCTTCTTCGTCTTCCTCTATCTCTCTCTTCCCCTCCCCTCCTCTCTCCCTCTCTCAATTATGTTTCATATACAATCTTTACGTAATGGTTTCATAAAATGTCCCTCCCCTTGCAACCAGTGGTATATACACCTAGAATCACCACATTCTTTGTATCATGACTGTGATATGACTTTCTATTCGTACCCTACGTTGAAATGGCAAATAATAATGATAATAATAACCCAATCTTATTTTACAATATACCCTAGAATCAGTTCCACCTCCCTGCTAGAATGTTTTCCATTTTATCAAACTTGCATTTTATCGGACTTTTGTATTGTTTCAATAACACTCCTTTCTACTGTCCCGCTACTCTGTTTCTTTGGTTTCAATATTGCAAAACACTATAAGACGAGACAATACAACAAAATATTTACAATACAATACAATACAATATTAGTATTTCTATAGCGCTCTTACAAATAGTACAAATGTATCACAGCGCTTCACAAATCCATCTTTCACTCGTAAGGTAGGAGAAAAGAAAGATAGGAAAAAAAATACAACAAACAAGGAGAGAAAGAAAATAAAGTACATAATGAATCAATCAGTTATTGAAAAGGAAAGTCTTCAACGACTTCTGGAAAACTGACAGAGATGGTGATTCCCTGATACTTTGAGGGAGCTGATTCCATAGGCGTGGGGCAGCTGCTGAGAAGGATCTGTCTCCTGTCCGAGTAAGAGTCATAGGGACAGACAGCCGGGTTGGGTCTTGGCCTGACCGCATTCCTTGTCTTTTAGATTGGTGACGTGAAAGTAGACTCATGAGGTAAGATGGAGCACAATTCTGAAGACATTTGTACGTGATTTCAAAATAATGAAAACGTGTGTGAATATAAAATGACCCTGATTTACATATAGGCCTAATGTTTAAAGGGAATGGCTAGTAACTGATCAGTGGGAATCAGTGGGAATGCTGGAGGATGATTGTTCCAATCCTTGTGGAGTTCATTTAAGAGTACATTATATATCTATTGTTGTGCGAAAATCATTCGCTTCAGAATGGTCTCATATTCAAGTAATGTGCAGTTTAATGTTTCCAGGTTAGCGTGCCTGGTCAGTTACGGGGCATTAATCTGCACATTACTTGAATATGAGACCATTCTGAAGCAAATAATTTTCACACAACAGTAGATATGGTACTCTTAAATGAATCCCACAAGGATTGGAACAATCATCCCTCAGCATTCTCACTGATTCCCACTGATCGGTTACTAGCCATCCCCTTTAATTGGTATATTGTAATTAATCAAGCGCAAAGTTCATAAGGATCTCTCACGCCTGTCAATGAACGATACTCTGTGGGATCTGCAAACGAATCAAGGCCGAATGAATGACCATTACGGAAAATGGAACTTTAGTACACAAGTACACACACATATATATTTTTTGTTTTATGATATTCTTTATTTGAGTTTCATTCAATGTCAAATTCATATTAACAATAAAATTAATATATATATATATATATATATATACACACGCACGCACACACACACACACTCTCTAAAACAAATCGAGTGAAAATATTCACTCTTAAAAGAGTGAATTTAGAGTGAAATTGGAGTGAATTTTGAGTGAAAATGTTCATTTTCACTCATTTTGGAGTGACCTCAGGGATCACTCGAAGATTTTGGAGTGATCCCTGAGGTCACTCTAAAACGAGTGAAAATGAACATTTTCACTCAAAATTCACTCCAATTTCACTCTAAATTCACTCTTTTTTTGTATTCACTCTTTTAAGAGTGAATATTTTCACTCGATTTTTTTTTAGAGAGCACCCTCACACACACACGCATACACACACACATCTGTGGCGGATCCCCGCGGGGTGCACCGGGCGCGCGCTCTCTTTAATTTTAATTAAAACAAAACAAAAACATTTAATTTAATTAAAACAAAAGAAATAAAATGGAAAAAATGGGGGGGGGGGGCGTGTGCCCTCTCTTTAATTTTGTGAAGGCGCCCCGACTTTACGAAATTACTAGACCCGCCCCTGCACACACGCACACACACACATGGACACGTGTATGATATTCAGTGATTGTCTTAATCTGTGAAAATATGTCTATCAAAGATATAAGGAAGACAGAATGGATGAGCTTTGATCTAATGATTGAATCAGCATAATGTATTTTTAATCGTTTTATCACTGGGTTTCTCTAATTACTTTTTGACAAACTCACATTTTGGATGGTATATAGGCTCCTACAATATTTTTGTGATTTCAAAATTCATTGAATTTCTAGTATTTCGCATTTGATGTGTAAGGTGATCTTTGAAACCAAAATATGAATTCGAATAATGTTTGTCAATGAGCAGTTGCTTAACAACATGCACTGCTTGCTCTTTTTTACGCCGTAAACCGATACGTTTGGGACTCATTACACCATGAATACTACAGTAATTGCCCCAGCACTTCCAGCACGTCAATGATCTGCTTTAATTCCTACACATTTGCACATATGATCTTGTTCTGTCAATAGATGCTCCCTTCACGTCTTAGTTCACATTCTAGAAACGATGATCATCTAATATTTCAACCTCGAAAACCGCAGTTATAATGCACAATCAAAATTGTTCGCGAGAGGTAGCAGACTACATTTTCTGCGTGTTCTCACATACCGGACATAATATTTATCCGCACCGACAACAAAAATACAGATTAACTCTTGAGATTAACCCATGATTTTGGTATCTGAATAGGAAAATCAGGATTATCTCATTCGAACAGCGCATACTAGAAGACACGCACTTATGGGAAATAAAGTGGATTCATAGAATTATATTATGGCGCGTAGTCACACCATTTGGCTTGTGTGAGTGAAACGTTCGACAAGCTGGCGACAGTAGAAGTTTTATTATGAAAAGAGTTTTCTGTAGTGTTAAAATTTGGCACAAAAGAAAAACAATATGATAATTTTTTATAAAAAGATTTTATGTAACAAAATTTATATTTATTATGGATATATAGTTTGTCTTATAACTTAACGCATCATATTTTAAATATTTAAACTGAGGAAGTACTAGTTTGGCAACTTTGACCGAAATCTCCGACTAAAACTACCCTATTGACAAACTACGCTGCCGTGTTGTGTTTATTGCAGAGCCATTGACGCTTATTGCCTGCCAGAGATAGGGTCTACGTTGTTTACCCCCCTGACATGAAATGGGCCCACACTGCATAGGCACGGCGCTCGTTGCTTGTCCCAGGCCCATTGCTCATGATCTGATCGCAACCCGCACTTTGCATGATCGGCTGGCTTAATACGAGAACAAGCAACCAGCTTGGCTCATTCAGTATTGGTGAGTGACTGTCTTGACGCTGTTACATGATATGCGTGCAAACTAATGATTGCCTGTCTTGTGGCTACCGTTGGTAATCTTAGCCTTAATCTTATTCTTAATCTTTGCTAGTGAACATGGCCATGGTGAAAGCTCAGTTTCTCCGTCGCGTCACTCCAGACTCGGCTCACCACTGGCATTGCACTGGCACTGCACTACACTGTCACTGCACGTCCTGAATTCAACTGCAGCCAGGTTGTTGTTGTTGTTGTTGTTGTTGTTGCCGTTGCTGTTTTTGTTTTTGTTGAGTTTTTTGGCGCTTCTCAGTCAGACTTGACTGTTTACGCACTCTGGTGCGTTAGCAGTTGTGCTTGTACAGTGCAGTGGCTGACTGGGCTGAGGCTGAGCTATCATGGGTTGGCTTGTCGCGTGTCGAGTCCTGCAGGCCCCATTTCATAAAGTAAAGATGTTGGGATGACAACTCTTGCTGGAATGACAACTTTCCACAGCAAACAGCCAATCAGGACAGTCCGGGAAACCCGCTTATGAGGACCGCTCCCGCGTACGAGGACTGCCCCGCCTCATGAGGACCGCCCCCACGCCTCATGAGGCCCGGGGGGGAACGCCTCATGAGGCCCCCTATTCACTTCTTATTCATCTCACATCTGACGTATAAATTGTCGCAACTTTGCACGGTGATTTTTTATTACACACACATGTCCACTATCCATGATGAAAAGAAGAAAAAAATCCTGTCTGTTTTTTTTTTCTTCAAAAATCGAGTTTTAATCAACCGATGCAGAGCGCCCATCAAAACACGGGCGCCAGCGTAGTCGCACAATGCAAGACTGCCGCACCTAGCGGCCTGATCCGACTACTCGGATCAGGCCGGTAGGTATTGTAGTCGAGTCATGGGTGGCTTGTGTTATGGTCTAAATTATTCACTCCGCCCCTTCCCCTGCAATTTTTGGAAAATAGACATGAAGTTACCCCCTCTAACTAGTTACAACAAGTCATTTTTTAGCACAGTGTAAAATCGCAGTAAGGCCAAAAAAAAAAAATTGTTACATTGGCGTAACATGAGATTTTCAAATAGGGTCGGTCGGGCGGATTTTTTTTTCGTTTTTTTTGTTTTTGTTTTTGCTACCTGCATTTTACGTGTAAAACTCGTGCTCAGCTCAGTAAACAGTTACAACTGCTGCACCGAATGTGCTGTGTTCATCTATTCTACAAATCATTTATGAGGCCGATATTACTGGAATTATACCCCTTCACAGAATTTAAAGATGTTGAAATCCCTATCCTGAATGTTTTCACTTCATATTTTACTATTTTGACTTAGATAAGATAGATGCAAATTGACCCATATGTACGATCTTTTCATCGCACACGGCGATCTCTATTACAGTCCCACATATACAGATTCGTGTAAGTTCTCCACACAAGAAACCTATGGCAAAACTGTGCACAATACATCGCAGTCTGAATGCTACGTATACACTGAATAAATCTTGTTGGAGTACGTGTCCGTGTTGGAAACAGATGACGTACTGATCAAGGAAGGCTTATGCGAGGCGCTAGATCTCTCCCTCGTACATCCGATATCCCCAGAGCCGTTTCCACTTCCGGGTTTGTGCGATCGCGATCGCAATCAACAAGATATTTGATATCGATAGCAAAAAAAATAATAAAAAAACATGGGGTCGGCGGAATTTTTAGGGTCGGGCGGGTTACGCCAATGCAACAATTTTTTTTTTTGGGCCTAATTCCGGACACAATTTTTGCAATGGAATATACAAGTGCATGTAAATTATTCGACGTCTTTTACATATTGCATCGTCCATGCACCGGAATTTCAATTCGTGGCCACAATTGTACCGAGCGGACGACAGAGAGAACATTGACAAATGAGGCTCAAATATCGTTTTGTACAGTAACAATTTATGTGATAAAATCGTGTGATAGATTAACATCTTCTTAGTAATTGAAATCTGAGGTGAAATTTGAAATTCTTAGTGTTTCTAAATTTTGTGTCGCATTTTTGGCGATTTCGACCCCTACAATGCTCAGTAAGGCTAGTCTATGCAGTCCTGCACGTATTGAATGTCATCTATACGCAGAGATGTGTGCGTCCAAAATTTACTGTCCAGTAATTGTGGACAAGGCCCAAGCTGTAGGGCAATTGGCAAGGCCAGAGGAACCAGGGCAGGGGTTGTATTTTAGGGCTGTAATTTACACAAGTTTGACTTCGAAAGGACTCTAACCCTAACATGCCATTTGTACGGAATACTCAGTAGACCATCTAGGCCCCTATTCAAGAAATGATATGGTAGCTTAAAGGCACAATTTACCATTTGCAGATGAAACAAAAACCCAGCATTAGTGCTTTGAAATACAATGTAGTTCCAAAATGTGAGTTTTGGATAGAAACAACCACTGTAAAAATTTGAATCCGTACAATCAATGTTAAGTAATTGTTAAATAGACAAAATATAAACAACAGTTATAATAAAAATGTTGCCAGACTAAACCGTCTACAGTTATGGTTTAATAAGAAAAATACTGATATCTCTTTATATTTTAGGCTTTATTGCAAAAATTTGGTATGGTAGGATGTTTTGTGATACAACAGACCTACGCATATGCGTCAAATGTGATATCTTGAAAATTTTTTGATCACTATTCCCAAAGGTAAACAGGACCTTTAAGGTTGGAATGGAATGAGCAAATTCGGGGCACATTCCATTATGGGATGTAATATAAGACCACCTACAATGTACAAGTTCAAAGTCGGCTTAGAATTAACTGTACAAATTGCTGCAAGCAGGTGTTGTATACATTGCAAAGAATTTGCTCTGATAGTGATGAAGATAAGAGGGTTAATGGAGCAAGTCAAGGAACTACTGTAAAACGAATGTTAGCGCGCATTTTAGTTTCGTGAATTTCATGAGTGCCAACATTCGCGAAATAAAAATGCACGCGATTGTTCTTGCCTACACAATATGCATTAAAGATCAGTGGCAATTTGCGAAAATTTCATGCCGCGAGAAAGGTCGTCGGCTCCAATTCGCGAAATTTCCATGCCGCGAATATATCGTGTTTTACTGTATACGACTGTAGTGTATAGTGTATATGTGAGAGACAGGTGCAATTATGATCCACGTGGTGTGAGTACATGTACACATGTGTATGCACCCTAGAGAGGAATACAACGCAATAATCAACTCTCTTTGTTCAGCCTACATTGAGTTTGTTACTTGTAATTTCACATTACATGCTCGCGAGGTATAGGCTTTCTCTCTCTATCACCATCTCCCTATTGCTTTTCTTCACTTTTCTTATTCCCTAATTCGCTACTCAAACGTGAATAAATTATTTTCAATCCCGCCTCCCTTCCCTAACGCATAACCTGCAAAAGAACATAATATATACATAATACCTGAATCCTAGGGGAGCACCAAGCTTCGACGGCAAGACAGAACGGACGGAGAGAACTGATGACTTACGTACGCGCCTGGAAACCACCCTCACGAACTGCTTCTTGACATGCCGGAACCATTACCGCCTCCCGATGCTCTTATCCCGACAGATGTTTCGTCCTGGTCATATGGTCCTCTATCTTGAGCTTGCAGGCCGTCCCGACAATACCAGTGATGGACGTCGCAATTCCGTCTCTGAATAAGACGTCCGTTCTGCTGCGTGTCGAACTAGGTCAGTGAGCTCTACAGCTCTCTCCGCCTGCGAAAGCTTCGAACCCGGCACCTGTCAACATTCTTATGCTAATAGGTTAGCTCAGCTAACAATTGAAAATATATTTATTCCCTAATTCGCTACTCAAACGTGAATAAATTATTTTCAATCCCGCCTCCCTTCCCTAACGCATAACCTGCAAAAGAACATAATATATACATAATACCTGAATCCTAGGGGAGCACCAAGCTTCGACGGCAAGACAGGGCTATTCCTATGCCCTCCCCTCTCAGTCAATTAAAGAACGGGTAACAAGGAAACAAAACGCATACAATTTCATTTAGGAGATTTTAATCCAAGTTTCATTCCATAAACAATGTGTCAGTAATATCTCACATGCTTCATAATAGTGCAGAATAAACAAGGCAGTTTATTTGCTTACTAACGTTATCATATACCATCAACGTTATATCCATACGCAATGTTTTAGAGGCCCAAATTCAAAGATACCGAGAGACGATCATTCATACTATCTTTAATGTATCCATCCTTGGCAGTTTCTGAACGCCATCTACCATGCTTCTTAAACAGTCTATCTGGGACTCCAAATTTTGCGGCCGCTGTAGCACCGCCGCTACGAAGGCTGTGCATGCCGAACTTTTTCGGTTCTAAACCCACTGCTGACAGGGCTTCCCGTAACAGATCCAAACACCTAGTGTATGACAATTGTCCATCCCTTAATTTGTAGGATTCTTTGGACTTACAATAATTGACGGGTCTGAAAAGAAATTTCTCATCAACTGGATCATCTAACTCCGCAGCCAACAAATACTTCCGCAAAGCCGAAACCGGACAGGTTGGTGTATTAGTAGCACCTATGAGGACCCATGCTCCTTGTCTATAAATATCAGTTTTACTTTTCATAATGAAAATGTTCACATGGGAAACATACATATCAAGATCGCACCTACGAATATTTATCAGTTCGTCATATCGTAGAAATCCAGCATATGCAATCAGTATCATGGCACATAAACGAATATCCACTAAACTAGTGGAAGAACTATATTTCTCTACAACTGCCTTCAAAATTTCTGGTGTAATAGGTTCCTTTTTTACAATTGGTTTATACAGCAGCTTCTTCAATCCTTGAAGTACAATGTGTAGAAACTTCCGATCACACGGGTTAATGTGTACCTTGGGATTACAGTCATAATGCCATTTTATAGCGTAAAAGGCCGACTCCATCCTGGAGTAAGGAGCACCACTTTGGTATAAATGAATGAGGTATCGACTAATGTCTTCTGGTTCGGCCAGAGCTGAATTTACCTTAAATTGCGTACACCATTCTTCCCAGGCTAACCAAGCTCTCTTGTATTTATAAACCGTGTTATCAGCTCTTGAAGCTGCCAAAATCTTGGTCAATGTTTTACCATATTCGTCCTGTGGCGAAAATCTGGGGGGAATATAAAAAGAGGAATAGCACAACTTACACCTATCCTGTGTGGTCATTACAAGACATGCTATACATTCGACACCTAAACAACATGGTGTATAGACCCCAAAGGCTAAAATTTTAGATGAATTTCATTCGCCGCTGCCAAGCGCAGCATAAAAATTCGTCAAACCGCGGAAAGAAAGCTACATAGTTTTCATTCAGCCCTGCGGCAGATTCCACAGCCATGCGGCTGATTCCACAGCCATGCGGCTGATTCCATAGCCATGCGGCTGATTCCATAGCCAGGCGGCTGATGCCATAATATAGTCCTACGACTGATACGTTATGAAATTATGCAGAATTTTCATTTGCCGCTCGCCACCCCATTCAATCGTACACATAACACTGGACTTTGGAATTTCTTTGTCCCAAATATAGAATTCCTATTTCTGCCTTGAACGAAAACTCCTTCAGGATTATCAATCCTTACTACACGCGATATTAATAAACGAGATTCTCTATTCTCCGAAAACAAAAGGGGCCAAAATGGGGCAGAAGGCCAATATGGCACAACTAGAGTTCCCATAGCGGAACACACTCTAACGTGATTCAAAACTTGCCCAATACTATCGATAGGGGGCACCAGCCAATTATTCTCGCCCGCCCAATCGCACGAAAACGCGTCTACTGCATCCGTATTAGGACACCAATATTTAGAATTAAACTTCGGTAATTTGAAATTAGAATCATCTGCGAACCTGTCAACAGTATGGGGCCCCCACAACTCATCCAAAAATTTAAAGAATTCAACAGAAACTCCCCAGTCATCGAAATCAATAATCCGACTAAGTGCATCTGCACAACGGTTCTCCTCTCTGGGAACCCAGTGAACCTGTAAAGTGATCCTACTTTTTCTGCAAAAATTAAGAATGTCCAAGCTAAGCTCGTGCAATTCTGCAATCATGCTACCCTTCTCCACGATAGAGACTACACCTCTATTGTCTGTGATTATTTTCGCAACCTTACTTCGCAAGTAGGGTGCAAATGATTTCAACGCCAACTTTAGCGCCATAAGTTCTCTCCAAGTGGAGCTTTTCGACATTTCTACTTTAGTCCAGTTTCTTGCCATTTTCATGCCAGCACACTCACCAATCCAGGCTCCACAGCCTGACTTGCTGGCATCAGAGTATACAATGGTCTGTGGAATAGAATACTCAAACAACATGCGTTCATTAAGGATGCCAAGATTTTCCTTCCAGAAAAATAACTCGGCAATCAAGTTATTGTCACTGTCTATATTGTACTCTTTATCCCAATGATCTCTGCGAATGATTTCGTAATGCATAAATCTGGTTTTTAACTGAGTTAAAGCACCCACTACTGGGTAAAGAGAATTGATCTTTCCAGCGATAGCCGCTATTTTTCTTGCTGAAACATTTGGCAAACGTGTCTGAAAAGTGTCCAAACATGACTCCAAGTCCTTCATCCTCCTCTTGGTAATCTTTAGACAACCAATACTGCTATCCCATGTTAACCCAAGCCAATCCAAACATTGGACTGGGATCCACTGCGATTTCTCGACATTAGGTACCAAACCTGCTTTTAATATGTCATCTTTCACTGCCTTGGCCACGGCTTCGCATGTATCAAACGAAGCAGCACGACCCCAACCATCATCTAAATACAAAACAATGAATATCCCTTTACTTCGCCAATGGTTAACAATCGGTTTGAGGCATTTTGTAAAGACGTACGGAGCTGTGGACAAGCCAAACGGCAATACTTGAAAAGTATAATATCTAGGACCATTACCAAAATCCCAACTAAATCCTAAAAAGCGAGTATGGTCCTGAAAAATATCAAAATGATGATAACCTGACTTAAGGTCAAATGAAAACATAAAATCTCCCTTTTTAAAATAAGTAAGTGCTATATTCCAATCCTCAAATTTAACTTTGTCCTTCCACAAATATTTATTAACTAAACGTAAATCAAGAATCAGTCTCTTTTTACCAGAGCTTTGAATTGACACTGAAAGGGGGTTAACAACATGAGGTGCAACAAAAGACTCAACAATTAGTTTTTTCTTTAATAGATCAAGAACAGCTTCATTGACAAATTCAGGGTGAGACAAGGCAGATTTATTGTTTCTTGATTCTAGTCGGGGAGGAGTCTGCAATAACGGTAACATATAACCGTGTTCAATGGTATCTAACACAAATTGAGATGCACCAATGTCTTTCCAAAATTGTATTGACGCCTTTAGTCTTCCTTTGACTATCGGTTCTGAGCTACCTTGCTCATATTCAAAGTAATTGTTTAAGTAAAATTCTTCTTCGTACCGTTCACTTTCAGCAAAAGCGATACTGCTAGCTCCGCTAGGGCAGTTAAAGTCTGTCTCCGAAATATCTCGAGAAGTACCGGAAGCTGTTTCCAACTCATCTTTCAGGGAAGACTGGATTAACTTGGCGCCATCGCCATGCAGCGTGTCATACCGAACGCCTGTACGTGGTAAAATCACAAGAGAACTCAGATCAGAAGTACTAGCTCACGAATTGGTTATGCCCGCTTCCAACAAGAAGTAGACTACATTATCCATTCATCATTGATGACAACATTCTTAATTATTCCTCTGACCTCTCTCATACACTATCATCTCATTGTTCTTCATCGCAATCATGTTGAGAACACAGTTATCCCGTTGCTTACGGTCTAGTTGAATACGCGAGTCTCGCTCGATACCGCCGCATTAACAGGGCGGACTTGGCTGTTTGATTTTCCACCCCATTTTCACTTCTAATATCTAAGGTGTTACCCCAAGGAAGTCTATGTCAGTTCCCTTGATTCATCAATTATTGAATGTTATTTTCAGTCAGATTAACATTCCACTATATGTGAATTTCTAGGTTTAAAGTGTGCATTCAAGGGCTCCTTTTTCCCCGAGATAACTCATGCTTAGTATCTGGGTGGGGAACGGCTATCACGAGATAACTCGTGCATCGTAGTCAACGGATTAAACGATCAAACTAATTTACCTTGCTCATTTTGTTCCATAGAAGCAGGACCATTAGCGTTGCTGCGCGATGTTATCCCTGATCGGGGGACCTTGGTTACCGGCCCCTGGACACCCCCTTCTCCAGTGCCCTTGCTTTCCGCAAGCGAAGCAGAAATCTGTCGACTTTGGCCCACTGCTGGCCCCTCGCCAACCAAGGGTGGGGGAGTTACCGGTACCCCCATAAGCGTATCTACTTTTTCCGCTAAAGCCGCGAAAAAAGTGACCAGAAGAAGGGCTTGCAGTCCTATATCCATCACTCTTCGGAGGTTTGCCCTTGGCGGCTGGGATGTTCCGAGACGATTTGCGTTTTCTCGCCGCCCTTGCCTGTGCCTGCCTGATACGTTTTTCATCCTCAGAATCGCTTGCAAGGTCATCGCTCAGATATTCGTCAACTGCTGACCACCCTATAAAATGAGATAGACCTAGTGCTATTTTGCATAACAATTAAATAATTTGTAGAGAATCACATATTCAAGAATTCACCGAAGCTGGCAGACTGAAACTTATTTACATAATAGCAGCAGCCTGCTCAATGTAATGCATATTTCTGTCACGATACAATTTGCAGGTTGTATATATATATAATATATCATGGAATTTCCATAACGAGTGTTCAGCCCTTATCGCCATGGCCTTACGGCGTACCCAGCAGGGGGGGGGGGGGGGCATTTGCCCCCCCCCCCCCACAATTTTTTTTTTTTTTTTTTTTCCATACTGTATTTCCATACATAATCATACAATTTTTCAATTTTTCACAGTGTGCAACAATCACTCAATTTCACTTCTAAAAATACATACATTCTAGCCCAGGCGCTCCGCGCCCTCGCTTTCCTCATTATCACACCAACGATTAGAACCTCTCACAAAGAATGTTTATAATTCTTTTGAAACACTAACCTGCATCAGATTTATCAGCAAGCCTGATTAACTTCTTTCTTTTCCTGATGTCGGCTATGCCCTCTTTCAACTTGGAAAGGGCAGCAACGTGCTTGCCTTCCTCCAGTAAGGCCACGCCCTTCTCTAGCTTTTCCTGCAAACTAGAGTTGAATTCGAATTGAACTCTGTTGCCCTTGAAACGAAATGACAATTCCGACGCCCTTTTTAGTTGTTGAAGTTCCGTGGAAGCGGCAGAGAGCTTTTTCTCGCTTTCCTCTTTCACTTGGGCGATAGAAGAGTCAAAATACTCCTTAAAGGAACCGAAAGCCTCTTTAATGGCGTCGCTCACAAATGACGGGGTCAGTGTTGCGGGTTGAGAAACTGTGGGGACTTCAGAACCCAGGGTGTGGTCTTGCTCTCTGCTGAATTCCTGATCCGACATTTTGATTTCGGAGAGCAGAGTCACATTGCCGCTAGTGCACGATAATAATGGAAGCGAGAAGGAATAAGACGTCCGTTCTGCTGCGTGTCGAACTAGGTCAGTGAGCTCTACAGCTCTCTCCGCCTGCGAAAGCTTCGAACCCGGCACCTGTCAACATTCTTATGCTAATAGGTTAGCTCAGCTAACAATTGAAAATATATTTCTTGAACGCAACCGTGATTTCAATCATGATTCTATGACGTCATTGTGCGCTGTGCGCATGCGTGTCTGGTAGGGTATCCCACAGCTTCTTGCTCTGTTCGCAAGCTTGTGTACGTCTTATGAGTCGTGCAGTGTTTCGGTACCATACTTGCACTTGTTTGTTTACATCAACGCCATACACCGATTCTATGTCAAACTGCGCAGTGCGCTGCGCAATGGCAAAGGATGAGCAGAGCCAGAATCAGCCTTGCGAAAGCCCGCATGAACGCTCTTCCGCCGAGACCGTGATTTGAAACACCGTTTTGAATCATGATTCATGTTTGTGATTCTGGCTACGAAATTCGCATGAACGCGGCCTAAATGAGCCATTATGATCTCCATACCCTTGAACACCCCTTGTGAGCCTTGTGTAATATTTTGTGCTTCAGGGTATACACTTGGGTATGCACTCGAACCTACAAAGATACACACACAGACATATAACAGTTTTGTACTGAGGTAAACACTCACACACTCTTCTCAAAGACTTCTTTCAATTTGCCATATTCATTGTAGACTCTAAAAGTACTGATTTTCAGTTCCTGGTTACTTTGTATGTTGCGTAAATCTTATTAGATGACTAACTTCAGTTTCAGACTGGAGTCTCATGAAGAGTGATGATGTTTTGAGCGACGACATGAAAGGCAATGATTTATGGCAAGTTAGATGAAGTTGGGTGAGAAATGCATTTGGTGGAATGCACAGGACCAAGACAGACACAAACACACACATTATGATTACGTGTAGTATGCATTTCTAAACTGGCTTCTTTCCTGTCCATAACATGTGTTGTATAGCTCCCACGTTGAGTCGCGGTTATGACTTGAAAGATACTGTATACATGTAGGCTGTTATTTTCGTGAGGGTTTAAGTTTTGCGAATTTAACAACATGTGAAAATGTTGCCATGCCCTAGGGTAATAGCGCATTTACAATAAGCCTTGATGTCAAGTCGCGAAAACAACATCTCAGGAAAATGTCTGTGACCTCCTCATTTGTGAAAATATATGCACGCGAAAATAACAACTTATACAAGGGTATAATAGCGCATTTACAATAAGCATTGGTTCAGGTTCAGCATTGTTGAATTCACAAAAACATCTTGCGAAAATGATGTGACCTCATTTGCGAAAATATCTGTATGCGAAAATAACAGCTTATTCAGTATGTGGCATAATGCAACCCTGCATAATGTTTAGATGGCAAACTTCAGTTTCAGATCATGCAGGTAATGCAAACTGCTATCTCTCGTGAAGAGTGTGTTTGTTTTGAAAAACAATATGAAAGTCGCTATCCATATTGACGCTTTGAGACAACCGATTTGATTGAAATTCATGCGAGTAATTTGGAAAAGCTACACTTGTATTGCTATCTCTGTTTGGAAAGGTAGTGATTGCTGTCATGGCTGATCTCATATCTCTACCATGTGTAATGACAATTTATTTGATGGAGTAGTGTGTTCCCCTGGTATGTGTACTGGAGGATTCGGCAGTATTATGCTGCTGCTGCATCACATTTATATGCACAATGCTGGCTACGTGTTGGGGGGGGGGGGGGGGAGGGGGATTCGATTAAAATTCATTATGGAGATGTAGATCATGAAAAAAAAATCTTCCTTCCTTTAACTTTTAACTATGGCGCCCTCGCTTGTTCCATCGTTAAACAGTGTACATTATACATGTATACAAAGTTCTTTTTTGTGGGGTCTGCATGTGGGGGCTCTTCTAGCGACACTTCTTGACAGATTTCATTCAAGATTTTTTGCAGAGGTTAATCACTATCAAATGTTTACCCCTGTAACTTTTGGTGATGCTGCCCCCAATGTTCTGCCTTTTAGATGGTCAACGGCAGCTGCCATGTTGTATTTCTTGTTTGTGCTCTTTCTTGCAAATTTCTAAATCATTTTTTATGCCTCCGCAACGAAGTGGCCGGAGGCAATGTTTTCGGGTCGTCCGTCCGTCCGTCCGTCCGTCCGTACGTCCGTACGTCCGTCCGTCCCGTTTTGTTTTTGTCGATATCTCAAGAACCGTGTGGTGGTTTTACATCAAACTTGGTATGAGGGTACAGTTGTGTATATCCTTGGGGGATAATACTTTGTGTGGATTTTAGGGTCACAGGGTCAAAGGTCAAAGGTCACAGGTTATTTTGTGAAAACAAAATTGAAATTTCATGTTTTTTTCCATATCTAGCAAATGGTTCAAGGTATCTTCATGGAACTTAGTATATATGCTTGTACCGATGGGCAGTGATTATCTAGGGAAGTTAGGGGTCATGGATCAAAGGTCATGGGGGGTCAAAGGTCAAGGTCAACTCCTCAAAATATCACTACTTTCCTTAAAATGCAATATGCCTGAAGGTTTTTTTTAAAAAAACTTGATGTATGGCATGTATTACCCAATATATATTTTTGGGGAAGTTTCTTGCCAAAAGGTCAAAGGTCAAAAGGTAAAAGGTCAAGTGAAAGTGCTAAATTGCACTTTTTCCTCCATATCTCGAAAGTAACTCAAGGTATCATCATGAAACTTACATATTTCAAATGCATGTTCAACCTAACAGTGATTCTCTTTGGAACTGTGAGGTCAAAGGACAAAGGCCAGGTTTAGATAATGCTATTTTCCCATTTGATACTGAAATTATACTTTTTCTCAATACCTTGAAAATTACTCAATGCATAAACTTATAAAAGGGTCAAAAGTCAAGTAAAAATCATCAGTTCCCCAAATACCTGCACTCTGACATTTTAATCATTCATCCAATTGAACCTAGTTCTAGGAAAGTGAGCATTCAGCACATTTGTGTCAAACCTGTCATTTTAATATTTTGCCAATTGTGTGAAACTGTCATCACACATTGTCAAGACATTGTACTATAGACCTACATGTATTAGGAGAACCATGCATTATGGCGGAGGCATATCAGTAGCCGTAGCGATATATCTAGTTTTTTCTTCAAAACGTGTATAGACATGCATCATGGTGAAACATTGACCTCTCTTTTTGGTGATACCAGCCAGTGTTTCCATCTACTGTAATAAATAAGTATTACCTGGGGTCACAAGTCATTTTGTTTGACGTTTGCAGTGTAGTGTGCGGCATATGAGCTGTGTTTCTGTACAGATTTTATTCAAATTCGATATATGGGAGTGTATTATGGAAAATCTTTCTGCCTTTAACTTTTGGTGGTAGTGCCCTCTTGTTCTGTATAATACACACAAAGTGAAATATCAATTGGTTTTTTTTTTTTCGTTTTTTTTTTTTTTTTTGGGGGGGAGGGGGTTCCTCATCACACTTTACTGGCCACATTTCTTAACGTTTCTTGACAGATTTGTTCAAGTTACACTGTATGTGCAGAACCCTGTCATTGTCAAATCTTGATCTGCTCTTTGCTGCCTCCAATGTTGGAAGCCTTTTATTATAGAGTCAAGGCCTGAGACCATGTTATATTTCTTGTATGTATGTGAGTACTCTCTTTATTTCTTAATTGATTTTTTTCCCTTTTTTTCTAAACTCATGTGGACCTTTATCATTAGATGAATACTGGTAAGACCCCTATTTCTGGTAATACTGGTCCCAGTATTCTGCCTTTTTAGTGTCAAAGGTCATATTTTGATGTGGTGTCTTGTGTGGTGTCACCGCACCTTGAGGCATACAAGTGCCATTTTTTGACAGATTGTTGTAATTTTGTACTTAAATTGTAGATGTATTATGGTCAAATCTTAACTTTTGCTGTTTTTGGTGATCCTGCTATCCGTGTTCTTTAAAAAAAAAATTAGTATATACAAGTAGGGTCAAAGGTCATTTTAAGGTTTGCTGACTTTTGTATAAATTGTACATGCTACTGGTCACACTCGTTGCCTTTTTTTTTTTTTCTTTGGGCACATCTACTTGTACACTGGATATTTCTCGTCTGAAAGAGCACCAACTCACTATACGTATATTGTACATATGATATGCAATGTTGCTATTGTATTCATGTGAGCACTGTGTGGAGCAAACCAAAACACATCACATCTGAATTTCTATTAAACTTCCAACAAACTTGTATGCATTACCTGTAGTACAAACAAAATATGCCCACAGTATGTAGAGCCAAGTTTGTTACTTTAGTGTACCCATGTTGTCTTCCTTTGCCTAAGAATAACAATCAGTCAACAAGAATGGTAAAATCGGTGGATTTGAATTCCCAAGTCAACTACTGTACTGTGTGTGAGTACAGTTTGTATTTACATGGAATAATTTTCCAACTCCAATTGATTAGCAATTTCAGCTGATGAACAATATTTCAAATGGTATCCTGTACACGTCCATGGAAGAAAACTGCCACACAAAAGTTAGTTTTTGTAGCAGTGGTGTAAAGATGCATAGCAAATTGTGATACGATACCAGGAAAATTATTCCCTGTATTAGAAGTGTCTTTTACAGTGTAGTTTCTTTCTCATCAGTATAACATAGTATATTGCATGGTTCCAGCGTCATGAAAATATGATAACTGTAGAACTGAGCATCCATTTAATTGTTGTTGTTGTTGTTGTTGTTGTTTTGTTGTTCATATAACCAGTTCAATGATCTTCTCTCTTTGTTGTTTTCTTCTTCTTTTTCATCCCTTAGATTAATACTTCTGCTAGATGCCATAAAAAATTGTTTGGGGCTGAGATGGTAGATGAGCAGAATCATTCACCTTAGTTTCTAAGGTTAGAATGTCAACCAGTAGCCTACTTGAATTGGAGGTACAGCTTGTATGTGAAACATAAAAGAAGACATGGATACTATGGTGGTGATCACCGCAACACTGAGCCTTCTGTTGTCAGGTGAGAATCGATGTGATTTAGATGTCATACCCTCCTCCGGATATCATGTTTGTTATATCATTCTGTGGAAATCTCCTCTGGCAGTATCACTGTAGATTACTTTCAAAGCAAAGGCAACTAAACATACTTGTACATGTATATTGTACACTATGCTTCAACGTATGCAGTTTCTTAGAAGTAATCTGGAAGAAGAAAGTTATTAACTAATCTGGGATATGCTGGAGCAAAGAATTATGTGTTTTGGGGTTTTCTTTTTTTTCTGAATTGAAGAAGTTCTTCAAATTTTTACTGTGGTATTAAAGAGCATTATGCTTTCATTGTTGTGCACTGTCTAAAAAAATGTGCATGCATTGAAGGTTTGCCAATATCCTTGGCATATGCTATTTCCATATACTTTTCTCCAGTGTTAAAATTCTATGAATTGCAGCAAACGTAGAACCCCACTTTTGGACTTTTTGAACAGAAAATTATTCAGACCACTTTACGACAAAGGGAAATGTGATAGGAATGTGAAATAATCCACTGTTCCCCATTCTATTGGGAAAATGTACTGTAGTCATGATGACCTCGGCAAACTTTCCAGGATACAAATCCCGATGTGAGGTTATCTAGGGTCAATAAACCTTGCAACTCAATGGTGTATGTGCACTGAATACATTGCCGTGCATTATATGCATTGCAGGGTACACTGTGCATTGTAACTTTCAATTCTGTTGCAGAAGAGTCCCTATTGAGCTTGTGATACAGATGTTGTTACATATATTCAGTCATAAATGCTGTCTACTGTGAAGTTGAAAGCAGTGGTTCAATATTATAATCAGAGGGGGGTTTTAGACATGTTTGTTAAATACAGATCAGCATTTGCAATCTTACAAATTTTATTTGTAGAGGGAGACAAATTGAAGGAAATTTACTGTGAAGTTGTGTCTGTGTATATTTGTGTCTGTGTATACTGCATACATGATAAGCAATCTCTGAAGTGCAATCTGTAGTATGGAACAGTTTATCAGTGTACTCTAGAGCAGTAGGCTTTAGGAATTGTATGTTTAGATTCCTTCTATAGTTAGTCAGTTTCCAGGTACAATGTACTTGTTTTCATTCATTGTGATTATTTGTCCAAGATAATTAAAGATAATATAAAGTTTTGGTACCTCAAAAGTTTCCCTGAATTTCCTTGTCTTAGTTTGTGTTTCAGGGTAAAGTACCTTTCATATAACTAACACTGTGAGACTTACTTGCCCCAAAGTGCTCTCATGTCTTAGTAATCATGCAATTAACTGCGACCAGCAGCCCCATACGCATAGCGACCAGCAGCCCCATATGCATAGCGTAATGGGGCTTCGCATTGTAGCATTCAGGATCATGACAGATTTACTATCGCGGGTAAATATCAACTTAAAATCCAAAAATTTCTTCAATTTGAAGACTTACCAATTAAGTTGAAGTATTGAAAACAGGCTTCGGGCAACGTTTGGTTCTGCCAATAGTCCCTTTCTGTTCGAATTGATGACTGAATGTGACTCGGTCGAGAAGACCTTAGGAGAGCTACATACACTGAATACTACAGGCAGCGCATGCGCTGGCCGTCAATTCAGTGTAGCTCTCCCAAGGTCCTCTCGACCGAGTCACATTCAGTCATCAATTCGAACAGAAAGGGACTATTGGCAAAACCAAACGTTGCCCAAAGCCTGTTTTCAATACTTCAATTTAACTGGTAAGTCTTCAAATGGAAGACATTTTTGGATTTTAAGTTGATATTTACCCGCGATACTAAATCTGTCATGATCCTGAATGCCACAATGCGAAGCCCCATTTACATTGTACATTGTAGCTATACGTATGGGGCTGCTGGTCGCAGTTTACATAGCTATGCGTATGGGGCTGCACGCTGCTGGTCGCAGTTATCATGCAATAATGGTTTCGTACAATATGTGTACTACCTCGCCGCCTATACGGCAGCTCTGGTACGAAACCATTATTGCATGATTACTAAGACATGAGAGCACTTTGGGGCGTGTAAGTCTCACAGTGTTAGTAATATGAAAGGTACTTTAACCTGAAACACAAACTAAGACAAGGAAATTCAGGGAAACTTTTGAGGTACCAAAACTTTATATCATCTTTAAGCATTTGCAAAAATTGTATGTGTTGTAAATTATCAATTGACCCTTATCTACAAGTACAGTATGTTGTACATGTAGTACACAAGAGTGTGATTTGATGTGCAAGAAATCACTCGTTTCAATGATGCAAAATACCTAAACTTTTGCAGGAAAAAAAAAAGTCATTTCCCAGCCACTTAGCTTGTAATGTCCAATGATAAATTACAGTGCATTTCACAGAAAGACATAATGATGAATGGAATGACATGGTAAGAGGTCAGTGGGTAGTGTCACTATAGATATTTTATCAGATTGGTGTTTACATATTTGTGAAAATGTATGAATTCCTGCCATAGTACCAGTACCGCTTATCAAACTAAGTGTTGCTCCAACATAATACCCACATTGTACAGTGAAATGTTACTATACAGGCTTGAGAGATGAACTTACTATGGGGGGGGGGGGGGGGGGGGAGTATGTTTCTGTGCTTTAATTCTGGTCCACACTGAGTTTTTCTTATGCAATATGTCTCTTGATGTACCTCTTTGACTGCATGGTGTATGTCAAGTTGTTAGCTTTAATCTAGTGGACTGGTGATTGTATCAGTCATTGATGTTGCTGTTTCAGGTATGTGCATGGGAGGTGTAGAGGCCATCTATTGTGCCTACCATCCATCTGAAAACCAGCATGACCCCATGAGCCAGGATGAGGTCATGGGGCGCATCCTGCCAGACAACAAAACCATCCACTGCCCAGAGTTGAACGACCGCTGCTTTACCTTCTGGTACGTCCACCCGACCAATGAGAATGAGATTCTGATCCAGAAACAAGGTACGGTGTAAGATCCAGTATTTGCTGCAGCCCAGCTCTTCCCAGCCTCCATTCCTTCCTTCTTTCCTTCTACATCTTTCCTTCTTCTTTCCTTCTTCTTCTTCTTTTCTTCTCTTTCTTTTCCTTCCATTATCATGACACTTTTTGCACTTTCTATCTTGTTTATATCCACTATTAATGCTGTATCTGTCAATTTATATCAGTATAATTTTTTCATTATTATTATTATTATTATTGTTATTGTAATTATTATTATTATTATTATTATTGTTATTATTGCCTCCGCCAAGGGAGGAGGTCATGTTTTCATTACCCTTTGTTTGTTTGTTGGTTTGTTTGTCTGTGTGTAAATAACTCAAAAAGTTGTGAACGGATTTGGATGAAACTTGCAGGAAAAGTTGAGAATGACACAAGGAACAGATGATTGGGAAATTTTTATAGATTTTATGAAGGATTTTTGATATTTAGGCAGGTAGGATCAATGCACTTGGGAGTTCAAGCTGCACATTTTAAAGTTTTTCATACATGTACTACAGTGCATGCTCTTGTTTCTGCTAGGGCAAGACTCACTGCTCAGCTGGAAGTTGATGATGTAACAAAAGGCTTCTATATTGGGAAATTGGGTGATTTTCAGCATGCACATACATGGGTGGAAATTACTGATCTCTATGGAAAAACAAGATCATTGGTGGAAATTAGCTGCTTGGCAGAGGTCTGTGCTCTCAGAGTGCTTCTCTAGTTATTATTGTAATCATCAATAATCATCATTATTACATTCAATGTCTTTATTTGTATATGCTTCTATACATTATATGCAATGGCACTGTGTGTAGATTGTATGTAAAGTCTACTTGTCCACTCTTTTTGTGTGTTTGTGTGTTTGTGTTTCCTGTGCATGCATGGCATAGGCTGTGTGGGTGTAATCTGGTTGGTTTCAATATACTATAGCTCTCATAATTGCCCCTCAGGCAGACCAGGGACCAAATGAAGTCTGAGCGTGGAAAAAGCTTTACCGCCTTGGCATGCAGTATTTGGTGAACATTATTGTAGTGTGATTTCAATATCATACGTTCACCCTCAGGTTGCACCTTGGCTAGATGTGTCCATAGGGAGACAAATGATTTTAGAGTATAATTTGGGGATTTTGGTTTCAGGGACTGAGAGCAATAATGTGCTGTGAAGTGCGTCAAGTTTCATACAGGATGTAATATCTGAGGAAAATTTATATATAAAGATTATTTAATACAATGTAGGGTCACAAAGAGGAATGAGATGTATTTGATTTGATTATAATAAGTAGATGTGAGATGTATTTGAATTGATTATAATAAGTAGATGTTTCATTTCTCAAAGAAATTACACAGACCATGCTGTTACAGGCGATAGATGCTTTAATACATGTAGTATGTTTGATGGGAAGTGTGGCCCAAAGATACAGTTGTTTTATATTCGAACACAACAGATCAGTAAATTTCAAGTACTGGGAGAATAATGCAACATGTTGGAGGCATACCAGATGCAATAGTGACATTTCTAGTCTTGTTTTATAACACCTTTTGTCCAAACGAAAAAAAAAAATCTTTTATTAGCATTACCAGTAGATTAAACATTGACCTTCAATGTGACTTGCTTTTCGGAAAGATGTGCAGTAATATAGTTTTGTAAGTGTGTCTCTGTATGTAACATTCACTATTAAATCACAGTATTAGGTGGGTAATTAGATTAATTAGATTTGTGTTTTAAAAAGTAAAAGTAAGAGTGTACATGCACAGCATAATTACAATATACATACAGTAGATTGGATGGTGAAGGTCATAGCAGGTGGGGCACTACACCTGGGTGCATGCAATCATACAGCTGTATTGGAAGCAGGCATGTTAGTTGTTGGTATACCCTGTAGTTCTAGATGTACATTGTATATTTTATTTCTTGTGTGTATGGTCAGATATGTACAGTTGTACATGTACATGTGCTGTACTGTGCAATAGTACAGTACTGTACAATGTATGTGTGTACAATGTACATGTAGGGCGTAATGTATATCTTCCATTTTATAAGAAAATTATAGAAAGGACTATGTAGCCAGGCAAAATATAGGAATCAGACTCTGCATTTCCTATGGTACAAGGTGGTATAATACAAAAAATTGTACACATATTGTACATTTTGTACTCAGTATGTACATGTACATGTACATGTAAGACTCAAATGCTCACCACTCCACCCAGTTGCCACAAATACATAGTAGATTTTATGTATGATATCCTTGAATGGTTGCTTAGAACTCGGTGCCACACTTCCACTCCAGGATGCATGCCTACTTATTTTGAGGTCCCTACAATTGTGTACTTGCAGATATTGTTCTTTTGGTTTTTCTTAATACTTTTTTTTTTCAATGTCTGGCAGGTGACACATACCAGAAGCATCTTCGAGACAAGATGTAACCAAGAGTTGAAACAGAATTTAGTCAGTTGTCATCCTCATTTTTGCTCTGCTGTCCTCACTGCAAAATCTCCATGCTCTCAAGAATAGTTAATCATTCAACATGTGCAACAAAACTTAATATTGCATAGGAGACAAAATGAGGTGAAATTACAATGTATATGACAATAGATATGGCAAGACTACTAAATTTACAATAAATGGAACTTTGCATGTAAATGTAGAAATTTCACGTAACAGGTTTGCTCAAAGCCAAAATCAAAAGTATTGTCATGCTGATCGGTAAGAACACATTCAAATTGCAAGATGTACAATGTAGATATCGTTGATTTCATGTTTGTATTTGATAGTTCCGATTTTACTGTATGTACAGTATTGTTTTGATACATACTTATACATTGTAGTTGTACATAATTTAATATGTTGTATTGTTTTGATACATACTTATACATTGTAGTTGTACATAATTTAATATGTTCTGCGTGGATGCCTATTCAATTCATGCATGATGCTGACTTAAACAGGCATCATGATATCAAGGCAAAATCCAGAATGATTCAATTTGATTTTTCAGGCCAAATGATAATATTGATTAGGCATGAGTCATCTGTCCCAGTGTGTATTGACATTACAGTGCACTGCACACAATTCACAGTTTTAATACTGATTTCATTTATCAGTGTTTTGTCTTTCTAAGGAGACTGTTCTGTGATGATGAAGGGGACTTGTTCGCACTGACTCATCAAGCAAACATGCAAGTTCAATATGCAAAAATAACTTGATGTCCAAATTATGACTTATTATTACACATTTTATACATTGCACATACGAGTGTACCGTATATTTGTATGTTGTTATACACAAATCATAACCTCTTGCATAGCAAACTGGCACTTCAGAAAAAAAAATTGTGAACCAGTTTTTACTCTGAAAGCAATTATGCGTAAACATGAAGGAATTTATCAGAGAAAAGAGTTCTTGTTAAAAACCAGACTTTCCTCCCTTCATTCCTGAGGATTGTAATGACCTTGTGGCAAAGATTGTCTTGTACAAATGTAGCTTCAATTACAGTTATGTAAAGAGTATTGTTGGCATTTATGTCATGTAAATGCAAGACGTAAAAATGTGGTTAACCACAACATTGTAAGTGAACATATTGCAGTTTAGAACATTCACTGTAAATTTGATGGATCGCATTATAAATGTACACAATTAGTTGCTAGCGGTCAGGTCCGTGCGCTGGCCATAGGCAACGTGCAAATGAATGAGGTGATTTCATGCACCCATGTGCAACATCTGGAACCCTACGCATGCTGCTTGTGATGCGCGCAGATATCAACATGAACTTAAAAACAAAACAAAAAAATCTATTCACCCCACTCCGTGTCATCGCCTTGCCCTTTCTTCTTCTACCTGCTCGTCTTTGCCGCTGTCACTATCAGTGTCATTGTCACCGTCATCACTCAATTAATTCTGTCACCAAACTCAAATTCTTATGGTAAGATATACACGCTACATTGTAGGGTGAGAATTGGACGTTTTAATGGTTCAGCTGAGAAAGCCAATGCGAGGAAACACAACGCAGATATTGCATCTGGTCACCCGGGAATATATTGTGCATTATGAATGACTGCATCAATGTACCGCTGCACTTGTATAGGGTTTGGTCCCTTGCCTGACATTGTGATTTAGGGTTTGAAAAAGACAGCTGTTCCGGGGCAAAAATCGGTGGAGTGAATCCATCAGTTTTAACTTGTGATTTCTTAATGGCGCGAATATCTTGTATTGGGTCATATATCAATAATCTGTTTCAGGAGACGTTTTTTTCTCTGCTCTGACACCTTTTTCATATGATTTTCCTTATTTAAATCTCTCGTTCCTATGTCTTTCAAGAAAATCTACAAAACTACTTGTAGTGTAGTTTCGAGATACAATGTACAAGATACATGTATACTGCACATCTGTACTCCATGTTATTTGTGCATGATGATCAAATAGAGCTGGCGCTGTAGCGCTGACTCATTGTTGTAGAAATGTAATAGCGCCGCTGCCATTTGAGTTTTTATAGTACCGTAAGTTATAATGTATATGCGATAGAGAGAATTGAAAATGACTGCATACAAATGTACAAGTATGTCATACAAGAATTGAAGAATTAAAACATACATTGTATCCATATGATGTTGTATGATTTATCACCCTTCCCCAAAGTAAGTACAGTTTCTGTATTGTGCATATTACACATATGTATAAAAACAGATACGATCTACAAGTAGGTTTCTGTGATAAAAAGAGGTTTGTACAGTCGTATGTATGACCCTCTTTTGTAACCTTTTGCCCCTCGCTCAGTGGATGCCCATAGCATTTTGACAGTGAAGAAACACCTGAATAAACCTGAACAAACATATTGAACCATGATATGGTGCCTCGGGTTTTCATTATCGATTAAAAAAAAAAAGGTCCGGAACAGTGAGATACTACTGTTTGATATTTTCTGCACAGACTTTTTTTTCCCCTCCACCATCATGCTGATGCCAGGAGGGAGACGTTGTGGATGATGCATGCCCAAGTCATCGTCCCTATGAATGAGTCACAGAGTACACACTATAGGATGGAGGGGGAGAGGGCACCAAAAATCGAGATGATGTTGGTGATGGAATAGCGGTGTCCGATGCTTTTATTATCCTGATTTCCGTGAGTGATCGGCAGTGGTTATTTCGTCGTGTATGGAATCACTCTCATTGTAGAATATTGTTGGATTTGATCATGTAAGTATAGTAAGAGTAAGATGGACTTAGTTGTAGCAATTGCGTGCCAAAGATCTGCTCTCTTTGAGAGCAACATTTGAGGGGGAAAATGAACCATATGTTCTAAAATGCATGCTGTTTGCAGTCAGAGTAGAGCTGCTGGCAATAGCATTGGAGTCTTCTGTGCAAATCCAGATCACTTGAATTTTTACATGCGAAGTATGTATTCCAGTGTCTGTGGATATGTGTGTGTGTGTGTGTGCAAATACATTTATTTTTCCCTGAGATATTTTTGACTAAAGTACTATACTAATGTATTTGGTATAAAACTAAGCTAATATTGCATACGAGTATATTCAGTCGCTGGGATTTGCAGGGAAAAATACTTCTGATTTCTTGGCCATTTAGATAAAAGTACAGCTGTACAATACTGTGATTTCACCATAAGAAGTGTCTACATGTACATGTATGTGTAGTTGTTGCACAATATGTTGTTACAAACTCCAGTAGTTGCTTTGGACAAGTGAGTTTTTATCACCCTGAGCGATGGATATCGTAAGTACATGTACAATTTTGTACATGTAATATGCAGTTTGAAAGAAGTCTGGGTTGATTGATATGGTGTAATATTTGTAAAATGTGATCTGATGTCCTAGTGAATATTTTGCCACTAGCTTTGCTGTTTGGTTTACATGGAATAATTACACCCTATTGTATACTAGTTTGGAATTATGGTACAATGTAAATGAACAATGCTCAGATTTTTGCATGTCAATTCCTAGAACGTCTAACAAATGCTCTAGATAGATTTGCCCTTTGATTGCAAGGAAAGGAATGAAATTTCTTGTCATTTTGCGCGTCAAGTTGAAAATTGGCAAGATGGGATATCTGCACGAGTGCAGGGCATGCTGGAAGACCATTGAGATATACAGGCAAGCATAATTACTGTTTCAGCATCAATTGAGCGTGACAAGAGATGATACAGATGGGTAGTTGATGTGTACTGGTGAGTGTCATTATCACACAACGTTTTACATTGTAGCATATGAGAATGGCTATTACAATGACATAAAACTGTACTTGCTAACTAATAAGATTTTATCAGATTCAATAAGATTTTTTACATTAAAAATAGCAAAATAAGATTTTCTGTCAGAGAAATAAGATTTAACAAAAAATATTAAGATATACCTTTCATGTGTATTTTCTGAAGATTTGACTAAAAGTAAGATTTTTAACTTCAGTTTGCATATAAAATAAGATTTTTGCAATCCATGAGTAAGATACAGGGTATTTCATCTTGAAATGTTGGCAGGTATGCAATGATCATTGTGCAATCACATGCTCATGATCATATCGTGCTATTACAATACATGTACGTGTGTAAAACGGTCACTCTCTCATCCTAGAAATTTCTGGAAATTTGTATTGAATTTGATTCAACATCTGGAAGAAATTCTTATTTCTATATTGCAAATACAATGCCGTTGCATTTTAGCAAGTATTGGCACAGGTGTCAGGGTGATCCATGAGGGGTTTTAGCATGTCGCTGCAACATGCTAAAATTCTTGTGCAACATCCTCAAAAGCCAGCAACATGCTATGCAACATCCTCAAGAATTTGCAACAAGCTCAAAGTAAAAGTATTCAAAAATGTGCAAAACATGTGCATAACATAAGAAACATCAAACTACCTGGTACTTAGATATTTGTGTGCAAAACATGAGAGAGAACATTGAATGTAAGCTGCACAAAGAGAGATAAGCAGCAAAATATTGTGTACTACGTATGTACTCATTGTGTGCGCTCCGCGCATATTCAATTTCTGCAATATTCTCAGATTCTGATGAGCTTGCAATATGCTCAAATTTCAAGTTGTGGACCACCCTGGATATCAGAAACTTGTACATTCTGTACATGTACAACTGTTTGATAAAGGTACTGTACATGTACAGGTATGCATTCATATGATGGGAGATACAATTGTACAGTAAAATGTATGGAGAAAAAAAAAGATCAAGTATAGGAGTACAACTACACTGTAGAACTTCTGCTGGGCCTTGAAACATTGCTAGGGCACACAATCAAGCATATTACATTTATAGAACGTGTCGTGGACTGAAAAAAAAAAAGTAGCCAGTTACATTTGCTACAATGTGTACATGTGGGAAAAAGAAACATACTCTAGTATACGAGATGTCAAAGGCAGATACTTTGACCGCTAGAATGTACAATGCATTTGTATACTATTTCCAGTGGACAGTGTATGTTCTTGCTTTCAAAGGCTGACAGAATGTACCACTTGTATGTATAATACAACATACTTGTATTTCTGTATTTCAGAAAACATTCCTGGCAAGATCAAAGTCAAGAGGGACAGTGAACAACTTAACGTATCAGCCGTTCACCTACCAGTGTGTATAGGCTTGCTTTCTTCTAATGCTAGCTAGGACTGCCTCAAATGCAATATTAAGACCTTGACATCTCTGTTGAAAACAGGTTACTTCAAATATACAAATGGACATGCGCTTTGATACATGCTTTGTCTCACAAAGTATTTTGTGTATTATCACCATGCTGTACCTTGAAAACCAGTGTAATCTGAGACAATTGTGACGAAAATGTCGACAGTGAATCACATGATTATGCTTTATACTGCAAATTTAAATGCTTGCACATTGATGACCTGTCAGTTAAGCATGTACACTAAGGAAAAAAAAATCTACACAGTCAAATGACTTTGTATCATAACATTGACAAAATAAGTGACACAAGTTAGTTAAATTACAGGCATACTAATCTTGATATGAGTTGACTGTCTAATTTGATGGGTTTTGAGTTCAAATATAAAATGCTGAAAAGTATGTTAAGTGGAAGAGATGTGCAGCAAAAGCATACATTGTATATTTCACATTGTGGGAGTTTGCAGACCTTGTCCTGGAGAAGAAAAAAATGGGAAAAAGTGTACTGTTGAATATATCGGCTCTTATGATACAATTGTCACATCTCATGCAATATGTACAATATGTACATTGTAATGATGTCCAATTGCACATGAACAGTAATCATTACGTGCTTGTACAAATATTGTGAATGAGAGCATTGAGTAGTGGGTGATGCAATACAGAAGTTGAATGAACCTACATGTCATTACATTGTGTTTGTATGCCAGGTACAGTAGGTTAAAAAAAGGAAAAGGAAAAAAATGTTGGCCATTTTCTACTGGGTAAATCAATTACATTGTACATCTACATGTTTGTAGGCCATAATGTATAAAATTACATTTTTTTTTAATTTTCTTTTTTTTTTGAAAGGCAGTCAAGTGTACATTGCTTCCTGCCAGGCATTTTGCAAGTCTGTGATGAAAAAAAAAAAAAAAAAATCAGTTGAAATGACAGTAACTCTCCATGGACCAAGGGCATACATTTAGGCGTCAATTTGTACAAATGTGTGTTGACGCACTGTCTCCAGTGACAGAGCCAAAAAGCGGATGCTTCTTGTTTTTCTCTTTGTGGAAATATTTGTTATTTCTGTCTTTTGGTGAGAGAGGATACTTGTATTTAGATGAAGAAGTGGCATGCTTTGTCATACTGTATTTAACTGGAAAAATGTCTACCACACTTCTGGAGGTAATGGTGCTTGCAGAGTACAAGATTGCAGGCTTCTGTTTAAAGAATATTGAAATCAAATTCAGTTGATCCCTGAAGATTTTACTCAAATATTTACAATGAATTTATGAAATTTTACATACACATACAACTTGTAAGAAGCTCGTTTAATTGCATGATATTTACATGTTGTATACAATGTAGGATTGTTCATCATGCTTCCTGCTGCCTGCTGTCATGCATTTGAACGGGTGTTTATGCTGCCAGCTATTCATAAGTTCTCAAAGAATTTCAAATTTGTAATTGCTGATATGACTTCATACAGTGTATGAAGAGAGAACCATAACTGTGTACAGTACAAATGTACTAGTGTAGAAACTGTAATGTGTGTATAATTGTACATGTATATACATGTACGTTGGGAACCTCACAAATACAGTTGCATGCTGTACAGTTATACAAAATATGTGTTTAATTTGTAATGTCTCTTATTGCATTGTACAAATGTATAATGACAATTTTAAAGCCTTTGACTTGACTTTCCACAACATGAAGTATTGACATTTTGTTTAATTTTGCCTACAGGTGCAACTTCCATGGTCTGCTGACATTGTGTGTACTGTTCTTGTTTATGCTCAGTTTTTATGCCTCCGCCACGAAGTGGTGCCGGAGGCATTATGTTTTCGGGTTGTCCGTCCGTCCGTCCGTACGTCCGTACGTACGTCTGTACGTCCGTACGTCCGTACGTCCGTCCGCTTTCGTTTACGCGATAACTTGAGTAATATTGACTTGAATTCTACCAAACTTGGTCCAAGTATAAAGTATGATGGGGCAATTAGTTGATTAGATTTTGGGTGAAATCCGCCGAAGGTCAAAGGTCAAAGGTCAAGGTCAAATCATGAAATTGTATCCGTTTACGCGATAACTCAAGACTGGATCGAGCAAATTTCACCAAACTTTGTCGGAGGATGATGTATGATAGGACAATTACTTGATTAGTTTTTTAGTGAAATCGGACTGAAGTCAAAGGTCAAAGATCAAGGTCAAATCCTGAAATTTATCTGTTTACGTGATAACTCAAAACTGGATGAAGCAGCTTTCACCAAACTTGGTCCAAGGATGATGTATGATGGGACAATTAGTTGAGTAGATTTTAGTGACATTGGCAAGAGGTCAAAGGTCAAAAGGTCAAGGTCAAATGCTGAAAATGTTGCTATTTCCCCAATATCTATGCAATGCCCTAAGGTATTTTCTTGAAACTTGGTGTAGACATGGACTACTGCATAAAGATTCTCCAGAGAGTTTCATGTCATAAGGTCAAAGGTCAAAAGGTCAAAGGTTAGGTGAAAATGTTGTAATATCACTTTTCTCACAAATGGTTCAATGTATCTTCATGGAACTGGGTACATACGCATGTACTGACTTGCAGAGATTATCTAGGGAATTTAGGGGTCATAGGTCAATAGTCATAGGGTCAAAGGTCAAGGTCAACTCTTCAATATTTTACTATTTCCCTCATACACTAGTATATGAAATGCTTGCATTTTATTATTAGTTTTCTAACTTAATATCTACATGCATTACCTAATGGAGATTCTCCAGGAAATTTCCAGCCAGAATGTCAAAGGTCAAAGGTTAAGGGTCAAAGGCCAGGTTTCAATGCCCCCCCCCCCCCAAAAAAAAAAAAAAAAAAAAATCTATTTTGTACTCTAATTACACTCTTTCTTCATACATTTGTACCTTGGAAATTACTTAATGCATTAAACTTATAAAAGGGTCTGTCAGAATTCAATTCCCCAAATATGTGTACCTGCACTCTTCGACAATTATAGCAAACCCAGTTCAAGGAAAGTGAACATTCAAGTCATTTCTGACAAACCTGTCATATTTTTATTTTTTTGCCAGTTATGTGAAACTGTCATGGATTACACATTGTGAAGACATTGTACTATACCCCTATTGGGAGAATCATGCATTATGGCGGAGGCATCAGTCGCCATAGCGACATTTCTAGTTATAGCTTTAAATCACAACAGATATCAAATGAAGTTTCTGTATTACATGTAAGTGGTTATTTTCATCTGAGCATTTTTTTTTCCACTGTACCGAGTGTAATGATTTTCGTGTGTTTTCATTTCTGCACTATCAAATCAATAGATAGTGTTATATCACAAGCAAAAATATTTGCATGCTTTTATTTTCATGATAGTTTCTGGTAGCATGAAATAGCACACAAAAATGTCCACTTTTCACTTTCCTCAAGAATTTTCATGTTTACAGGAGATGTAAATTTAATTCAGTGTATGCTTACTATTTATGGCGTGGGAGCATAATTGAGAGCAGAAAACATCTCAGTTGATTCATGATTGTGATTGTTTCATAGCCCTGTCAAAATCAGTATGAAAATCTTTGCTGAACCAATTCATAGCAGTTTACTTGGGATGCAGTGCTGCTTGACTTTCTGACCAAGCATTACATGTACATTGTACCTGCACTGACATGTTTTCTGGAGTGGAATGTTGAAATGGGACTAATACAGGACATCCATTTCACTGCACTGACATGCTCACGTGCAATATGTTACAATATGTACAGTGTACATGAGTAAGTCTCTGCTGGTAAAATGCAGCTCATTGCAGTACATTTTGTATGTGTTCTGCACATACTGCATTTGTACATACAGTGTAGACATGTTGACTAGTAATGGCCTTCTTTTCTTTATGTATCTTTTGTGTCGTGCATGGTGCAGGGTGTTGGGGCAATTCAGACCCTACGCTACGCTGTAGCCAGAGGAACTGTACAGCACACATGAAACCCAGCACCATCTTGGAAGAGACAAGGAACCAAACCAGCCGTCTGTGTTGCTGCTCCAGTGACTACTGCAACGAAAACGTGTCGGATGCCTATGTGCCCATGCCAACCACAAAGCCACCCCTCACACAGCACAGTAAGTCCCTGCTGGATGGAAACTGGCAATTAAACAAGCTAGAACATAAAAACATACGAACCTACCCCTTTTAATCGTTTTCCTTGTCTTTAACTTCAGGATCTGTAAAGGCATGAATCTTCTATTAGGACCAATGTCAAAACCACAAAACCATTACCTGTGATGATACAGGTGTAGATGTGTACATTGGCAAACAAGGACAATTAAATTTCACTTTTGGGTTGGACAGAGGATTATCAAATTCATGAAAAGTAATTATGACTCTAGTCTGATTTTCACAATATTTATCCTTAAACACTTTTAACCTTGTGGAACCTTAAGTCATAATTTTTAGCTACTTTCCTTTAAATGCAAGTGGAATAATTACCAGGAGAAGCTTTGCCATATGACGTTGTGATGGTTCTGAGAAACTCATAAAACTGCTGCAGTTTTGCAAGCAATCTATCCCTTGTTCTATGGTCTTTTTCTCACTTCCCTTTCTGCTCTTTTATTTAGAATGTATTCAGTGTACAGCGTAATATGCCACTTTTCCTCTTCAGATATAATAAATCCTCTCCCCCATCCCCCCTTTTAATACTTGTACCTTTGTGCCTTTCATCGTTTGTGCCTTTCTGCTGCTGCTGAAAGGTCGGACGCTGCCTGCAGTATTCTAATATTCTGTGCCCATCCCATCCTCCTCCCGGTTTGATGCCGCACCACTGGCACCCAGATGACTCAGTCCAATTAGTGGATTTGGCACAGCTAGGATTTTGTGCCTCTGATCATGCCATTTGTTCATATTGGAAGAGGCACCATATCCTGTGATGAAGTTGGGGGGGGGGGGGGGGGGTGAGGGAGATGGAGAATGGGATATTGCGCATGTGTTTGTGTGGTTTTTTTTTTTTTTGTGTGTGTGTGTGTATGCATGTACGCCACGATAGTATGGTGAAATCGATGAATGACATCATATTTCATAACCTGTGCTTCCCGGAAGAAGCTCTTGATTTTAGTCTGATGCATTTGTTAGTGCAATAAAGTGGAGAGTTATGAAGGCATTAATGTGGACATGATCACTCTCTCTAATCAAATTCACGATAATCATCATTTGAGGGCTACTGAAATTAATAGCCAGGAGATGAATAATGATACAATTCTAGACTGTTATTGGCAGTTTTCAGTTCATAAATCGATGGTTTCTCTTTGAGTAGTACTCCTCAGACTTGTTGATAAAAATTCTGAATATAGTGTATGAGATCTACTTCACATCCTGATGTTAGCCCTGTGAATTACCAGTTTTTGCAACCTGAGTTTGATAGCAAAAAATTGACCAATATGTGTGTCTGTCTATCAGTGCCCAATTTGCATACAGGCAATTCTGCAGTTAGTATCGTTACATGTAAGCAAATCGTGTTTACAACATGTTTATCCTTCCCAGGTCTATGATATAGAAAAGAATGGATGAAAAAGTTTGCAAAAATGTAAGTTACTGCAAACAGAGTTGATTGATTTCAGTTATAGCATCATGACAAATTTTCCAGCAATTATTTTTAACAGTTCAACTAATTTTTTTTTTTTTTTTGTTACTAGACCCCCAAGACCATGTTTGTAAAGTTACGGCTTAGGAACATTCCATTTGTCCAGAGTAACTCCGCAGGTCATTTCACCCTTATGTAATTGATAAAATATCACATGACCTCTGGAATATTATCAAAATGTACATTGTATTTATCTTTTAGCAGTATGTGTTCCATTGGTTGACATGACTGGAACCCTATGATGATTATTTAGTAATAGTATAGAGTTCCTGTGGTCATGAATAATAATGTACGAAGCAGATCACAAAAGGCTGTACAGTCGTCCTTTGCTAAGCTCACATGGCTTGTCCACATACCATACTGTGAGACGGCCTTGTCAAAAGGCAAGGTGCGGATGCGAAACCTTGCAGGCTGTACAGGGTGGAAGTGGCAAAATGTGACAACAAAACTTGGATGGTCCGTACTGGGACAGGAAGCATGTGTATGCCGTGGCATCTCACAGTCCTTTTATAATTTTATCATGTTGTGCCGTGTTAAGTGCATGTTTTGTCACAGTTGCCTTATGATTGCTGTACATTTTGTTGCATTCGACCATATTTTGTCAAGGTTCTCGTGGCAACTATGTGTTTGTAGGGTGTATGGTAGCTCCTTGTTACATTCATGTCACGTCCGGTGTCTGACGGTTTTACAGGCGGCCGGGAACATACAGAGTAGTATAAACATGTACACTGTTGCTGTCAACAATTAGTGAAATTTAGTATTAGTAGATTAAGTATGTGACTTCCGTTTGGCCTCATAAAATTCTGCTTTAAGTCTTTTTTTATATATATATATACCGGTATCATAAGAGATATACTATGCACTTCTATGCAATTCAACCCACACGTGATTTTCAAGAGAATGATTTACATTGTGCACAGACATGTTGGCAGCTATGTACAATGTACATGTACAATGTATGTGTAGACATAGCATTATACATGGTACTTTTATGCACTCCTTCATATAGTCTACTCCAAGTTGTACTTGAATGACAATTTCCAAGATTGACAAGGGTAGGTTTTCTGTGGGAATGGGCAAAGGGATAGTTTATATCTTATTCTCTCCTTGGAAGGCCAAAGGGGAAGTAAAATGTCAATTCTGTACCACAGTGGCTGCCAGTTGATACCACTCAAAGCTCTATGCATGTTCAAAACAGCTCAGAGCATGTCTGAAAGGTTCTATAACCCTTTTGCAAATGGCAAAAAAAAAAAACAACTCTGCATGGTCAAAAAAATAATGTTTCCCAACATCACGTATGAAGTCTTTGGATAATACACCTCAAGGGTTTTTTAAAAGAAATGAAAAACTAACCCCATGTCCCTTGAGAATACAACACTTAAAATTTTTACAGGATCTGAATAAATTAACTGGAAATCTATGAAATTGTTTCCCTTTCCATCATAAAGAACTTTCCAGTTTTGTCATTGCGAGGAAAGGTTTGAATTATCTGCCTTTACAATATACTGTACAAGCTTATGGAAGGAATCCAATTTTCGGAGTTGCAAAAGGGACATATGAACTTTAAAGAAAGTTTATACAGTTGGGTGCATTGGCTTTCATTCTCACCATCTGGAACGGGGCACAGTGTATATTGTATAGTACATTGTTCTCTATTTGCTTTACAGGAGACAGACTTTATCTCTGGCAGTGTGTAAACACGCAATTGCTTTGTCTGTAGCTGCTTTGTAAAGAGAACAACAGGCTGATGACAGGCAGTTTGCTATTCATAATGCAGGGTACCCCACAGACTGGAGCAGCAGTCTGTAAATCACCACTCGCTGCTGAGCTCACAGCCGCTGCAGACACTCATTAATATTCAGAGACGCAGGGTGTAGTTCTAGCCTACTGCCAGCCAGACGGGTCTTATGGCTCATCCTCTCATTTATCATGTCTCAAGAAACAGCACCCTTCTTATCCAATGCAGACCTTGTCTTGTGTAATTGCTGGAGGCTTCTAGGTTTGCGCTGCATTAAAACTCTTTCAAACAGTCTTTATGCATTCCCTCTTATCCCTTCCTCCCCTGTACAAAAAAAGAGATGACATAAAAAAAATCTTGCAGACAAAATTTGGTTCAGTAACGGTTAGTGTGTACACCACATCAACTAGGGGCCCCCACAGAGATTAAGAAGGAAGACATGAAAATGAGCATGGATATGGATAGGAGAACAAAACAATCTTTCATCCTTAAGTCAGCTCAAAATATTAATAAAAGGGTCTGTGTCAGAGGGATGGCAATGTTTTAAATTTAATGGGAGTGTGCAATTCATCAGTCACATTCCAGATGCACTAATCTGATCAACAACAACACTAAATACACTAGAAGGAGGAATTCACAAGAACTTTAAAAAAAAAAAACTCCATCAATATTCTACATGTAGACCCCTTTTGAGGTGCATTGAGGGGCACTCCTTTTATAGGCATTGATGCTAAATGAAAACAAGTTTGTTAGTGATTGTACATTGTATATGGGTGAACTAGACAAAAAGACTACATATTTTATTTTCTTCTTGTTTTCATCTCCAACATTTTTTATTTCTTGCTACTCATTCACAGAAGTCCTGTCAGATCCAATGAACAACAATATGGAGCGGACCATCCTCATTGCCATCATACCCATCTTCTGTGTGTCGGTTGCCATAGCGATCATGTACTTCATCTTCCGGCTGAGGATGCGGCCCAGCAAAGGCCACATGAGTCAGCTGCCCATGATTGAGGCTGCACCCCCAGAGCCGACCTTTGACCTCGACCAGCTGAAGATGATGGAGCTTGTGGGTCAAGGGAGGTAAGGAGGACAAAGAGATGAGTGGAGAAAAACAATTATCCAAAGTCCATCTTGTACCCATCAATTATCCAAAGTCCATCTTGTTCCCAGCAATTATCCAAAGCCCATCAGTGATGTTTTTCAACTGTCTTAGGTGCCATTTCAAACAAACTTGCAGTGATATTCACCAACAAAAGCAACTACTTAGACTGTAGCCAAATCAGATCTGATGTAATGACAGTGAGCCTCTATAGCATGTTTTAACAACTTAATGTTTGCTACGTGCTTTACAATTATCCGTTTTACACACACAGACACACAAATTAACAAATTACATTCAAGGTGGCAATAAAAAGTAACATAACACATAGACACCACACAATATAAGCTGTATAAATTAATATACCTGGGAGAAGAATGTTTACAAATGTGTAAGTCTTCCAGGAGGATTGGCTTCTGCAGCCAAGATCTGCAAAGATTCATAGCTGAATACCTGAAATACCTGTTATTCACTGTGTTATACAAGACCTGCTCAAATCGTCGTGCGCATGGCAGATTGTCGTTAGCGCGCTTCCCTGCGCCCGGCAGATTGTCGTTACAGTGTGGGAGTGCGCATGGCAGATTGTCGTTAGGGTGTGGGAGTGCGCATAGGGTTAACAACATTCTGCCATGCGCACGGAAGTGCGCTAACAACAATCTGCCATGCGCACGGAAGCGCGCTAACGACAATCTGCCATGCGCACGACGAAATGTACATTTGCTTGTACAGATTAAAGGATGACATTCAAAGACTATGCTGATGTTAAAGGAGACCTCTAGATTATGTTTAGACTTTTGCATTTGAACATCTTTAAATTGAGTATACTGGGTACAAAGTTTTAGAATTAAGAGTGATTTCATTTTTCAAAAAATAAAAATAAAAATTCATACTAAATCACATTGAACAAGGATGGTGGAAGAATGCATGATTGGGTGCTCAAGGAAGCAGAATAAAAGCAGAAAGCACACATAAATTCTACACAGGTGAACATGTTACCCAAGAGGTATTGTAATGGAATTGCGTTGCTACATTACTGGACTGTGCAGGGGTGGATCCAGGATTTCCGTAAAGAGGGGGCGCCTTTACAAAATTAAAGGGGGGGGGGTACACACGCGCCCTTTTGTTCTTTTTATTTCTTTTGTTTTAACAAAAATAAAGTGGGGCGTGTGCCCAGTGCGCCCTCGCCTGGATCCGCCACTGACTGTGTGAGCGTGCTATGTCATCATCCTTGTTCAGTGTATTATCTTGGGTTTTTCATAGTATCAGTTTATCTGCTTGAGGACCAAAATACATTCCATAAATCTGTACATGGCACCATCGATTTATGTACTACCCGATGTGAAGTTATATGAAATGTCTGGAATGCCCCTTTAATATGCTTTCAGATACTGCAATGTCTACCGCGGGGCCCTGAGTGAGAAGGAGGTCGCAGTGAAGGTATTCACGGGAGCCTCCAAGCAGTGCTACCTGAACGAGGTGGACATCATGAGCCTGCCCCACCTCGCCCACAACCACCTGCTCCAGTACGTGGGCTCCGGCGACCGCATCGGGGAGGACGGCTGGGTGGAGCACCTACTGGTGGTAGACTACATCAGCAAGGGCTCCCTCATGTCCTACCTGCGGGAGAACACCTTCGACTGGCACACCATGTGCCGGCTGGCGCAGACATCTGCGGCAGGCCTGGCCCACTTGCATCAGGTTGTGGACACTCCAGGTGGGTCTTGGTTAGAAATTTGAACACTGCAGTTGATGATGTTAATGATCAAATGTTGGATTCTTCGCTCACTAATCATTGCATAGTTTCCCTGCTCTTCAGTAGTCAAAATATTTTGTAAACAAGAGTGTATTTACGAAATGACAAGATTGTTGAGTTGTTTCCTAAAGTTATTTGCCCTTATTTGACACAGAATTGTGGGACTTTAAATAGGAATAGTTCAAATGATGAACATGGTTTTATCAATTCTGTAATCTTTCCAACCAATGCCTACTTTGATGATATGTATATTCTTGGGTATATTGTTTATCTGATCTGGTCTTGAGGTAAATCTTTCAGGTCATTGTAGTATTTGAATGGAAGGTGATATGTCAAATTTTCAGCGGATGCAAATGCCTGTAAAAAGTTTATCAAGCTGTCAAGTGAGTGTGGGCCCGGGGTGAACGTGTGTCAAAATTGCATGCATTGTATTGCCTAGTCAGAATGTAACTGCTGTCATCACAGTATTTGAGCAAAACTTGTTTGACCTGGCAACAAGTTTAGCCCATTTGGATACCAGGAATTCCAGGGCTGAAGCTTAATGACTTTGCTTCATAATGCTTGTCAATAGACATATCCGTAAGAAATAATCAATTACGAGAATATATGTTCATTGCAAAACAACAAATGCAGATGCTCATGAGGTAGGACTGATTATTCGTCTGTATTTCCAAGACTGATTTGTTCTATTCTTTGTCATTTCATCATCTCTGTTTTCCTGCTTTTGAAGTATTTCCCTACCAAGTAACCTTGCTGTACACTTTCCTCAAATCATTGTTACATTGTAGGTAACCACAAACCAGCAGTAGTCCACAGGGACATCAACAGCCGCAACATCCTGGTGAATGCGGAGGGCAACTGTGTCATAGGTGACTTTGGCTTCGCCATGAAGGTCTGTGGATCCAGTGTGGTTGGAGAGGCTGATGGCGATAACAGTACCATCACTGATGTAAGTGATATATTGATTTCATAGAGGATATAGCTTGAATGAAGCTTGTTGATATGTGAGATTAAATTTAAGTGTAGTGAAGTGTTTTTGTCATTTTGGGCTTATTCAGTGACAAGCCTGTATCATCCAGGTATCTGTTATGTAAGATAATGAACATATTTTTAGTAGATCTTCTTTTAATACCAGACTCCCAACATATGTCATCGGTCATACGTGGAGTAAAGGTATCAATGTTGTCATATGCCCCAAGTTTAGCATGTAATCAGTTATGCAAAGGTGAAAATGGATTTGACGAAGGTTTTTTTTTTAGGGGGTAGGGTGTGGGTTGGGTTTTGTTTTAATGCATATCCTGTAATGACAATTACTTCTTGTGACTGATTAATTGGTTATCATAAATTTGTATCCCATTTAGGTTGGAACAGTCCGCTACATGTCACCAGAGGTCTTAGATGGTGCTGTGAATCTACGAGATTGTGAGTGCGCCCTCAAACAGGTAGATGTCTACGCCCTTGGACTGGTCATCTGGGAGATAGCTACTCGATGCAAAGACCTCTACCCGAGGGGTAAACTTGTCAATGAACAATCTGACTCTTGATTACTTTAGTGATACCTGATGATAAATGTTTTGTTGCTATTGTGGTTGCTCGTGCTAATTGCTTCATCTATGATTATCCAGTTTCAGATGAATATGTGTGTGTGTTTTAATGTATATAGTTGTAATATTAAGGTTGTGCATTTTATCCTTTAATTTCCCCCAACATCTGCAGATGACATGGGTAACTACCAAATGCCCTTTGAGGTGGAAGTTGGGCAGCATCCAACTTTTGAGGACATGCAGATTTTGGTGTCCAGAGAGAGGAAGAGGCCACAGTTCCCAGATGCCTGGAAGGAAAACAGCCAGGTAACAACTGACAGGACAATAACCATCAGAAGTCCATCAAATACTCCCCCAAAATCCTGGTTTCATGTTTGCTTCCTGTTCAAAGTTCAGGAACAGACAAAGTAAATGTGCCCATGCTGGCCTTGACATTAGCAGTTTAGTTGGAGTGGGTGGTTACCTTTCAGACCAACTATCATTTGCCAAGGGGACAGTGCATTATAATTGCCTTGAGATTTTTTTTCTTTTTTTTCAGTAGGATGGGCAAAAGGGCTGCTAAATCTAGTACCGAAGTGTGATGTCATAATCATTCATTGCCATGGAAACTGGTTCTAAACAACCTTACCATGCCATGTCTGTGAACACTTTTATTGCTAACCATGTTTGCACATGGTTCTAACCCGAGCTACCATGGTACAACAAAAGACTAACATCATCACTTCGGTACTCTATAGCTGCTAGTGAGTTGCCACATCTTGAGCTTGGAATCTTGAAATCTTGAAGCAGGTTTCAAACATTTTAAGATGGTAAGGAAGCTCACATTAAATGAGACAGATACAATTTTGCAATTATGATGTGCATAGTGGTATATGGAGGATTGAAATAAACTTTACCAGAACTAGTGTGTAGTATTGTTTTGGGTTGTTGGTTCATATCAAATTTGATTGACACAAACCCAAAATTGCATTGCAGCTGCTATGAAAGTGACTCTCAGATGTGAGTGAGAACCAACTTGGGAGCCCAGATAGAATTGATGACTTTGTGATGCTGAGAAGTGAGAATGTTTTTATTGAATCAGCATTGTAATTGTTACTGCCTAGAAATGTCTATCTTACATCACCACAAATATATCATGCAGTATATGATATATCATAGGCTACCCGAGCAGTATTCTTCTGGAGTCCTCGTATACTTCTTTGTTCCCTAAAACCTCTTTTCATTTCTTACCATGTAGGCACTGAGGAGCCTGAGAGAAACCATTGAGGACTGCTGGGACCATGATGCTGAGGCTCGTTTGACAGCACTATGTGTGGAGGAGCGCATCATTGAACTCATGGTCTTGTGGGACAAGCACAACACCGTTAGCCCCACCATTAATCCCACAACCCAAGGGAACACTCTACCCACACACACCATCACCGATTACACATCGAGGCCAGCGGAGATCATCGCCACAGAGTATCCCGGCATAGCCCGCCTTGCAGATGGTACCATGATTGCTGTGAGAGGCAACGGCCAGCCAGTCGGTGGTGCAGGCAGCGAGACTTCTGGTACCACAAGCGATGCCAAGAACCTGCATGGGCACCATTCGTCAGTGAGCAGTGGACTGGAGAAGAATGAGCGTCTACGCCTCCTGTCTCCAGATACCATCAGCACTAGTCTGTCCACACAGTCAGACCTGAATCTCATTGACCTTACAGCCTCAGCACCTCCTGTGGATCCCAAGAACTTGCACCACTCTGATGACAGCATTGAGCGGTACACCACAGACCTGAAGTACGGTCCAAAACAGTCAAGCTCCAAGTTTGGCGAGGAATATGGATTTAGTGAGCCATCTGTGTCCCCCAGCAAACCACTGGTTGTCAATGAGATGAGGGCTGGGCTTAGCAAGGATCAGATCACTGATAATCTGTCTCACAACCTGAGCAAACAGAAAAATAAATCTACCAGTATGCCATCTTGGGGTCACATGACAGGCACTGACCCTAGGTCAGGTCGTGTCAATCCACCAGTCAATGTGGCAAAGCTCGACACCAACCTCCACCGCCAGCAGGCCAGGAGCAGTAGTCCCAGGCAGACGAACCAGGGCTACGATGCTTCACAAAGCTCTGAAGCTAGCACCAGTGGGCCAGGGAGCTCCAACCAAGCAGTGAATGGAGTGTCTCCGAGTCTGAGCAGGCGGCCAAATAGTCTGCCACTGCAGTCCCACCACAGGGGCTCCAAGAAGAAATTGATGGCTGTGTACATCCCAGATTCAGGCCCGACCACCAAAGTCCAGACAGGCATTGCTAAGATGGACAGTGTGGCCCCCTCCTGCCATCAGGTGAAGATGGCCTCCAACACCCACAAGCAGCAGCCGGGCAACAGCACTGTTGAAAAGCTGCGGAATGGAAGTGTGAGCAGTCAGGCCTCCGATGGAGAGCGCCCCCATTCATGGGCATGTGACAGTTCGTCGGGTAGCGACCACTCCAGCGAAATTGATCGCAGGAATGGCAATGTGCACATGAGGTCATCATCTAGCATTAACAAAGGAGACAAAGGGAAGCGAAAGGTGACGCCGTTCCGACTTCTCACCGACAAACTTTCTGTCCACAAGGGCAAGGAGAAGAAGGACTCCAAAGGTCCTGACTGCAATGGGTCCGGTCCCAGTCCAGTGGATCCCAATGTGAACAATAACAGCAGGACAGTTGTGAATGGGAGTGAGAGTGACTCTGTAGCCTGTTCAGAGATGAGCAATGGGCACGCTGGGGTGAGTCTCAACGGAGAGGCTCATCCCCTTAATGGCAAGCTTGCCAATGGTGGCCCCAAGCTGCAGGCAAACTTTGAACTGGAGTGCGTGTGAAGCCAGATGAACTGCTGAGATCTACTTATTTTGATGTACACTGTTTCTAAAATCACCCGCGACGTTTTCACCTGTGTGATAGTGCCCTTTTCTTCCAAAACTGTATGTAAAAGGAAGAGCAAAATGACTTCGCATTGCCAGCAATGTTCTTACATGTAGAAGTATGCAAATCATACCATAACTCTCATATCTTCAAGAATAGTTGTCCAGATTTAGAGAATATGCTAGCAGTCTGAAAAACAGTTTAAGGTGGCTCTTTCAAATTTGAAGAAAAAAAAAATGAAAACAAAGACTGATCAAGTGACAGTGGTCTCAGCAAGGCACTTTCACAAGAACTTGTCTGCTGTGTCACTAGATGTCCTCAGTATGGCTCAAAAAAATTTTAAGAAAGCTGAAGAAGAATAAAAAAGGCAAATAGTTCAAATGTCAGATAATTCAAATAGTTCACATTTTACCTCCAAGCTTCAAACAGTGAATCACTGTTTGTATGGATGAATACCACTAGTTACACAGCATTGTAAGAATGGCTCAAAAATGTCAGCATTGGCCCATGGGCACATGAAGATCTGTGTTTTAATTTTGAATGTTAGCTCAGTGTCCATCATTTTATGCTTTTTAGGATGAGGTGGTTTGCAAAAAAAAAAGAGCTACTGCCTTTAATTGTAGATATTTCTACTATCTGCACCAGTATTGTATCTTGCTATTGTACATGCAATTCAATTTTAGTGTATAGTCTGCGCACACTTATATACTGAAATCAATTCATTTATTGCTTGCAGTTTTATGAGAGGAATGTGCTAGTTGTAAAAGAGAATTTTATGGCATTGCTTGCCAGTCATACTTGAGGTACTGGTACTTCTTTCCTGGGATTCGTGTCAGTCTTTTACTCTTTCATTTTTCTTTTGATATAGAAAGAACAACTTTTATCAGAAGTATTTGCTGATTTGTTGTGTCATTTCAGTGTAATGTATGTAATACTCTTGTGTGCTGAATTGCCAGTTATTTGTCACTTTCATTTTTTTTTTGTACATGATATATCAGTGTGACATGGGTAAGCAACACCATGAGTAGGCTGTCATAGACAGTTTGTTGCATAAATGAAACTGCTATTAAATATTAGAAGAGTAAGAAAAGGTTGTTTGAGAACCACTATGGACTATGAAAGGCTGTGAGCCTCTATGTGCATTTTATGTGACCCATGTCAAAACTGATTTAACTTCCCAAAATTGATATGATTTATGCAAGGGTACTCGGCTTTGTAAAGTCAATTTGTTGCTGTAAATATTCATTTTAGAAGCCTTGATTTGTACTGTTCGTATTTGAAAAACAAAATAACTCATTTCAGTGTTATAAATGAATTCTTTTTATTTTGTCAATGTTAAATACCTTTTGTATGTTGATGTAATAATGGCAAGTGATGAAAATTTATGTATCCCAACAGCTTATTGCAGTCATCTTTGGGCTTTTTGAAAATTTCTCAGTAGTCTAATCATAAGAATATGACATTAGATATTGTCAGTCTACATTAATCACAGGCACAGTGTATTATTCAAAACTGTGTATGTATTACATGACTCTGCATATACTGTAAAACAAGATATTTTTGCGGCACAAAATTTTGGTGAGTTGGAGCCGACGGCCTTTTTCACGGCATGAAATTTTTGCAAATTGCCACTGGCAGTCAACGCATATAGTATAGACAAGAACTTTTGCATGCATTTTTATTTCGCAATTCACAACATTAAAATGTTTGCAAATTTTCCTCGTTTTACAGTTGTTGAAATGCTCAAAGAACAGACAGTGACTTCAAGTTGAAGGAAAATTAGACAGTCCTCACAATCGTGTCCTCTGCGCTGCAGAAAATTTGCCACAATACTGTGTGTTGCTGTCTCAATGTCTAGTCTCTTTTCAAGATTGTATGATATTAATAGCCATCAAAATTCAGATAGACTTCATGATTTGTATTGCCCAGACTATTTATTCTGATATTTCTCACAGGGCCTGCCAATACCAATTTTGTGTTTGCAGGAAAGAATTTCAAATGTGGCAGTAATGCTGGAAACTTTATACTTGATCATAGAGTTTTCTCCTTTGCAGCCCACTGAGGAAGCTATACTGGGATGGTGGTTGAGGCATGGAGTTGTAAAGATCATGTTCAAGATAGTACAACTCTTGGTTCCAAGTGCATAGAAAACCCACTTTGGTGGTCATGGCAGACTTTATGTCTTTGTATATTGGTAAAGTGCAAGAAAATGTGTTAAACGAGTTTGTAGTGAAAGATATGTGCATGTACTGTATACGCCATATATTTAGCGAGTCTAAATTCTTGGAAATCGGGAATTCCCTACAATTTCACAAGTGGTAAAATTTGAGATTGTGGAGTACAGTAGGCCTGCTGAACAGAGATATATACATGTGTGTATGTCACATTTGTCTCAGAATCGGAGTTAAATGTTTTAACAGGTTTTTAATTTCATGAATAGAACCTGATTCACGAAAATAAAAACCTCGCGAGATATTCGGCATATACAGTAAACACATTGATTTTTAATGAAGTTGAAGAAAAATTTTACATCTCATGAATTCCTCAAACTCCTTTAATGATGTGAAAAGTTTTGTGTGCAAATGTCTGAAACCATGCTATTTTTACTCTGTGATTATTTGGTACAAAAAAAAGATGAGGGAAAGTGACTGAAACATTACTTTGCCAGTTTATGTAATTCTACAAATTTTTTATTTGTGAATACCAGTATTTTAGTATTTTGTTATGATGTCATTTTGCATGTTACTTTTTATATACTTTATATCATATCTTCAGATTATGTGTGTGTGTGTGTGTGTTTGTGTGTGTGTGTGTTTGTGTTTCCATGTGTGTGCATGAGTGAGTGTGTTAGAATTATAAATGTCGTTGTGAAATCATGTGAAATTTATGCTATGCTCTACACACATTTGGCATACCCAGTGGACACAAAAATGAAAAGTACAAGTTAAATTGCTCTTTTTTTTAAATGCTGAAGGTAGTATGCCTATTCCCCTAAATGATGACTTCATAGATATATGTGTTATGAAAATGGTATATGGCATCAGTAGAAGGTAATGCTATGTGCATGAAAATCTGTATTCCCAGCATCATTTGGAAGTGATCTTTGTAACATGTACTCTATGATAGCTTCCCACTTTGTTGATATGAAAATAAACTATTGCTCATCTTTTGTGCTGTTATTGCCATAGATTGCAGCCAAGTGCCAGTGCTTTAATACTCAAATGCAGAAGAATATGCATGGCATACGAATAAAACACATTGTATTCCTGCAGTGACGCATCTGTAAGATATCTGAATCTTTCAGGTGAGAATGATGTACCATGCAAGCTGAGTGCAGTCTAATATCACCAGTCAATTGTGGTGTTCCAGGTGGAAACTGAAGTGGTACATGTACCGAAAATGTCGCTTTAATACGTGGTTTATCCAACTTTGTGTGAAGGTGTATTCTTATGTCACAGTATGGTTCACTTTTTCTTTTTTTTTCAACTGACAACGCATCGAAAAAGGGATTTCATGGATTTGCCAAAGCACTGCACTGTTTGGGAGTTTGGGGGTTGATGTTGTTTTCTTCCCCTTCAATTTTTTTTTTTTGGCAGGTATTCACATTGCTTGTTAATGAACAGCATGTAACCAGTCTGATTTGTGAACTACTCAATGTCTTGGATATGCTTGTATTAATGCACATACATGAAAAACTATTGGATGTAGTACAAAAAGTAAATGTATCATACAGTGCAGTCTTACGAACACAAAATGCACATACACCTGTACGTTAATGGGCTTCCCTGAAGCTCAGGGGAATTTGAGGGACTTGATGCCAATGAACCGGTTTGCAGTGTACTTCCCTGTATGTAGTCATGCTCACTGTATCCATTTAAAGGCTTAGAAAGCCTCCCATACAAGACATTTTGCATTGCGAGACATTCACTTCAACTTCGCAAGATTTTTCCGCCACCGTGGACATAATAAATTGTTCACACAGTGCATGTTGCCTTATCTCTCCAGTCATACGAACTTGTAGATAAACTCCTCTTACATCCTACCCAATTTATACTTTACTTTGTAGTAAAATCCTTCATTTAGTGATGTTATGTGTATCTGTAGATGTAGCAGTATGTATGGCTTTATAGGTAAATACTACGCTTATCTTGTATAGATACGGTAAGTTGGCACAAGTATTAAGCAGTAGGCATGAAGTTGTGTTGTACAGGTATATCTACTATCAAAATTTCTCATCACTCTGTACAGATATGTTCTTGGCATCTTGTCACAATATGAAAATGATAGGTTGATGGATATAACAGGTGGAGAGTGCAGGCAACAAGGCAGCTCAGTTGGTCCAATGGAATGCTTGATGACTGGGCTGTTTACATGTAAATTTGCTGTGTATTATTGATTCCATGAATAGCTTTGTTAAGAGGCAGCACAAAGCTAGAATGATATCAAAATGTATTGGACTGCAAACTATATTTTCTGAAAGCCTCCTGCAAATAGCAAAAAGAGACTCTACAGTACAAGTGAGAATCAATACAAGAACTCGGTGGACTGATGTATGAAGACAGGACAGTGTGTTTACCTTCTATGACTAGCGATGAGCTATTTTCTATACCTTCTCTAGGCAATTTCCATAGCTGGGTGGGATATGTCACACAGATATCAGTATGTTGTTATGATGGGGGCATGGGGCATGGGGGGGGGGGGGGGCAAGCATTGGGGAACCTGTGTATGACCCTTCCATGCGGAGGTATGCAAAGACTAGTAATATATGAGTAAAGCTGGTCTGCAAAGTTTGGCTCAATTTACAAAATTCAGAAGAAAAAAAACAAACAAACAAACAAACAAAAACTGGTATATAATCTCTGAAACTTTGAGGTTTGGTTATCATGTGCCCTGTTCCACTTACATGGGAACAATATTGAGCCAAACAATGAACTCAAAGTTGGAACAGATTCAGATCAGATATACTTGGAAAGGATACACAAGACATTCAAGATGTATTCTCGAATGTAGCTGGGTGAGTGCAAGATATTGTTACCAAATGGCTAAATGAAACGGTTCCTAACGTGTGAGGACTGATTGATTCCCAAAATTGTCCCTAAGATGAGTTGAACTGAATTCTGGATTGATTTTAGAGCAAAGTGAAACAGTCCCCAGATGTTTTGATGAATGGAGGAGGATGGGGGTGGGTGCGAACTCTTCGCCCTTCAAGCACTGTCACATGAAGAATCCCACTATGTTTGTTAGTTTCCACTGACTCAAGTTCCACATTGCTAGCTGTGATCAGTTCCCACAACCACATCCATTTGAATATGAAGGACTGGAGGAGAGAGATGAGCAAGGGAATCTGGTGGGTGTGTATCCTTTGGAAGTCATGCAAACTGAAGTATTTTCTGTGAATAGTAACTGCCATTAAATGGATGACGCAATGTAAAATATGGGATCGTTTCCTGTCTGTACCTTGTTATTTATGCTGTCCATGTTTGTGTGTGTAAATTTAAGACACATTCTGCTTTATTATGGTGCTCAAGATGTTGTAGTTGATACCTTGAACTGTGCCACAGCTGTCAACTGGTTGTCTTTGTGTGTGTGTCTGTGTCTATGTGTGTGGCACTGAACAAAATTTGAATAAAGAATTCAAAAAAAAAAAATGTGTGTGTGTGTGTGTGTGTGTGCATGTGTTTGTGGCACTGAACAAAATTTGAATAAAGAATTTTAAAAAAAATGTGTGTGTGTGTGTGTGAGTGTGTGTAAGAAAAAAAAAAAAAGAAGAATTAAATAAAATATGTGCCATGCACTAAGATACTGTAGTTGACATCATGGATTCTGAGGTGGCAGGAATACATTGTGTACAGTCGACTCCTGTTATAACAATGTCCTTGGGACCGGCGGTTTTCTTTCATTATACTGTAAAACACGATATTTTCGCGGAATGAAATTTTCACAAATTGGAGCCGACGGCCTTTTTTGCGGCATGAAATTTTCACAAGTTGCCTCTCACATTCAATGCATACAGTGTAGACAAGAACTTTTGCGTGCATTTTAATTTCACGAATCTTGGCTCTTGCAAAATTCGCAAAATTAAAATGCACGTGAACATTCCTTGTTTTTACAGTATCAAAATTCCTTTGTAATGGAACAAATAAATGATGAAAAATATAGAGCTGTTAATACTGGGGCCTGAATTTTTACTTTGTTGTAATCGGGATCTCTTAACCCTATTCTAACTGGGGGGCGGGGGGGTCAAATTGACCCCCCCCCCCTCGACGTTTCGCGCCACGATTCCGCAACGCGCAAAGATTTTGCCGCATTATTCATGACTTTTTTCATTGAAGTCTCCCACATATTTTGAGACCAAATTTGCGACGTCCGGGTACATCGTTCTGAAGTTACACGATGTTTTGCATATGTATGTCAACCAAAAACTGCTCAAATTCATGATTTCGGGTGTAAATCCAATGCAAAGTGTATTTTTTGTTTAATTGATATAAATTAGAGTATTTCAACTTCTAACCATTGAAATAAATCAATTCTAATGTAGATAAGCTTGAAAAAGTGCCTCCAACAAATTTTGGCAAAAAAACAATAGAAAACAAAAGATCGAAAAAACAATAAAATACATAAGAAATTAACAAAACAATAAAAACAAAAGAATCTGATTTTGATTGCACTATTTTTTTACAAGAAAATTGTTTGATGTGTCTTGAGGAACTCTGACACAAAAATTTAGCAATTCTTCAGTCTTTTTGATGGAGTTATAGGTGAAAATATGATTTCATGCGTTAATTTGCATAATTAATTTATTAAAAACTATGAAATCAAAATTTTTCTATTGTATGACCACGCAATCTTGTAGTTGACATCCGGCTCTATGTTCAGGCAAAATTTTGCGGCAATTGTGTGATCGGCGGCCGAGATCTGAAGGTGGGGGGGGTCAAATTGACCCCCTCCCCAGTAAAAACTTGGGTCTCAAATAGCCCAGTTAGAATAGGGTTAATAACCGTGTCTACTACAGTGCACTCCCGTTACAACGAACACGGTTATAACGAAGTAAAACTTCTGGTCCCAAAATTATCGCCATTAATGTCTACGGTACGAAATTCGCTTATAACGAACACGGTTATAGCGAAATTTTCATTATAACGAAGTCTTTTCCGAGCCCCACAGACAAAGAAAAACAAAAGAAATGTGCTCCGTTACAACGAAATGCGGATTGCTTTCGAAAATACGTACCGGAACAAGCATGGGCGAACGCTTCACATCACGCTGTGTTCGCTCCGTGTGTCACGCACAGTTTCCGTCAATTTTATGCTCTCTTTAATGTGATTATCCAAACGAAATTTAAAAGGTACAGTGTACCATCCCGTTTCACATAGCTGCACAGTGTAAGATGAGTATTCAACAAACAGAACATGATATATATGCGTGGTTTCCTTGGTTTTGTTATATATTGTATTTGTTCGGTTATAACGAAATTTCGTTATAACGAAAGAAAACTGCCGGTCCCGAGCATTTCGTTATAACGGGAGTGCACTGTATAATGGGAGTGCACTGTATGTTTTCTAAAGGGTGTAACCCCAAAGAAAATTAGTGCTCTGTGTGTCACCAAGAAATCCATCCATACAAGTGGCTTGAATCATTGGCCAATCATGGTGTCCAGACCTGCCTTCACATCCAGTTTTGTGGATACTTGTACTTGGTAAATATTGGCAGGCTGACTAGAAAAAGTGGTGCTTTAAGTTTACCCTGCAATAATCCTGCCACGGTGTGTACACACAGGTACAGTCTGACCTCTCCTATCCGGACATCCAGATAGGGATTTGGCTGGATATGGGAGACTCAATGTTTAATACACGTAGCTGCCGAAGAACGATCGCTGGTACCGTGCCGTACTAATGAAAAAGTTTTCTGTCCATGTTTTTGTGGTGCTTTGAGGGTAGTAAATGTCTCAATGCATGTTTTTTAGATGAAAATTAGATGTGAATGTATGTTAATTATATCATCAATAATATGTAATTCATGTGAGTTTGTGTAGGAATTTTGTTTGAGTTTGAAATTCCCCTTTTCCTTATAATCATTACATCGAAAAAAAAAACTAGAAATGTCGCTATGGCGACTGATGCCTCCGCCATAATGCATGATTCTCCCAATAGGTGTATAGTACAATGTCTTCACAATGTGCGATGACAGTTTCACGTAACTGGCAAAATATCGAAATGACAGGTTTGTCAGAAATATCTTGAATGTTCACTTTCCATGAACTGGGTTTGCTATAATGGTCTATTAAAGAGTGCAGGTACACATATTTGGGGAATTGAAAATTTTTACTTGACTTCTGACCGACCTTATTATAAGTTTAAGCACTGAGTATAATTTTCAAGGTATCAAAGAAAGAGTGTAATTATAGTACAAAATATATCTTCTTTTTTTTTCATTTAAACCTGACCTTTGACCCTTAGCCTTTGACCTTTGACCTTCTGGCTCGAAATTTCCAAGAGAATCTCCATTAAGCAATACATGTACATATATTAAATTTTAAAACTAATAATGCAATAATTGCATATACAATATGTACTAGTATATGAGGGAAATAGTAACATTTTGAAGAGTTGACCTTGACCTTTGACCCCTGACTATTGACCCATGACCCCTAAATTCCCTAGATAATCCCTGCCAGTCAGTACATGCATATAGTTGTACCAAGTTCTATGAAGATACATTGAACCATTTGCGAGAAAAGTGATATTGCAACATTTTCACCTAACTTTTGACCTTTTGACCTTTGAACTTATGACATGAAACTCTCTCTGGAGAATCTTTACACAGTAGTACATGTCTACACTAAGTTTCAAGAAAATAACTGCGGGCATTGCATAGATATGGGGGAAATAGCAACATTTTTAGCATTTGACCTTGACCTTTTGACCTTTGACCTCTTGCCAATGTCACTAAAATGTACTCAACTAATTGTCCCATCTAACATCATCCTTGGACCAAGTTTGGTGAAAGCTGCTTCATCCAGTTTTGAGACTGTACTGTATGTACCAATGTATGCAAAGGTATATAAGGTTGCATGCTTGACTGACAGACAGCAAAGAGACTCGTTTCAGTTTTTGTGAAACCTCTGTCACATAATACGCATCAAGAGATATCCCTCGTAAGCAATATGGCATACTGTATGAGCTCCTTTTGTACTCTTTGGCCCGAATTCACGAAGGTGGTACAAATGAAACCATGGTTTAAACCATGGACAAAAACCATGGAGTGCCAAGTGTTGCACGGAATATTTGTTACGAAATCAGTCTTTTCGTCGATGAAATGATTATTCTGTAACGAAATGACAATATTTTGTAACTAAATGAACATTTCGTCCACGAAATGATAATTTCATTAACGAAACGGTCATTTTGTCGACGAAATGAACAATTTTTTAACGAAATACTCCATGCGACACTTGGCGCTCCATGGTTTTTGTCCATGGTTTCATTTGTACAACCTTCATGAATTCGGGCCTTTATGTGGAAGGAACCCTTGTGAAGAAGATCTCTATTGACAATGCCTCGACATGCTCCAGGACAGGCTACACATGAAGACACGGACGGTGTGATAATTTGTCACAAAAGATATTTCTTGTTTCATCACCTTTACGTATGATGCTGGTTTATTTATCACTCCGCTCTGCAGTTTTCAAAATGCAGGAAAGATTTTGAAGTCTTTTGTGCACATAAGCTGATAGAGAGATATATCTGTCTTGTCCTACACAGTTTGAGAGCAAATTCTTCTTGTGGCATGGGACCAAACCCACAACAGAACAAAACATTTTGTTATGACATGATAACAACTTGTTTTTATATTTGACTTTTTTTTTTTTCATCTAGAAATTCATTCCATTGTGTATCCAATATCCCATTCAACACTGTCACTTGAAATGTATTTCAGTGAGGGGATAACCATAAAATTTCTTTAAAACAATGATTCACACATGAAAGACTGAATCAACAGTAGTATGTCAAGCACAAAGAAGAAGAGCATGGGGATTTATACCAGAATAAGTTAAATATCACATATAAAACAGGACATTGCTGAGAACTGGCACATACTTATGTTTGTTTCAATGGCATTTATTTTTTGATTGATTCTATGAATGTTGAAAAGAGTCTTTGTGAGTCTGATTTCAAGTCCATACAAATCAGTAGGTTATAATTACTACACAAAATATGTTCTGACACTCAAAATTCTATCATATTTTCATTGTCCTGATAACTATGCATGATCAAGGACAGACTGTCACACACAATTCTTCCTATTGCATATGAAATGTATTTTTAACATAAATGTTTAAATGCTTTCACAGCTTTATAACTTGATATTCTGTTCCCAACACATGCGATTGCTGAGAAAATCTACAAAACTATGGTAGTTTGGAGATAGAAGCAGTGCTCCATATTTTTTGTGTATGATCAGAGAGAACTCTCGCTGTGCACACATTTTGTTATGGAAATTGAGTGGCACCACCGCTGTTTGAGCTTTGATAGTTATAAGCAATGGGGAGAATTATTGGCACACATCATGGTGTTAAAGGCACCAACATGCATAGACAAAAATGGTGTATTACATAACACTGGGAGTTGAAAACAAATCAAGTCTGATAAAGAAAGGAATGTCCTTGTATAGTCAGATTCTGGCATGATACTTGCCCCCCCCCCCCCCCCCCCCCAATGTGATTTGTTGTTGTATTGTTAGCCTTCTTGTCAGCTCATGATATTAACATGGCAAGTGAGGGGCATATTCAACTTGGTGGTTAGCAAATCTGCATTACACACATTTAGGGCATCCATTAACCTTGAAGACCAATAATACTAGGCAGGATGAACCAATCCTACTACTGTATTATTTTGCTGCAGATATCATCACCTTGTCCACATTAAATGGATCACTCTGAATGTTGCTATGCAAAAACAGTTCAATTCATTAAATCTGCTCATAATCAGCAAAGGAATACAAAGGACTGCCAATTTGAAACTTAAAGATTAACTTAATCTGTTAAAATGTGTTGCCAATTGGAGGATCCCTTAGGCAGGACAACAAATAGAGCTGCTCTGCTAGAAACAGTCAAGGCCTTTGCATATTAAACAAGATTTTACTATTTGTCCTGACTTGGATGAAAACAGCTAATCCATTTTTTTTTAAAGTAAAAAGAAAAAACAAGAATAAAAGGGCAGACATTACTGACCACTTGCTGTAGCCTTTGGCATGTAGCAACATTAACTGCAATATGTTATAAGCCAAAAGAAAAAAAAATGTATACACAGTGTATATATTTCAGTGTAATATGATTTAAAAATCAGTCTCTCGCTATTATAACTGATGAAATGTGATACAGAGACTGTCTATGCAAATAGAAATAGGACAGTGATTATGGAAGTATTCCGCATTTTGCACACGACCACATATCCATCATAACAAAGAATTAATGCTAACAGACTATACACAAAGTCAGTCTTGCGCATTTACATAATTCTACCCATGTGGTTGTAATGCCTCAAAAAATTTTGACATCTGGAAGGATGAGAAGAGTCTCATAGGGAATGATTTTTCAACTCAAATTTGATTAGCAATTTCAGCTGATGAACAATATTTCAAATGGTATCCTGTACACTTCTATGGAAGAAAACTGCTACACAAAAGATAGTTTGTGTAGCAGTGGTGTAAAAATGAATAGCATATTGCGATGTGATACCAGGAAAATTATTCCCTGTCTCATGAGCAATACTTTGAATCCCTGCTAACCATGGGCCACTACTTAAACCATAGCCTGCAGAGTCTCACCTTCATAATGCAGTGAAATTATATTAATCAAAACACAACATCATAATGCAGGAATGACTGTACATGCACTGGTGTGCACTTAGACCTTTATTCTTCTTTTTTTTTTGGGGGGGGGGGGCGACACAGGACACATGCAGGTGGCAGTAGTTTTTTTTTGTGTGTGTTCTTTTAGTTCACAAGCCACAACTGAATTGTGAAAGTCAACAACAACAAAAACAGCACTTACAGCATTCAAAAATATCTGGGCCTACGTGCCAACTGGACGTTGTCATATCACTTCCCCAGTCAGCACCTTTGATGGAACTAGCTCACCAGCAATCAGGATTTCGTCTTACTGCCAATGCTAGGAGGAAGCTTTTGCTGTCAGGTACTATTTGGTTAGTCTAAATGCAATGGAACTTGATAGTTTATTCTTCTGAAATCATATTTAGTTTTGGTTTTGTTCTGTTCTTATTATGCATGTCAACACAAAGCATGTTGGAGCCTATGCAGCAGAAAGTCTGATCACGTTTACCCAACAAAGTTTTGGTCAGTCAGGATTTCGTCTCACTGCCAATGGTAGAAAGAAGCTTTTTCTGTTGGATGCTGTTTGATTGATCTAAAATGCAATGAAGATTTACCAGCATGCACAGTTTAATCTTCTGAAATGTTATTATGCTGTGTTTTTGTTTTGTTTTTCATGATGCATGTTCCATACAAAGCAAGCCTATTCAGTAGTAAGTCCAGACATGTCTATCCTCCAAAGTCATGATTGTCATCTGGTAAAGAGATTTATCAGAACATATAGCGGAGTGGAATTTAGCATAGGTTGATGTGCAACATACTCTCAACTGTCTTTATGAGTTTTACCAGTGCAAAATTGACCATGCATGCCCATATATTGTTACTGTGCCACAGGAGCACCTTTGTTTATAAATCTCCTCTTGACAAACGTTGTAGTTTGGGCAGCGGAAGACAGGTTGGTTGCACACGTGACATTGGTAGCTCTTGAAGAAACAAATTTGTGATGAACATTACATTGTCGGTACCGATGTTCAAATCTTAGTTTGTGCCCAGTGCACAGTGACTGACTGGTCATCTTGGTCTATGTCCATTGTACAATGACCTGTGCCACCAGCTGTCCACATTGGGGTAAGTGGAATAGTCCCTTTTGCCAAGAGCCTTAAACATGGCACCGAGTTTCTTTTCCATGGCGGCAGACCGCTTCCGTCCTTTGCCGTGGACAGAGCCCACTAGAAGGGCCCCCAGGCCCCAAGAGTGGACTCTGCTGCTGTCCCCATCGCACTGGTAGAACTCCAGCTGGTCCATGGTCTTGACGGCCTCACGAGACAGGCGACGCAGGCGGTCCACCAGGTTGCCCGTGACGTTCTTGCAGGTGTTCAATTCCAACTCCAGGGGGTTCTCAATGTAGAGGGGGAGGGCCTTTCCTGTGACTGGCTTTAGGTAGGTTGACCCATGGTGGACTGAGAGGGCGTACTTCTCAAAGGGGAAGGATGCACAAAAGTGGAAGAATTCTCTCAGCAGCTCCGCTTTGGTGAAAGGATAAGAGGGGAAAAAAATTAAAAAGGGCAAGTTAATTTCATCCATCACACAAGTTCTTATATTCATTTGTGGGTGGGGATATATATATATATATATATATATATATATATATATATATATATATATATATCGTCGCTGGGGTGACAAGACCTCGTATCTGCAATTTTGGTGAAAATTATTTTTTTGCATGTATGGTCAAATAATCGGTCAAGTGATGTCCTGTCCAAATCCTAGTTGTCTTACCCCAAAAATGAAGGCACCATGGCACGTTAAAGGAACGGGTTTCCCATTCGGTATAGTGCTTTGGCCGCCATGTTTTTTGGCTCTCCTGAACATTTGACATTTTGTAGATACGAGGTCTTGTCACCCCAGCGACGATATATATATATCTACTTCCCAGTATGTGCTCTTAATTCTCTATCTATTCTTATACTTAGTCATTCATTCTGTACGTATCTACAGATATGTTTGATAATAATCTATAATACTGAGATATTGGGTGATTTCAAGTTACCGATCAAAATTATCGATCACCAGCACTAGGTGTTGGAATCCCAGCACCGCGAGCTCCGCGGGAATTGCGCGACAAAAAAAGTGATAGCGTGTGATTACAGTCAAATATTAAAAGATATAGCCAAAACTGCTTAGTTTTAGAGACATAGTGAGGAAAACAAATTAAAATGCCACAAATTTCATCCACTCCCCAAAATACAACTATCTTAATTTTGCTCCCAGGCTCAGATCTATAAAGCCATGTCGAGAGTGTTCGAGTACGTTACATGGGCGACCACTGTATTAGCATACACTTTGCACGTAAAACGTGCATCTATTATGGACGTGAATATGAGTCTCGCACGGCAACGCTAACATCAGCACTGAACTTGAAATGACGAAACTGATAATCCCTAGGGGCTAGTGTTAGTCAATGGGGAAAAAGCACGTAAATCGCTAACACAAACGGCCGAGCTCGGTTCAGCAGACGACATTCAACACCGAGCCCAGCACCAGCAACCGAAAATACATCATAATTTTGAGGTCAACTCCCAACACCGACGTGATTTCAAGTTCGGTTTTATCGCCAGTGCTACTAGTGCTGAGATAGCACTAGCACTAGCACTAGCACCGAACTTGAAATCACCCATTGCCTATTACAAACTGAACAATGTGCTATTCCTTAGTTGACCTGTTATGTGTCTGGCCAATTAGCTGAACTTGTACAGCTTTTTAATCAGCATTAGGTATTAAAGGACAAGTTCACCTTCATAAACATAAGGATTGAGAGAATGTAGCAATATTAGTAGAACACATCAGTGAAAGTTTGAGGAAAATCAGACAATCCGTTCAAAAGTTATGAATTTTTGAAGTTTTTGTGCAGTAACCGCTGGATGAGAAGACTACTGCAGTGTATGTATAACTTAGATGTCACATGCGTACAACAATATAAGGAAAATATAAAGAGAATTTCACAAAATTCCATCTTTTGAAACAAGGCAATCGCCAAATTGTGTCTCGCCCATTCGCGTACAAGGAATTAATATTTTTTATAACTCCCAGAAGTCAATTGACCTGCTTATGACCTTTGACCTTGTGGTGACCTTCAATACCCTAAGGGACATTTACCATCCAAGTTTGGTCACAAACAGACAAAGGGATCAAAAGTAATGAGCCACAATCACAACGTGCCATAAAAACATAACATTGGGCTCTGAAAGTTTGTTGTCCCCTGTCTGTGACCTTTGACCTTGTGACGACTTTCACCTCCCCAAGGGACATGTTCCATCCAAGTTTGGTCACAAATGGACAAAGGGATCAAAAGTTATGAGCCATAAACGAAATGCACCCTAAAAACTTAACATTCGGCCCTAAAAGTTCGTTGACCCCTGTCTGTAACCTTTGACCTTGTGGTTACCTTCAACTTCCCAAGAGACATCTACCATCACCCAAGTTTGATTGCCATTGTAGCAACATGTGCTGAGTTATGTGTGATCAGAGAGTCTTGCTAGTAAACTTTAACGTATGACCTCAAATGACCTTTGACCTTATCATGTGACCTCTTACGGCACCATAACATGAAGGTACCCCAAGTGCATCCATCACCCAAGTTTGATTGCTATTGTAGCAACATGTGTCGAGTTACGAGTGATAAGAGAGTCTTGCAAGTAAACTTTAACGTATGACCTCAAATGACCTTTGACCGTATCCTGTGACCTCCAACGGCACCATAACATGAAGGTACCCCCAGTGCATCTATGACCCAAGTTAGGTTGTAATCCAAGCAACTTATGTGAAGTTATTTGTCAAAAGAGAGTCTTGCAGGTAAACTTTAACATAGAAAAGAGGGTCTTGCACATACCCTTTAATATATGACCTCAAATGACCTTTGACCTCATCACATGACCTCTGACAACACCATAACATGAAGATACCCCTAGTGCTTCTATCACCCAAGTGTGGCTGCCATTGCTGTAACAGTTGCCAAGTTATGCATCATAAGAGAGTCTTGCAGGTAAACTTTAACATTTGTGACGGACGACGGACGACGGACGGACGACGGACGGACGACGGACGGACGCCATTTGGATCCCTTAGTCTCGCCTTCACCTCCGGTGGGCGAGACAAAAAGTACACATTCCCCTGACTCGTTACCGACATATGTTATGAGTAATATCATTCCCCCCGCCTTTACAAAGAGGCAAGTCAAGTGCTCTTTTATTATGCGAAAAAAGTGAAAATATGTTGAATTTTCTTTTACATTTTCTTTATACTGTTGTACGCATATGACTCACAAGCTGTAGTAGTCTCCTCATCCAGCGGTTCTAACACAAAAATTTTTAAAATTCATAACTTTTGCATCGATTGTCCAATTTTCCTCAAACTTTCACTGATGTGTTCTACTATTATTGTTGCATTCTCTCAATCCTTATGTTTATGAAGGTGAACTTGTCCTTTAAATCCCTCCAAACTTGACCAGGGTGAACAGTTAGCAAGCCCACTCAGGTGTAGCAAAGTGCTTCACTTTAACAAGAAGGCCATAGTGACAAAGAGGGATTTAGGGGATTAGGTAATCTCTATTCATTGATAATTAGTTTCAAGACTGTGCCAGATGGCAGAGAAAGAAAGTGCTCCAGCCTGTGGCAAACAAAGCATAGTATGAAAGGGTTACGCAAAGGAATAGAACACTAAATTCTCAAAGAATCAAAACCTTGAACCTTGAAGTAGTAATCCCTTTCAGCAGTTCCTTGAAACTTTCCCGGGATGGTAGAAGTGTCGTGCGTCAGTGAGAGGTGACATGGTGAACAGGATAATTTTAAATGTCACTAATGTACGATAAAAGTGACGGTGCATAGTGCTAGTAAAAAAACATGCATCTTTTCTTAGAGCATGTGTGACCCAACAGGAGGCTGCATCAAAAGAGACATCACAATAAGGTATATTCATTAAAGGCACAATGCTATTGCATACACACTACAGATATCCCTCTTTTTCAATGTCACATGATTGACCTAATTTGTTAAATATATGTGTTAATCTATGTCTTTGGAAAGTACTATGTTTATCCTTGGGTGTAGAGAGGTGTCTACTTGTATGAACCATCTGACAAAGTTGACAAGCCACTTCTTACTTGGAGTCTCTGTGTTCCTAGAGGCAGGTATGTGAGGTGCATTGGAGAAGACTAGCTCAACATCCTTCTCCTCCTCCTCCATGCCTTCAAGGGCGGGCTCTGCAAGACCAAAGTGAACACCATTCAACAAGGACTTAATTTGAGAAGGTTCATGTTCTAGACTCTACCCTATTGACACTAAATTCTTTTAAGATTTTGTCCACAATACTTTTCCCAGCACAATGCCAAAAAGCCAAAAAGATTTGGCTCACAAAAGCACATTCTATGCAGCTCCCTAGTATTCAGATTAGAATGTGGGGGCTTCAGGAGCCAGGGGTGCAGTACCCACAATAGAAATGAAATGGAATTACTGACAACTGTGTCACAAATATGAGAAAATTAGTGTAGGTATCCACTCCACTTTATTTCAATGTTTCAATATTTGGCTCTTTACTACTTTGGATTTTTCTATGACCACAGACTAAGAATATCTTCAGATGGGCAGAGTTCCCCTTTCTCACAGCCATTTTGTAACTTTAAATAGTTCAGAAGAGATTTACAGCCTCATGACAACTTCCCTTTCCTGTCAAATCATCCAAAGCAAACATCTACCACCATAAATCCCTTCCAGGATAAGAATTCCCATGGCTAATGACCAAACCCAATTACCAAATAGGTTAATAAATCTCTGAAGCAATTGTCTCCAGGTATAATGCCCTGCAGTTACCCTTTGTGCAGCTGGTTGTGGGGGGGGGGGATTGCTCAAGTTTTGGGGCATAGTCTAAGTCTTGCTGGCTTACAAAAAGAAAGAAAAAATCACACTGGACTGATATTCATTTCCTCAAAGTCTATGCTGTGGTGTTGGCAAAGACATGGTTTCACTAACTTACCAAACAGGGCAATTTTACTGAGAGCTGGGAGTACAGGCTCTGGCCGTGTTTGTAGGAAGAAGAGAACGAGTAGTGTCAGTGGGTAGTTAGTGATCCAATACCCTGGGTTGCTGTGCGTTATACCATTCAGTCTCGCCCAGTGACGCACCATGAACACCAGAGGGCGCACTCGTGGATCCAGGCGGCCGTATATGTAGAGCATTTCAGAGCTCTTCAAAGCTATCCTAAGGTGAATCAAGATTACATAGGAAGAAATCATTTTCACTGATGGTCCCTTTGAAAAATCCAAGAACATTTCTTCTTCTTTTTTGTAATGTATGGACTGTCTATTTAAATCTAAATTTTGAAGAAAAAAATAAATAAATAGTGAACAAATATGTGAAAGCTAGCAAGATGAAATATATATTCTGTATGAAATCCAACATCTGTTATCCACCCATGTCAGAACCAGCACCCATCCAGATAAGCCATCTGGCCGGATATGGGAAAAACAACATTTCTGCACATGTTCAATCCCATGTAACTACAAACAGAGTGGTAGCTTGGCAGGTAGTGTACACCGCAACAGGGATGAAATCTATGATAGCCTACTTATAATTAGAGTCCACTTTTATAGAAATTGAAAATTCTAATGTAATATTCACATGTTTCCATTGGGAATACACTAGGAAAATTGTGTGAGATTAGTAAGAGTTCTAATTGAGTTAAAATCCCTTTTTTTTTCATCCTTCACGGCATGAACGCATCCAGATGAAAGAGAAGTCCAGATAAGAGACGGCTGGATAGTCAAGGTCAGAATGTAATTATAGGGATATAAGCCAATAAATTGAAAAAGAACAGATTGTTTAATATTGTAACATATTTTACCAATGCTTTTGCAACATTATGCTGATCAAAAAAGAAACAAAAACAAAACAAAACAAAACGGAAGCAAATTGAATTTCTTTTATACCTTCCAAAATTTGTATTAAACAAAGTAAGAAGCAGAATCTTTCCTTGCCATACATGGATTTCTTGAGAAACTTTATAGTAACAGGATTGTTCAGTCATGGACACAAGATTGACCACTGACCTGTTATCCCCCGTAAGGTCACAGGCCAGCCCCGTGGCCTGGTGCTTGAACTTGACCAGAGGACATCTGGCACGGAGTATCCTTGTGACAAAACTACACTGTGGGACATGTCTCTCCAGAAACTCTGCCAACGTGAAGAGGGTGGACTGAGTGGCAGCACGCTCGCTGTGAGCTGACTGCCTGTCGTAGCTGAGCTTGTATGTATTCCTGCCCTGTCGTGGAAATGTGTGAGGAGAGAAGTGCATGAAAAAAGGCTGTTTGATTGATGACAGGGAGATGATTGGTTATTTGTACAAGACATTGCAAGCATTGCAACTTATTGACAATTGCCCTACATCGACATAAATAAAGCACTGAATTGATCAGGAGGTCGTAGGTTCGAATCCTGCTGGAGTACATATGGCCACAATTTCTTTTATCATGGCTACCCAAATGCTGATCAATTCAATGCTTATTTACGTTGATGCAGGGCAATGCGAATTTGATGGCTACCTATTCACATGGACCTTTTTGGGTTTGCTGTAAAGGCTTTTAAAGGGGCCCTGAAATCCAAATGCATGTTGATTTATGATACCCTCGACATCACTTTTGCGGTGAAACGAATATCTAGAAACATTCCATATATTTTTAATGATTTTTTTCTTCTATTTTTCTTCAGATTACTTGGGAATGCCCACAAAAAATCCTTCCAAACCAATCAATATTCATATTCTTGAGATTACATCATCTGTCAATCATTGCTAAAGTGCTGAAATGTTTAAAAAAGACATTTGAATGCAACTTCCCCTCGACTCATCATAACTTTCATGTTTCTGTCATATTAATGTGACTAACAAAAGACATGGCGAGGGAACATGCAAGTTATGCTGAGTCGAGGGGAAGTTGCATTCCAATGTCTTTTGTTAAACATTTCAGCACTTGGGCGTTCCCAAATAATCTGAAGAAAAATAAAAGAAAAAAATCATTAAAAATATATGGAATGATTCTAGATATTCGTTTCACCGCTAAAGTGATGTTGAGGGTATCATAAATCAACACAGATCAACGTGCATTTGGATTTCAGGGCCCCTTTAATGGCAGTGATTCCATCTGGTTTACATGGAAAAGATGTATTGAAAACCAGGGTCAGAATGTGTTTCCCATCTGCAAGGACTAAGTAATTCTTTTTTTGGATGACACATTTCAACACAAATGCTACTCCCAGAGACAGGCTCAGGTCATCTTGACTGCAGTGACAGCCTTCAGCTCAGGGTCAGTGCAAAACACTCTCTTTTTTAAACACCAGAACATTATTATTATTTTTTTTTTGATTTTGATTTACATGATATATTTTATTATTATTTTCATCATCATCATCATCATCATCATTATCATCATCAATATCATCATTATTATTATTATCATTATTATCATTATCATTATCATTACTATCATTATCATCATCAATCATCATCATCATCATCAACATCATTATTATTATCATTATCATTATCATCATCATTATTATTATCATCATCATCATCATCATCATCATCATCATCATCAACATCATCATCATCATCCTCATCATCCTCATCATCCTCATCATCATTATTATTACAACTACTACTGTGTTTGTCAGCTGATGAAACCAGTAAGTGGCACCAGAAATGTAAACTGGACCTCCCCCCCCCCCCCCCTCCTTACTTTGAAAAATATGGCACTGGCCCTGTATATTCATGGAACCTTTGAAGTTCTAGAACCCAAAGTCCACTTCCATTACTCATCACTGGAATGGCTACATCACTTGTACACTTATGGAAGCATGATAGAGTTGTCACCTTATGTTTGCTCACTGAGCTTATCACATACACTGTATGTTTGTCTTAAAAAAACAACAACAAAAAACAAAGTGATATGAGGTCAAAACTCAGACAGAAATCTCATGTCTGAGGGTATGAATCCCTCTACACCTGATAAAGCCAGTTGCCTTCAAAGGGTTAAAGACCATATTTAAATTGAACTGCTGATAGGTTACCTGTTTCTGTGGAACGACACCCTGTGCCGTACCCCTGTCAAGGTACATGTCTACATCACAGCTCCGCTTGCCGAAGCCATTGACAGACGAACCGAACGGATGGAGCGTCGCGTCCGGAAGGATGCGCTGGAAAGCCTCCTCCATCAGGGAGCAGGCCAGGAACCGGAGCCTGGTCTCGGCATCTCTCAGCTCCTGATTACGGACAAGCAACTCCAACTGCTCATCCACCTGATTTGACAGCGGTATTATAGGAGGTATTCATGCAGAAGAAGTCTAAGTTAGTTCGGTCACCAAATGTGCATGGAATCGTACATCTTGCAAAACATGTAATTTCTTCAATATGATGTTGTTTCATCACCAAGCTGGATCTCATGGTGCATCAATGACACATACTTCATGAGCTTAACATCTAAATTTCTTGATACATACAAAAACGAAGAATATGAGAAAAACTTATTTTGTTTTATTTCTATATACTTACTTTGCCAATAATGGCTGTCTGAAATCAATGACTGAAGTAAAATATTGCGATTCTCCTAGCTCGTCACTGACACACAATTTACATATTTGTGCACCTGTATGAATCTTTGGCGGCGTTTTGATTGGAATGTTATATATTGAGTCTGTAATTATCACTTGTTATAAATTGATAATGCATTCCAGAGAGTATAACCATTTTCTTCGACCTTAAAGAAAAAAAAGAAAGAAAAGATTTACAAAATAACCTATATACAAGTTTTCACAACATAGTCTACATCAAAAGGAAGACGTTGCTGTTGGGTTGAAAACCCAGGGCATTCAAGATTAGAATGCTCCACATGGTTAACACAAAAATTGCCATAATGTTTATATAAGAGGAGATAAAAATGAAATACAACATTGGACACTTATGTCAGAAAGTGAACAATGATGTACTGCAGATGTCTGACAAACAATAAAAAGTGAAAGTTAATTAATTCTTGTATCTACTTGTTTTTATTGCAACTGATTGACAAATTGCCCTACACTGATGTAAATAAGCACCAATTAATCAGTGTTTTAGGAGTAGTCATGATAAAAAAAAATTCCATACCAATACTTTTTTTTAATCAGTGCTACTGCTAACACATTGATTAATCGGTGCTAATCTACATTGATGTAGGGCAATTTGTCACTCAGTTTCTATGTAGTGAAAGCTGTATGTGCAACCTGAACTTACAGTCTTTGCCTGGGCAAAGGAGAAGAGGAGCTCGGAGCTGTTCAGGTCTTTATTCAAGATGGTTGGTTCTTCCTTGACTCCTAGCGTCTTCTCCCTCTGCTTTAGCAGTCGTGAAAAACTGAGGAACCTCGTCTCCGCCACCTCCTTGCTGTGTTGACTGCCAGGCCTGCCATCCGAGTTGTGGGCTTTCTGGCTGATTTGCTGAACAGTGTCCGGGCTGCTAAACTCCACCACAACATAATGAGCTTGCTGGCAAAGGAAAGTAGATATGAACTGAGTATTGACAACTGTAAAAAAAGAAAGAATTACTGAAAAAGAAAATAGTGGTGAAGGAAAGAGATTTTTCCGTGTTTTCTTTCCTAAAAGCTTCGAGTTAAAAAATAGATATAGTTCAATACAAAATAAAGATTAATTTTCATGCTACAACAACCTAACAGTGTACTTATACACATTTCAGAACAGTCAGCATAGTCTGTGTACATGTACCAGTTTCCTAGTATGGTATTTATCCCTTTTGTTTGTTTGTGAACTGTCACTTATTTCATGTGGTTGTTTCCTCAGCATGAAACCCTGTTGTCCACATTATAGACACATCGAAGAATGCAGTTGGTATGTGCCCTACATATCTCCTTACAAAGGAAGTTACCCATTCATGCACACTATATATCAAAATATCATTTGCTTTGATGCCTTTTCATAAGGAATTGAGAGTCACTAAAAATATCATCATCATAGTCATGTGGTCAACACTGCTGTTTTGAATGGCCCAAACATGTAGGATGCCACAGCAGATGTAAACAGAAGATTCAGATCATTATGCAGTTACTAATATACTATCTTTCAATCTACTTGTACTGCTGATTTTTAAATGTAAGACAAAATTGAATCAAGAAAGGCTGAATTCCCCACACCCCCCCCCCCCAAAAAAAAAGACAACCAAATCATCAAAAATATGTAAAAAAAACCAACAACAAACAAACAAACAAACAAAAAACAAACAAACATGCGTAACCTCATCCATAGCTCATCCTTCTCATACTACGCCAATCCATTCTTAACCTGTTGAGGATGGACTGATTTTGCTACTACACGCATTTCTCATAGACACCTGCCGAGTATACTTGGGACTAGTCCTCAACGGGTTAGTGGCTGGCACACTTCTCACCTTCTGGAAGTATGTAAAGTAGTGTTTGACTCTTCCCTGACTGTTGCAATACTGCAGAAGGCTATCCAAGGGTGTGTCCTTGGAGAGACGGACAAGAAGACTCCTGGAGGCTTGGTGCTTTCTGGATTGCGTCATGTCATGGAAGACAGTGGCAAAGGAGCCCGAAGAACCTGAAGTACATGTAGCAAAATTTGACATTCAAATCTATACTAGTGAACATATTACATCAGTGCTATTTTGTACAAGGGAAAACAATGAAGTATCTTAACTGAAACTCAGATGTCCATCTGAATAATGAATACTAATCTTGGCGTCACATGGTTATTCCTATAGTCCTGTTGTAAACATCCATATTGAGCTAATTTTGCAAGGGGAAGGCAGTAAAGCTTAAAAGTGCAATTTCACATCATTTTCCTTTTGGCATGCAAGAGAGTAAAAAAGAAAAAGACAAATAAAGAGCAGATGTTCTCTGAGATCATGTACACATTTGAATTTTCACTCATTTCAAGTACAATCAATCACAATCTGCTGTAGATTCAGATACCGGTACTTACCTTTAATTCTACTGAACCAGCTGTATTTTCCTAGGGCAGTACATTCTACATTGACCTCAAACCATAGCTACATTAGATCTTTTCTTTGCCAAGAAATGCCCTCTGCAAACTGTTATCCCAACTCCCCCCCCCCCCCCCCCCCCCCCCGGTGAAAGATTTTATTGGAGATTTTAGTCCTTACGCACTTTGTATCGTAGTACAACTTACACAGCGCATGCGCTAACAGCCTTGCTGTCAATCGGGTATGGATAAAACATAGCACATATTATAATACACAATGTATGCATGTGGAAAAAAAAAGAAGCAGGACGGCTTGCTGAGAACTGAAATTAATATTAATTCGCGCATGCTCAGATCATTTTTCTTACGTGATATGTTCAAAATGGTGAACCGCATCTCGAGTGGGGATCCCGGAGATGGTCCCAAAGATGGTGACGATTAATCTTGTTTTCGCACATCGCATGCGCACAAATTTCAAATCCATTGACCGGATAAGATGTCTGTGTGCGCATGCGCTGGCTGTCAATTCAGTGTAGCTCTCCCAGGTTCCTCTGGACAGAGTCACATTAAGTCATCAATTTGAACAGAAAGGGACTTTTGGCAGAACCAAATGTTGCCCAAAGCCTGTTGTCAATACTTCCTTCAACTTCACTGGTTACGTCTTCAAATTGAAGAAATTTTTCGATTTTAAGTTGATATCTATCCGCGATACTACCCTGTCATGATCCTGAATGCTATAGTCCGCAGCCCCATTACGCTATGCGTCTGGGGCTGCTGGTCCCAGTTAGGCATACCCGTGCTCTAGCACTTGTGTACAGCGACAAGGCTGTGTATAAAAACTAGCATAGCCAGCAGTAGTAAATACAAGTAAACGTAGACCTACAGTAGGCCTACTTAATTTTACTAACAAATGTTAGAAATCTAACAAAAGTTAGACCCTAGTTTACACGCGTGTGCAGCAGGAGGAGCGAAACTGCATTTAAATCACTTACAATACAAGGTCACGCCTTTAGAAACTCAATTTAAAGGGTGTGTACAGTTCTGGTTGAGGTGAGGATTTAGCTTTAAGTCTTTGATAGTTTGAACGGTTTGCGAGATATTCAGAAACCACTCTAGAGTAAAATATCCCGTTTGCGGCAGTTTAAGCATTGTTAAGGGTTTTTCCAACTTGTAAACAAATCAGGCAAATTATTTTCAACCATTCCATATATCATAGACAAGATTATTCATTAACGCAATTGTTTTCATAAAAGAAATTTACCATTGACCAACGCAGTTTTCATGATTTACCAGGGCAAAACCCGGCACAATTTTCGCCGATAAGGGCGATATGCGACGTAGTATTTCTGCTTGCGGCACGATGTACAATCCCTAGGCAATATGCGCGTGCTCCGCGATCTTTAGCTAAACGCCTTCATATGTCTCGCGAACATTGCATAAGCGCCAATTCCCACTGCGAAAGCACGTGAAAATAGCGTGCGCACATGCATTGGCCGCAAACAAGATCGCAATTCTGGCGGTGTTGTTGATGTCTTTCTCGTGTTTTTCTCATTTTTTTTCGATGGTAACATCCACTTTCCGAAAAAAATGGCGGCCCACATCGGCTCGCGAAAGTTCTATTTTACGTGAGGATATCTTTTCAAATTCCATGAACATCGAGAAAACTACAAAAAATCCAGTTTCTTGGACCATTGTTTCTTAACCGCTATGTTAAGAAGTACCGAAAACTTTTGGATGCGATATGTTGTCATTTAGGTGAGAAAATTTCACTTTCGTCAGAGATCATGCCTATTTTATCGGTTGGTTTTTGTTGATTGCTAGTGTGTTAGTATATGTGTAGTGTGCATGTAACAGTGCAATGCTGTGTTTAGCGGTATATTACCGTGTATGTTGTACCTGCCGCGAACAGCTGCACGGCCGCTTACTGCCGCAGTTACTCTATAGATATCAAAGAGCATGCAATTCTATGGAGTATCAAAAGTTTATTTGATGAAAATAGGTTTTGAAATGGCTGAGATATCCAAAAACAAGGTGAAACAAAGAGATCCTAATAACAAGTGTGGCCTGTCGCTTTTTATTATTATCACTTAGACTATATCAGTCAAATCACTTTTTTGGATATCTCAGCCATTTGAAAACCAATTTCCATCAAACAAATGTTGAATCCTTCCTAAAATTACATGCTCTTTCATATTTCATAAAGAGGTTTCTCATATCTCACTTAGGAATGTTCAAAACATGAATCCCCACCTCAACCAGTACTGTAGCCTTTAAACAAGGCGACTCGCTCTGCGTGCCCCCGTATAGCGCGTTTACCCCACAAACCTGTTGGCCGGCGAGTGGAGCGAGCCGCCTTTATCCACTCGTTCAGGGATGTGTACTTTTGTCGTTGTTGTTGCTTTATATTCTTTGACAAATTTGCGTACAAATTTGACGCAGAAAATACACACGGCACCAAGGCAAGCCTCGTTAATATTAAGTAACTATTCTTATTCTACTTAATATTAATGAGGCTTGCCTTGGTGCCGTGTGTATTTTCTGCGTCAAATTTGTACGCAAATTTGTCAAAGAATATAAAGCAACAACAACGACAAAAGTACACATCCCTGAACGAGTGGATAAAGGCGGCTCGCTCCACTCGCCGGCCAACAGGTTTGTGGGGTAAACGCGCTATACGGGGGCACGCAGAGCGAGTCACCTTGTTTAAAGGCTACCAGTACTGCTGTACAGTCCCTTTATTAATTATTAATATTACTTAGCGCGCCGCGTGCAATGAGAATGGAATGCCACTATTGCAATGCCAATGCCATGGTGTGCCTGTGAGAGTTGGATGAGAATTAACTGCGACCAGCCCCAACACGCAGTGTGGGGCTCCCACAGTGTGTAACTGTGTATACGGAGCGTCCCGGGGTTAGATGAGAATTAAAATTATCATTAAACTTTACCATTGTTCTTGCTAGTTTTACTTGATAACAAACTTCTTGTGCCTGTGTCTCCGGATGATGAATAGCATTTCCGGGCATTGTAGAAGCTACGGCCATCATATAAATACAGCGTACGTCTTCGATTGTTAAACGATGCACGTGAGAGTCTCCACCACCACATTTTTGCCATGGGCGCAGCCATTTTGCCAGAGACTGTACGATACTGGAACGTAGGGGGCGATATATTTTTTACAGATGACGAGCAGCGCTAGCCTCGCAGCCAGCCGACACCACAGAACTCTTACACAAGAGTTCTGTGGCCGACACCACCGCGTGCACGTGCGCGTCCGTGTGATCGTGGTGACGATCGACCGAAACTGGAAAAACAAGACAAAACAACCCCCCCCCCAAAAAAAAAAAAGAGGCACTTGACCTTTGCAGCAGCGGAGCCACCTCCGCTATTCACCTCAAAACCCATCTCGCAATATACTTTTTACCACTAGAAGCAGTACATGTTTATGTATACAAAAATATTTATTTATATTTATATGTCAGATGTGTCACAAAACATAAAGATTTTGCAATGAAGCCTAAAATATAAAGAGATAGACCTACATGTATCACTATTGTTTTCAAGAAACCATAACTGTAGACGGTTTATTCTATAGGTACAATTTCAAGACCATTATAGTGTTCAAATTTTGAATATTCAACTTATTAACTTTTTACATGGGTTGTTTTTATCCCTAACTCACATTTTGAAACTATTTTGAAGAACTATAAACAAGTTTTTGTTTCATCCGCAAATAGTAAAAACTGGCTTTGATATAGAAGCCAAACAAAATATGTGGAGGGGGAGAGGAGGGGGCTAGAAACTTAGATTAATAATAAATGAACAGACAGAGATGATAAAAAGATTGATTTTGTTTGTTTGTTAATTTGTTTGCTGTTTGTTGATTCGTTTGTTTGTTTGTTTTGGGTTTCGGTTTTGTTTGTTTGGTTTTTTTTTTTTTAGCAGTAGCCAGAAGAAGAAGAATCCATACATTGGTCATGTAATTGTACAGTTATGCGATATTGGATCACTTCGATATGAGTTACTCTCTTTGCAAAAGCATCGCAAAACCAACAACCACTCCATAAAACTTACTCTTATATAGCTATGACTCATCAAAATTATGGTATGTCCCTAAACCAACTGACACACTACATAGAAAGTAGCATAATTATACTTACTTGCCAGAAAAGAAGAGCTTTGAAGCGTATAATCTATTGAAGGACACTGCGTTGCTGCTCTTTGTTGTGACCATACAAAGAAAGGATTTACATCTCTAAGGAAGCATAGTCACCTTGAAGGGATTTTAAAGGTACTGTTCACCACTGGGAACGGTGATTTAAAAAATGCTTGAGTTATCACATTTGACGCATATTTGTATAGGCCAGTTGTATCACAAAACATCCCAGAGGTACCATGTAACAATTTTGCAATAAAGCCTAAATACATGTATAAGGAGATATCACTATTTTCTCACCAAACCATAACTGGAGACGGTTTAGTCTAGACACAATTTTGTATTGTTCACATTTTCACATACAGTGTATAACAATTATAGCGTACTGATTAACTTTTTTTTTTTACACTGGTTGCTCCTATTCCTCACTCACATTTTAGAACTATTTTGAAGCACTAAAGCTGGGTTTTTGTTTTGTCTGCAAATGGTAGATTATGCCTTTCAAAGGATAAGCACACAGTTTATTCTAAGATATTCATAGTGGTAAGATGGACTGTTGAGGGGTCAGTTTCGCTTGTAGTTGGCTCGTGGGTTGAAATGAAAAAGCATAGCATGGATCAAACTTACAAGACCACGGTAAAATCAAGACACTGCTTAGATTGAATTCATTGATTCCATATTCAAGATTTAGATTTGTCTCTTCAGAAAATACTGAAAATATGAAATCATGTTTTGTCAAAACTGCATAACTGCACCCCCCCCCCAAAAAAAAAAAATGACTTGTCGTTGAGACTATAGTTGTGAATTTTGTGATGCTATAGGTATAAACAGACGAAATACAGGCCATTGGCTCACAATTCTTCAATATTCGCAAAGGTACATGTAAAATTCATGTTTTTGTTTGACTGATAGTTTTGTATCTTGAGTCTCCTTCCTTTTCCCCAAAGCCATAACTGCTTCGCTAATAGGCTTTGTTTATTGTTTTTTTTTTCACAAAGGAAAACGAAAGAAAAGAGATGTACTTCAGGGCCCCATTTCATAAAACATGTTAGGATGGCATCTCTTGCTGGAAAAGCAATTTCTCATAGCAACAGCCAATCAGGAAGCTGGATTCTTGTTGTTACTATGACAATTGCCGTTCCAGCAAGAGTTGCCCTCATTGCAATTTTTTTTTTTTTTAATGAAATGGGTCCAGATCGGTGTGCAGAGCAGTGAATATTTGTGAAGCAATACCATATCTAATTTGTACAGTATTGGTTAGGTCCTTTGCCACTTTTTCATAGGACCGTATAATGCTTAACGTATCCGACTACCAGTAGTAATTATGTATTTCTTTAAAGTATATTGCGTGTTAATGAATCTTTGACCTGTGTCTGCTGAAACACATGAAGGAGGTACATGTACAGCTATGTACTACAGTACCTCCCCGATCAAATACCTGCAAGTGTCTAGATAGCATGTTGCATTACTGCATGTGTCGTCACAACTACACTGTACTATGCTGCTGTTTGCTGATCAACATCCAGGATATGAAAGATCATTTGTTCAAACATGAGTCCACATACATTGTATCTCCTTTCCCATATCCTTCATTCATCTTTCTACTAATGCATCATTGGAGGAATGGAATTCAGTTTAAAGCTGAAGTAAAATGTCTGAAATCTCTTCAATTCTATGCTCCTCATGCCATTATGGGCTCTTATCAACCCTATGACTGAGGGTTAGAAGAATCCTACGGGAAAAAAGTTATAAGTTTGTATGAAGAAGAAAGTATATATAAATCCATCAATAAATAAATTATATATGAAGAGTTTGTTTGCAAAAACCAATAAGTCCATATTTGTCAAATGGAGATATTTGCGATTAAAGGTCAAGAAAAACAAAGAGAATAATAAGAAAATTTTTGCTTCTTTTGACCATAACTTCAAAAATATAACGTTATATGTAGTGACCAATATATCATTTAAAAGGTATTATTTTGTACTTTATGACAGAGACCGTACTTCAAAATCTTCAAAAATGGACTTATCGGTATTTGCAAACAAACTCTTCACATATATATATATATATATATATATATATATATTTATATATACATATATGATTTCACAGAGAATGAGAATTTCAGCGACTGGAGGAGTTCGAGATCGATGGTGTGTGGATAAAAAGGCTACATCACATAAATTTCTTTGAACTGCTAGCAAGCTCTCTCAATATTGTTTTATCACACACACACACACACACACACACACACACATAAACAAACACACAGATCAATGGTGTCCAACTTGAATGCAAACCATACTAAAGACCTTTGAATCACAAATTTATAAAAGTTCATACACAATTCATGATTTTATTCTCATTCCATATAAAATGTATTTTACACGAAACACATAAAATTCTCAAACAACTTTACACATTCATTTCTAAGCTTCCAAGTGGTTCTACAATAATTTGATAGTGCTAGTTTGAGGACAAGATGATTTATTTATGGTCAGAGTTTCCATCCATGCATGCACAATATACAAGTCAATAAATACAATAAGACACTGAAATATAAGCAAGAGGAAGAAAAATACGATATACGTACTTAATATGAGAGCCTCAGAACTCAAGATGTATGAGAAAATAAGCAAATGTGGACCCTACTACGTGTCAGCAATGATTGCACTATTACAAAACAAGACTACCATGTAGGCCTACTCTACAGTCAACAAAGCTAAAATAAAGCAAATTGAAAGCTGATTGAGCTGAAAGGAGAAAGTAGATACTTGAAATACACCTCGTTGTAAGAAACTCAATTAAGCAAACAGAAGAAAAGCATCTCTTTATCTTTAGTGACAAAATCTGCAGAAACTCATCCTTTGAAAAAGGCACAATAAAAGATAATTAAATTAAGTGCTCATCTAAGTGTTTTTCCAAATTTGAGGTACATGTATACTGTTAAAGGTGCATTCACAAGTCTACTGGAAGCATTCATTCAGAATTTGTAATTTTCCAGCTAATCACAGCCTGCAGTCAAACTAAAGTCTGCAAGAATGACAAAGTGACTGGATGATAGTGTTCATAACAGACACATCATCATCATAAAACAAACCAGTACTCTCATCAGATGACTTAAAGCCTTCCAAAATAATGAAAAGTACCATTGCATGAAGTCCACACTGGAAAGTAGACAGCATATCAAGGAAGGGCATCACAGCAGCTTACTACGAACATCTGCCACAGTGTCCTTCTTTTTAAAGTATGATGTCATTGAGTGATTGCATTGAAGTTGATACAATTAAACATCGAATACACACATTTGTACAAGAGTGAAGTATAAAGAACAGAATGTACACATTAATTATTTCATTGTTCAACACAACACATTCAATGATTGAAATATATCCCTGACAACACACACTTGGAGGAAAAACAAATAAAAGAAAATGGAAATCTACTCTACATAACTGGCATTAAAACAGAATATAAAATTTTACTGAGGAAAGAAGTAAAAATGCCCATATTGCTGTGGTCATCTCAGTGAAGTTGAAAGTTTCATGCACTGCAAATACTTCAAGGAAACTGAATTATACCTTGGTATATGTCACACCAAAAGACACATGTTTCCCCCCCCCCCCCCCCCCCCCCCCGTCTTCAACTTTTCAGGCTGCATGTACTGCCATCAATAAAAGGCAGTGCCCACTCAAACTAGGCCCACTGAGATCGAACAGCTGATACAGAGAATGATACCACCCCTTCCCCTCACAAAAGGGCTGAACGTCCCACCAAATGGTGAAATTTCCAACTAAGGGTTTGCTGCAAAAGAGCAGTACACTGTATGGTGTCATTTCAAATTCTTCTTTCTTTCAAGTACGCTCAGCCTTGGGCAGACTACCTGCTTGAGGAATGAAAAACAACAACTTTAAATTACATTTGAGTACCACATAAATAAACCCTGTACCTAGATGCATTCTGTCAAAGTGAAGTTCATTAAATTTCACCCAAAATATTGAGAGCTCCTCACTATGATTTGAAGGACTCATTGAAGAGCAAATTGGCAATTACAATAAAACACTGATGAATCATGTGCGATAGGGATGATGGTGCACAATGCTTCTGGGCAGAGGGTGTGGCTACAAAGCACCCCTGGAGGAAAACAAACCCAAAAGAGAATTGTCTTGGTGATAAGCAGGCTTTAGACCCGGGGGTAGCTGGCGGAGGTAGCGATTCCACACTGGTTGTCCTTGTTGCGAGACATCATGATGTATCCCTCCATGCCCCATGATGTTCCCCAGCTGTGAAATGAAGACACAAACAGTTGTGTGAAACAATGAGCCTAAAATATCATTTAATTTTTTAATCTTCCTTTTTAGCCTTGTCATTATCATAATAGTACAGCTCTGATAATAATAACAATAACAATAATAATCATCATCATTAGCATTATCAACGTGACTCAACATAACTATCTTAATCATTATTGTAAAGTGCACTCCCCTTATAACTTTGACCTCAGGACAGGCAGTTTGCTTTTGATATATCCAAAAATAAAATGTATAGCTAACTATAAAATTTATGTAAATGATAATTTTGGAACCTGAATTTTTATGTCACTGTAACATCTTGTTATAACCATGCTTGCTGTCATGGGAGTGCACTGTGCCAACACATCAAAAAGTGAGAAGACACTGGTATGATCATTTGACTCAGTGGATAAGACTAGGAGCTCTCCATTTTCTAAGTCCCTAGCTGGAGTCCCATGACAGAGTTCCAAAGTTGTGTTCTGCATCAAAGCACTCTATCCTCACTACCTAGTCGTTTGGATGGGACATTCAGACTAGGTTCCGTGGTTGCTCGCCTAAAAGGCATGTAATGCTTCCTGAGCAGACACTATGAACCATGAATTCAAACTTGAAATGGGCCCAACTTAATTACCTGTTCTTGACCAGCCAGTAATCCTGTCCGTCCTGGGTTCCGTATCCCACAACTAGGACACCATGATCTAGCTGAGAGCTGCTGCAGGAGGGCTCATCATACACACCTGGTTGAGAGAGACAAGAGAAGTCAAATCACAAACACATGAAATCACACAAACCTCTTTTTGAAGTATCACGCTTGTCTGTTGCAAGGGGTTAGTTGTCTTCAAGGGTAAATGCAAACTCTCCCTTACGAAAAGAAAATGATGTATTGAATACAGTACAGTCACCAGTCTAACGCTAATCTCCTTCGGGCGATTTTTCACCTTGGATAGAAGCTAGCCAGAGACTTGTTAGTGTACTCTGTCTGTTTACATTCTAATCTGTTGGTGTTCTTTTTGCAAGATTTCCTGCATCTCAAAATAAAACAAAAAAGCATTTGATGTTTTATGGGTTTACTGCATTTCTTACTGAGAGTAGCGGGGGTAATATTACTATACTGTCTTTTTGATACAATGAATATACAGTACTTCACTGCAACTTACCTCCTTCATAGAGCTGGAAGGATGTGTGGCTGGCGTCAATGGCGACAGAGATGGGACCTACAGTGGCAACTGCCTCCTTAAGTTTGTCCTCCTCTCCACTTGGAACGTCAGTGTAGCCTGTGACCTCAGCAGAGTCACATTGTGCGTTGTAATGGCAGGTCTCATCCTGGACAAGCACAGAAGTAGAGGAGTTCCAAGTTATGTGGCATAATATTCAAATCTCTCACCCAAATTGACTGCATACCTTACATATTCGGAGAGTAATGATACTATAGAGGATTAATCATTATGAAATCACCTCAAAAACTTACAAATAAAGCATCTAGTCAAAAGAATTGTTCCTATTGTAAATTCATCATGAACTGAAATTGAAATATTGATATGAATTCCTGATATTGACTAAATCTGCCTAACCAATATAGATCTTTTCTCATGGAGTGTACAACAACAAAACAAGAATACTCCTTGTATTGCTCTTACCAAACATCACAAATTCTTACTTTCATGACTCCTACTCCAGAAAATAACAACATAACAAATACAGCAAAATGTTATTTAACAAGGATGTGAAAGGTTGAAAACCAACTTTATTACAAAACAGCCAAGTTTAGTACACAGCACCAGACCTCTTTTTGATACTCTGAACACCTTGATGTTTAATTTTGAATTCAAACATGGGAGGTCGTCACATACAGAGGTCAAACTTGACGTCAGTGCTGCCTAGCATACTATCTCCTATACAGAAGATCCTGACAAATCTAATTTATAGGTGGCATACTGTGGAGAAAGCCTACCTCAGCTTCATAGGGGTAGCACTCCTCAGAGTCAATGCCTTTGTTGTCCTCGACATACTGGAATCCCTGGTCCATGAGACCGCCCTCACAGCCCATGTTGCCCTCGCTGCGTGAGCAGTCAACCAGGTTCTGCTCGCTGAGGCTGACAAGTTTTCCAGTCTTCTTGAATGTCTGTCCCTCCAAGGAACCAGTTGTGCTAAAAGCCCAGCATGATCCACACTGGCCCTACAGTATAAGAAAGGAAATAATACAAGAAAATGGGGGAAACAAGAGGAGATGTATGTTACCAGCAGAATTTCTTCACCAGTTCTGGTAATTCATGGTTTTTATCTTCTACAGAAGGCTTCTAATGTTGTGTCCTTTAACAAATTTCATTAAACTACTTACATTCTCTGCATGCATATATCTCACAAGCCCTAACATAGGATTTAAAAAAAAATGTGGTTGGGATCAAACCAATTCTGTTCACTTTATTCATGCAAAGTATGAAATTGCCAAGGATCTACAATTGAAAGCTAATGTGCTTGTGATTCCACTAAAGCTTTTCTTATCATCTTATCAACATGAACAAGATTCTATAGATCCTTACCTGATCCTTGACGGGGGTGACGTACCCCTTAGTCCTCCAGTCCACAGTATCTGGCAGCTGGATTGCGCTGGGCGTCAGGAAAGTGCTACCAACAGACTTCGTGAGATTGGATTGCCTGTAGCCATTCATAGTGGATCGCACCTCACTGGTTCTCTGTGCATTCAAAACAAAGTTCAAACAAATTATTAAATCCAAATTATGAAAGAAGGCTAGGCCTTATCTCACTGAACATGACAGAGAGAGTATGAAACTTGCATCCACAACTGATCACCTGATGAAACAGAGACTATTATCATCCTCAACATTTATGATCACTGCTTACATGTAGATTGTCAAGCTAAGAACAAGATGCATACATTGTACCAGTAAGACAGACAATCAGTGGTGACCATTCATGCTGAAATATTTGTAACATGTGAGCCATGTTCAACATCAATGTCATCCTAAACGATGCACCTTCTTTTTAGACTGATATGCATTGTACTTGCTACAATGAGGAGAACAAAAATGTACACATTAATTTGTCCAGTAGTCTTGCAACAGACTTAAATTTCATGTCGTGTCAAAGTGAGAAAAATCACCTTTATCTTGTCAAGCCACAATCAAAATCAGTCAGTAGACTGGCGTCATCAAGATGACGAAGTTTTCCAAGACATTCGTCTTTGTTACGATAAAATGGGCTTTAAAATGTCATGCTCACATCCTAAAAAATGCTACGGTCATTCAAAGATACAATTTATGGGGAAAGAATGTTTTAAAATCTAAATTGGTTTTGACTGTACCACGATGCAACATGAAATATGCCACTGTCCGTGGCTGGAATTTAACTTTCCATCTGTGTAAGGGATAAGAGTTGTTTAGATGTAAAGTATACGATATATGATATCTGCTTTTGAGTTTGTTGTACTTTTGAGCGAGTACAGAAATACAAACATGTATGATCAGGGTTCACAAAAGGTATTAAAACACAACAATTAAAACATCAATCTGTGTAAAGCAATATTTGCGCCCACACGTGCAAACAACAATAAAAACATCAATTTGTATAAGTTTGCTGCCACTTGTGTAAAATCAATCAGTCGAAGCATGCATTTTACACCCACAACCCTCCAGGGTCTCGTGACTGTGATCATACTGAAACCAACAATGCCAGGAACAGGAAAGGGAAGTAGGGCTTGTCACAATTCACATTACAGTCACTTAGTTCTGTTGCTGACTAATGACATGGGAGCCCGAGTTACTTGGACAACCAGCTGTCATAACTTCACAATGACTAATAACGATGTCAAACTTTTCCTCTAGTGAATCGGGCAAAACTGAAACCCCATTTACAAAACATGAACAATTCAACTGTGGTGACAATAAAGCTGTTTGCAGTTACGGGTTGTTATTGATCCACGTTTTTTCACAAACTATATTTTTGAAGATGTGAAAGCCATAAAATTTATTAGCAATCATGTGGTAGCTGTCTTCCTCATCACATGGGATACAATTGAGTATATGAATATAAGAACGACCCAAGTCCATGGAAGACCATTTCGAGTAAACTAAAAAAAACTTCATATCTTTTTTGTTTGCCCAATAATATTCTATTTAACTGTGATGGGAAGGCAACATTGTATTATACAAATTAGAACATATATTATAATGACAATTAACATTAACATTAATTGTGGAGAGGCCATTTTGTGTGATGGACTTGGGTCGTTCTTTGATTCATATACATGATATTCTGCTATAGAGATGAGAGAAGGACGAGAGAGGGCGCTACAATATGAATGTAAGAATGACCCAAGTCCTTCATTCTTACATTCATATAAGATTTAACTCATTTATTTCAGGCACTTCCGGGGGTGATTATGATTTATCATTTATACAAAAGATGAGTCCATGCATAAGCTACAATTTCCCATGTCAAACTGAATTTGGCCAAAAATTGGACTTGGGTCGTTCTTATATTCATATACTCAATTTATACTAGTTTCAAAAGGTCATAGTAACAGTAGGAGTACATGCACTGACAATAAAGCAATTCCTGAAGCTTTCATTTATAAGCTACAAAACAGCTCCAGTTTCAGGTCATCAGATGATCCTCACAATGCAGAGTGTATATGTAGTAAACCTCATTTTTGGGTGAAAATGTGAAACTCAAGCACACCAGCCATGAAACTACTAAAACAACAAACATCTTTTCCCCCTTTTCTTGGCAAAATTAATGATCTAGTACTTTTTAATATTTTTTCCCCCTTGGGGAAGGGGGGAGGGTACTCCACAAATGGGTTTTTCCCATTCCAAGCACTGGCAGACAGGAAGTTGTCCTTATTTGGACATTTAAGGCTCAGTTGCATTCTCCCAGTATCCATTTCAAAGGCACAACGACCCTGGGTAGTCAAGCATGAAAATTACACACACACACACATACACACACACACACCCACACATCAAACAACTGGGTAAAAAACTTCCAAACAGCACATGCAGTGTACAGCTGCACTGGTTTCTTGGAATCTGCTGTGTCATTGTCCTGTGATTACCAGTCAGTTGCCCTGTAGTCATCCACCCACCTTTCTTAGCACAAAGGGTGTTTACCAGATGAATGAAATACTCACCACAGGTAAGAATGCAAAGTTCAAGAGATATAATGCTGGTAGTGTAAAAAGATTCAGTCATGCTTTAAAAAAAAACACACACCCAAATTTTGTTCTTGACTCTTGTAACGGTCTACAAGTGACAAAACATGTTATGGAAACTTACAGCTTGTATACTCTCAGCACATGTCTGTACACTATTACATCACTGAGCAGGATGTTCACACCCAAGTTTACACAATCATGTCCATGGTGACTATCAAACTTAATATCTGATCTTGTACAGACACAGTTCTGCTATTTTCACCTTTTCTGCAGAGACAAGGCTGTTAGAGTTTAGCAATTTTTTCTTCACTTTTGTATCTGGACTTTCGAACCCACTGGTGCATCAGAAAGGGAAAAAGGGACTCATCCATGACTGCACTTGTATTTCTAATTATGACCACTGCTACTGGCAACATTCTTTTTAATTTCTAGTCGAATTCTAAGTTTCATCCCCTCTAAAAAGAAAAAAAAAGGACACTAAAAGGGACATAAAGTCAGCCTTTACTTAAGTCGATCTCGCATACATTGTATGTCAAATAATTGCCTAAGTCGAAGGTCTTTTCAAGTCCTCTTCTCTTTACATTTTACTTTTAATCCCTCATAAGTCAACTTTTATGCCAGTCGAAGCTATTTTTTTTTTCAGTTCAAATAAGCCCGCCACACACTATACAACTTTCGGTCATGCAACTATTTAGCGACTATGGATCTGAAACAAATAAGCATGTTTATTCTGGAGCTATCAGTATTGTGACAGTATTTCGGATTCAAAGTCTATCAGTCGTGTTACCGAAAGTTGTATAGTGTGCGATGGCCTTAAGGCAAAGTTAGAGTACATGCAGAGTTATATTATTGGTTGAAGAAATTTGTAAACAAAAACATTTAGACTCTAGGGCCCAATGGTGGCTGATACCATTTACTCACCAAGTCTCCATATTTGTTCATGCCGAGGGTGAAGCTTCGCTTTCCAATACTGTGGTCAAGGTTATGGAAGGTGATTTTCTTGATATTTTCTTCCCAAACAAGCCTTCTCTCCAGCTCATGTGCACTATCTGTGTATACCTTCTCGTGTGCTGCCTTCCACTCTTCCCATTTCGGATCGAGCTCAACTCTGGTTGGCATGACAATGGCAGCGCTGGCAATGGCAGCCAGGCAAAGGGTGATCAGAATTGCCAGTCTTGACATCTTTGGCTGATAGTTATATCTAGAAGTGGAAAGACGATGAGTACAAATTATACAAACAGTGTACATTCAAAATCATTTCGCAATAACAGCATAGGCTTACTTAATGAGATCACCCAACAATACACAGATTCTAGTTTCAGTTTGGAAATTGTATACCCTACAAGTATAATGGTACAACTCGTCAGGGAATGGGAACAGGTACAGAGTCTGTGTTGTTGTACATCATCATGTATCTGCCTTTTGGGGCACCTCTGGCAAGAAAATATTGAGATGTATTACATGTAGAAACAGTTAGACTCTAACATGTTAGTTATCTAGATTTCATCTCTGTCTCATATTCAACTGAGTGCAAGTCATTTACTCTGCTGGAAATCAATGTGTCAAATTACTTTGCCTTCGCTTCACCCTAAATTCTAGATAAGATGCCTTTGAGCAGTGCAGCCACCTCTTGACTATCAAGGGCCGAAGGGCAGCTTCAACATACAAGCTTCTACACTGAAATAAAATTTTACACAGACCTTTGATTTGTAAGTAGGCTAACACAGTTAGGCCTACAGTACTGGCACTGAAAGTACGCATTAACTTCTTCAGCAAATGATGGTTGGATACTTACAGCCTACGTGTACACAGGATCTGATTATGTAAGATTAAAGCTAGAGTCTATACATCTAATCTATGAATGTAAGTTATTGCTGACGTTGTCCCCAATCCCCTAAACTCAAACAGGAGGAATAATAAAATCAAAATCTCACGCTATAAAATCGCAATTAAATTAGACCCTACCTAACGTTAGTTCTTGAATTGCCGAATTATCCAATGAATAGGGTTGTAGTGGGATTTGGGTTTTGGGGGATGGTCTGTTTTGACTTCCCCTCCTATTCTCTATTCACTGTACTTCACGACCCTAACCAGACCCGGACTGCAACTTTAACCGGACTGGGGGGTCACCTGACTGACACAGTCAACCCTCTCAGGTGACAATTGACCCCCATGACCTTGACTCAACGCTTGATGACTTGGACTGGAACTTCACGGATGGAAACTTCACAAACCTCCTGAAGATCCCGTGAAAATCAGGCGCATCGAGCCAGTGGCGTAGTTGGTAAGTCAATTAAGTCAGTTATACGCGGTTACGCCTTTAAGTGGATATCACTCCCACTTTAGTTTACTGCTATAGCGATAGGGTCTGAAACATTACGTTACTGGAGTCCTACGTGATAAAACAATTAACTAAACAAGCGTCATTCACCTTCGTATTAAATCGTAAATGAATGCTTCTAGCTGTGCGTTGATCAGATATAATTAGATTCTAGGACAAGATTTTCAAGAGTTTAACTTTAAGAAGTTAATTAGTTATTCGGTTTAGACTCGCAGTCTAACAACGTGTTTATACTATAACAGTTAGAGACGAAGTTCTAACATGTTACACCTAATGAATGTAACGTTAGGCAAAAAGGGAAGTGACATGAACGTAGGTGTGTTAATAGTCAAAATAAACTAGATTCTAGACCATAAGTCTGCCAGTCTATACTACCGTCCATCTAAAAAATAAGAGTAACCGTGGTAACGTTGTTAGAATCTAAGTCCGAAATTGCTGAGATACAAATTAACTCACCAACAAGTGTTTCTGCTGAGCTGAAGTGAAGAGCGGATTGAAGTTTACAGTGCTTCACCGAAAACGTTTCTATCGTCAACTACAAGTAGCCGCTGGGCAGCTTGTCGTTTAAATACAGGTAAACCGGTAAAACACAAGGTTAGATCGATTGTCTCGTGACTTTCGAACTCGCCGATCTACACCACAGTACCACACCAGTTCCTGGTATTTAGATCGTAATAGTTCGGAAACCGGCGACGCAAATCATGCAGATGCTCACACTTGCCAGTGAACATAAGATAGTGAACCGTACAACCAAGTTACACAACAACAGTGTCAATACGTTGGGATTGGCCCACCACCCCGCGCGTTCCTCAGACAATCCTTCGATCTCGTGACTCTTCGTAAAGCATGTGATCAAAGGGTGACGTCATCCGACGACTGACACGTGTGATGCAATGAGAATACTATATTAGTCTTGTAAGCAGATGTACTTATTCACTTTACTAGTATGTCGTCAAAGCGCCCTTGTTCCTGTCAAAAAGTGGCCAAAATGTACAAGTGATCATTGTGATTTGTGTATATCTGTCTTTGTATGAAAGGAGAAGGGGGGGGGGGGGAATTTCCATGATCTTGTCATTGCATTTTGTAGGCAACGAATCCCGATCCCCTCTCCCTCTCTCCCTATCTCTCTCAGTGCTGTCTATGCATTGCCTATATAGCCTATATGGCATCTGTTATGCAAAAAGGCCTGTGTGTTTACTACTAGTAAGTACTAGTAGGAGTACTCAGTACCTGTTTTTTCAGTGAATGTTATCAATTTATGCTAACATAATGTTCCGGGAGGTGTTTTTATTTGTGATGAAAATTTCAACTTCACATAAATGAAATACAGCGGGATGCAAAAGCACGATCTGTCTAAGAACCTTGATTCAAAATAATGGTAGGCTTGTTGAAAAATCACGCCTGCTGTCCAGACTATTCCTAACACTGGCAAGTGGTAGTTACGTAAAAATTTCACTGATGCATGGGTATACATATACATTTTTGAGGCAACATGACTGGCTATGGGTTTTATACCGAGTTGATGGGTTACTAGGTTTCAACTTGGTATCCCAGGGATATTCACGCAGTTATGATAATACATGTAATATGATTTGATAATAATCATTATCAAGTACAGTCGATATTCAAGGTTAAAAGAAAGATTTGCGACTGTATTTTTGCGCATGCAGCTGAAATGTACTGAGTTTTACTCCACACTAATGCAGTCCAATGTAATCGTATAACAATATGAACATAAAGGAAGTACGTTGCACTTTCCACTTGTTTCGTTATCATCCCCTTGTGTTATAATCGACATGACTCGATGCCAAGGTATTTGGTTTATAAAGCTATATCCTTTTTATTGTGGGGCAGCAAAGTCATATGCAATGTTACAGACTATATAGATCTTTTGTGCTGGTGTGCAATATTGAAATGTACGCAGAAAATCTTGTCAATGCCATATAAGAAAAAAAGTTTATCTTCATTCAAATAATATATGCATGTAAATTATTTTAGTTTGTCACTCAGTGTTTACAATGATTTTGTGAATCTGATTCTGAACAAGAAACGAAAAAGACACATTCGGTAGAATTCGATAGATGGCAATCATGGAAAACATCGGTGAGAAAAACAACAAACTCCGGAGAATGTTCTATCCGACTACACATATACGAAGCTTGTAAGAGTATTAACCTGGTTTTATATCAATGATCGGCTCTACTCTGCAGCCGTAATACAAAACACAATCATGACCGAGCTGCATGATTTTACATGATCCAGAACAAAAAGAAACCATGCTTTCTCTGTAGGATGGCCGCAAATAAGCTATACAAAGACACACGGTTGACTCTTAGCAGGGAGGTGGAAAGAGATTACACCTCGATCTTCTCTGTTCTTTGTAAGAATTATAGGCATTTCACACACCATACCCTGCTTGGTTAGTAAGGATGTCATGTTTACCAGTGTCACAGGCCTATAGGAACGTATAGGGCCTATACCATGCAGGGAGGTGAACATGTACCGAATATAAAATAAAGCACTCTTGAGCATGTAGGTCTAGATGCCCAACACTATAGATATTGACTTTCCACATTTTTTTTCCATTATTTTTTTTTATGCGAATGCTTCTCCTCCTCCCCTCCCCCTCCTTCTTCTAACACCACCACTATTACTAATTAATTACTTCTTTATCCTTTTTTTATATTTCCGGTATATATCAAGGAATTGGCCTGTGTGGTTATATTCGTCCACTTCATTGAAAAACAAGAAATAGTATGCTGTGTTATAGCCTTCTTATCCACTTGGACGTCACAAAATGGATTGAACAAGCACTGTAAATATTCTTAACTTTTGACCGATATAATATTGTCTGATCTTTCCACAACTGCATCGATTCCTTCATGGAGGGGAATCCGGGGGGATTTTGGTTATTTCCCTTTCAACCCGAGGACACAGTCATGTTAAAGACAACTTTGTGACTGATGCCAATAAACAAACTGTGTTTATGATCGTGTTGTTAAAACAACAAAAATGTCGTCCAGACCTTTACCATATACCCTTATTGTCTATAAATAGTTATACTTTGTCTCTATACAATAGTCATTTGTATGCCACAATATAGGTTGCGCTTTTAGTCGGGCATTTCTTCAACAAGAATCGGGACTGAGGTGGGTAAGCTTAATGTGTCATGGGGATACACCTGGACCGATTCTGGGGGATACATGTGATCTTAATTCACAATTAAAATGCATAACATTCATTATACTGAGTGCCACAGTGCCAAGTGGGAACCTATCACTGCATTCCTTTCGTTAAATCGGATTTGATGGATTTATCAGGTTACAGGAACTGACTGCACCACCAAGCTCACATCCTGGTTGTGGGATAACTTTCACTTCGTCCATCGGGACTATATAATTCTGTCAGCTGTCGTGACCATGCATTATCTGACCATAAGGATTATTGTATACTTCTTTCGGACGAGGTATGATGGAAGTGTATCGAGGTGACCCTCTACCGATTTTGATCAGGATCAAACGGCTACCTTGATGTACTAGATTCTTATAGGCCTGCAATGAACAACTTCAGCGCATAGCTAGAAACTCAGACTATCACAAAATATTGTCCCCTCGCTGCTGATGTATACATAATTACACAACATTTTCAATATGAATTAGGTTGGATATCATGTAAAAGTCAAGTGAGACATATACGACCATAACAGTCGTTACAATATTCACATTATATAGCAATAAACTATTTCGTGAAATTATGAACTATAAAAATTCCGTAACTTTTTCATGTGAGTTCCGATTCACTGTGACGAAACTCCTTTAATTCTATTCCTCTGATTTTTGTTAGATCCAACTCGGACGTATAATAATGTGAATTGCACGCTGTATAAAAGGCATCGTAAGAACACAATCAAACTGTTGTTTTATAGTACAAACCTTTGTCATGACTATTGTATTCATCCTCATCTCTCAACAGCTAGACTGGAAATAATAACTAACACATGGGCATATACAAAAAAAAAAAATATTTTCAAAGAAATAGGGCAATACATGAATACTATATCAACATGCAAGAATTCAACAATGGTGCATCTTCTCTTAGTCCGAGTACACTGGCAATAGTGTTAAATGTATATCATTTCACAGTTTAGCCCGCCTCCCCATAAACAAAGCCGTTTTGTTTGATCAAATAAAAGATTAATAATGTTCAAGATATTTTAAAACACAACAAAATACAGAAATGAAACGTACACTTTGATACGACCCTACTATTCGCTGTGTGTAAATGATATTGTATATCAGAAGGTACGTTGAATTCAGAGTCCACATCACGTGGTGAAGATATCTGTGTGTCAACAACGTGGACGCAAACATCCATCAACAAATACACTTTTAGTTTACTGTGTACATTTGAGCTGCATAATCTCAATGGGAATGTAAAAGGGTCATAATACTAAAAATACCTACACTCGACAGCTATTGCAAGGCCACCATGCCCTGCAGGGTCATGGCAGGTGCAATCATCATGAACCCATAAGTGAATCAAAGATCAATCTGGAAAACAACAATTAAGGAAAGAAGCATGAGAGAACAAAATGATGATGAGAGGTATTGTGAGTTATCATGAGATAATCATAATAGACTCTTCCTTTTTTTTTAAAATCTGATTTATGATTTCGCCATCTATGACGATTGTAAAGGAATCATTTACTATACGCAATTTCATGGTCTTGATAAATGTGTGAGAGGTGCATAGACAATCCAAATATTATTAAAGATTGACCAACCCACACTGCAGAATAGTCGTGACTACATGGTGGAAACGTCACAATGATCGACACACACCCAGGAACAACAACAATTACTTTATTGTTATTGTACCTTTTTTTGTATGTATACCACCCTCACATTGCGGAGGAAGATCTTCTTTTCTTTTTCTTTTTCTTCTTGGGGGATGACACGACTTTGCTCCTGCGACTTATTGCTCCGGTCTCATTTTCTCCAAGGACTATAGGGTCAGGATTAGGAATGTGGTACAGTTTCAGGCTTAGTTTGATGTGAGGATTAGGGGTAGGGTTGTGTTTTTGTGGGTAGAATTTATGCGTTGCTTGACGTGCAGATATTTCTTGGGAGCAATAGTCGCAGAAGCAAATGTTAAAGGGAAGGTAAACCCAAAGAACAATGTGGATTGAGTGAAAGCAGCAACATTAGTAGAACACATCAGTGAAAGTTTGAGGAAAATCGGACAATCAATGCAAAAGTTATGAATTTTTAAAGTTTTGGTGTTGGAACCGCTGGAGGAGGAGACTACTAGAGGATATGACGTATGAGTGGACAACAATACAAAGAAAATATAAAGGAAATTCAACAAAAATTCACTTTTCTAGAATTATGAAAGAGCAATGGACCAACCGCTTTCAGAAAGCAGGGGTAATAATTGCTACCCTTAACATATGTCAACATCAAGTTGATGGAATTTTTAATTTTCATGAAAAATTGATTTTTGCAGAATTTTCTTTATATTTTCTTGGTATTGTTGTCCACTCATACGTCATAACCTCTAGTAGTCTCCTCATCCAGCGGTTCCAACATCAAAACTTTAAAAATTCATAACTTTTGCATCGATTGTCCGATTTTCTTCAAACTTTCACTGATGTGTTCTACTAATGTTGTTGCTTTCACTCAATCCACATTGCTCTTGGGGTTTATCTTCCCTTTAAGGAAACGTTTTGAGGGTGGGGGTGGGGAGGCTCGGTCCCCCCCCCTCTCCTTCTCTCTCTCTCTCCCTCTCTCCTTCTCTTCCTCTCTCTCTCTCTCTCTCTCTCTCTCCAACAACAACAATGACGACAACAACAGCAGCAACAAAAGAATTTCAAATTTGGTATGTATAAGTTGAAATAAACCTCAACGTGGCATCGCATATTCGTTAAGGATGAGACTGCATTTGTGCACAACCACAATACTATTACCAAGATCTGTAGTTGTTAATATTATACTATCACTTCCCGTTTCATAGCGAGGTCATTAAAGGAGCATTCCAGACGATTTTCATTATTTCACATCATAATCACTCTACATAAATCGACAGTTCCATATAAAGATGCTGTGGAATTTATTGTGGTCCTTGCGCAGAGAAACCAATACTCTGAAAATCTTAAACAAATTACACTGGACATTGTTGATGACATAATAGGAGCCTCATTATTTAAGAAAATTTTAATGTAGCAGTGTAATTCCATTACCCTTGCTTAACAAGTTTACCTGTGTGAAATCTATGCATGCCTTCTTTATTTGTTCTGATTCCTTGAGCTCCCGCGCATGCGTTGTTACGGTGAGGCTGCCTTGTCATCATCCTTGTTCATTGCAATTTTTTTTTTATAGATTTTGAAAACATTCTTATTCCTCAACCCAATCACTATAGATTATGAAAATCTGTACTCAGTAGAACTAATTTATAGTTGTGCAAATGTAAAAGTCTGAATACCACCCGGAGGTCTCCTATAATGCTTGAATTGCTCGTCCTGTTTCAGCAGTATACAGGGAATGTTAACTTGTCCCCAATGCAATGCCACTTTATTCGAGTCACATGGTGTGTGTTAGGTGTCATTTTCACTTTTTTTTTCTCTGTTATCAAAACTCACGAGAAATGGTTTTGTTTTTTTCTGCCTGGTAGAGCCTGGTAGGCTTTGATGTTTCCCTTCCAATGTCCAAGTTCCTGTCGAATACAATAGCCTGTCCGCGGCTTACCGCATATTATTATGAAAATGACACCCTATGCTTGTCTGTGTGTGCGTATGTGGTGTGTGTGTATGTGTGTGTGTGTGTGTGTGCATGTTCGTGTATAAAATCAGAAGTTGGCAACTATTTTCAGATCTATAACCTGATCACATGAGAGCAGAGAACAATGTAATGACAAAAGACAAGGTTAAATTGATATATTGTGCTCGTGACACTGTTAGTGACAATACGCAATGTATACAAACACTCCATTGTTGTAGGGCTTCGAAGTTATCAGTTTTATGACATCGAAGTGATAATTCTTGATAAAATACTCGTAATAAATGTAATCTTCTTGAAGTGGGTTTGAGCATAGATAAGTCACGTGTAAGACAGTGTTTCGTAGGCGTGTTATGTTTCCAAGGGGTGTGTGTGTGGGGGGGGGGGGCGTTGCATTAGATGTGTATGGGTGCATGGGGAAAAGAATGGGTTGACTTATGTTGCCGACTGAAATACCATTGAAATTCAGTAGGTTGTCCTTGAATTTATGGTAAAGTTTCAGCGTATTTCGGTGTTAATTCCATTGTGTCATGAATCATACCCTACTAGGCTAAATGCTGTATAAAATATACAATTCAGTTAATAGAATAATCATTTAATCCTGATAATGAACTTGTATTGTGTGCAGTGGTAAATGACTTTTTTGTTGTTGTTGCTATATTTTCATTAACATGTTTCGTACACTGAGTAACATGCATATACCAGGTGCAAATCAAATACAAACATAATCATTAACGCCGCCCTATATTTCCCCTCACTCTCTCTCTCTCTCCCACACACACACACACAAACATATATATATATATATATATATATATATATATATATATACACAAACACACACTCACACACACGCACACACATACAAACAAGCACACAAAGATGCCCCCGGAGTAGAAAAAAATGATAACCACGATAATACAGTTATGAAAACAGGTATAATTATGTTATCCTTACAGCTAGGCTATAAAAAAGACAGATGTTATTCAGACTTCTTAGTAGGTCTTATAAGAATGAACTTTAAAAAAACCCCAGGCGACTCCCGTTACAAAGATGTGATATAGGGACCAGTAGTTTTCTTTTGCTGATAACGAAATCTCCTTATAGCCGGAAAATATATAGATGATAATATTGGAACATTAATTTTTATTTCGTTGTTATGAGTATTTCGTTATAACCGTGTCCGTTATAAAGGGAGTGCGCTGTAATTGCTGCTTGAAGAAAGACAGACTATACCATGGCCTCCTCGATTCTTTAATACTAGCCTGCTTTGTCATCGTGGTAAAGGGAGACTTCATCAAAAGAAGAAAAACATTTAGAACTGAACAAACAAACAAGGCAATCCAGCAAGCAAACAATCATCCAAAAAACAAATGAATAAAGATACAGTCAAGAGAACACGAAATTTGGACATTGATACATTCACTATTAAGTAATCTTAACAACACCAACAACAAAAACTACTACTACTACTACTACTTCTACTACTACTACTACTACTACTACTACTACTACTACTACTTCTACTTCTACTACTACTACTATACTACTACTACTACTACTTCTACTACTACTACTACTACTACTTCTACTACTACTACTACTACTATACTACTGCTACTACTACAATGCATATTTCGTAAACTAAGTGCCTGGTGAAGGTATATGTTGCATATATAAATACATTCCTCTCAAGTTTGGAGACTAATCTACAAATGTCAAATTTATATGGCTATATGATCGTTACCACGATGATACACAATATCATTGTGGTAACGGGTTGAATGTCGCTGAATGATTTTTATTTTACTTTCCTGTAAGAAGTATCTTTCCATCTTTCAATGTCGTCGTAGTGGATTTATCAGAGGCAAATGAGTATATGAATATACGAACGACCCAAGTCCATGGAAGACCATTTCGAGTAAACTAAAGAAAACTTCATATCTTTTTTATTTGTCCAATAATATTCTATTTAACTGTGATGGGAAGGCAACATTGTATATACAAATTAGAACATTTTAATTATGACAAATAACATTTACATTAATTGTGGAGAGGCCATTTTGTGTGGTGGACTTGGGTCGTTCTTTGATTCATATGGACTTGGGTCGTTCTTTGATTCATATGGACTTGGGTCGTTCTTTGATTCATATACATGTACATGATATTCTGCTATAGAGATAGAGAAGGATGAGAGAGGGCGCTATTATATGAATGTAAGAATGACCCAAGTCCTTCTTTCTTACACTAATATAAGATTTAACTCATTCATTTCAGGCACTTCCGGTGGTAATTAGGATTCATCAATACACAAGATGAGTCCTTGCATAAGCTACATTTTCCCATGTCAAACTGAATTTGGCCAAAAATTGGACTTGGGTCGTTCTTATATTCAGGTCTTCAAATGTGTTTTCCCGCCTTCTCCAATTTTTAGACGTAGAAGTTGACTCTTCCGTTTCAAGTTGTACTATTTTATACATCTATAACCGGTTATCGATCATTTTCTGTGGCAAATTCTGCTAGATCCAAACCTTTTCACAAGGAGAGAGAGAGAGAGAGAGAGCAGGAGGATATGAAGAGAAAGAAAAGAAGAAGAGATAGGAGGCGGAGAAGAAGAACAAGAAAAAGAAGGATGAAGAGGAGGAGGCGATGGCAGTCGGGATGACGGAAGACGCAGGAAATTAAATGTTGTCATAACCATTACTGTTTTTGAAAGGTTGCAGTATCACTTTCAATGTACAGCCATGATAATCAACCTATTAATTGTGGGCATCTTCGGCAAGACAAGACATCGCGAGCAGGCACGCTAGCAGAGTGTTTTGAACAAGAGATGGCGCTCTGTTGTTTCAGCCAAAGTTGTCACTCTCCTGAACCCTGGCCAGTAATCGAATACAAGTAGTCTCTTTGAAAGGTATTTAGTCCAGTTGAGTAAGAGGAATGGAATTTCATTGAGCCGTTTTAGATGTAGGTCAAATCCGTTGCCAGTTAATAGAAGATTTGTACAGTCATTTGATGAAAGGGATGTTAAATGCCCTTGTTGTGATAGACATGAAACAGGTGATGAATTTCACTATGTTTTCGTATGCCCCTTCTTTGAAAAGGAAAGACAGTTATATTTAAGCAATCATTATTTGGTTAAACGTCCTTGCTCAGTACACATGTCCAGATTATTTTCATGTTCGCATTTAGGACAGCTTAAAAGATTAGTATTTATGTGAGGCTGATCATGTCATATTTTGCAAATTTGCAGAAGCCTGAACAAGTTGAGTGTACTTTAGTCATGAAAGAAAATTATTATTGTAACTCGTAGTGGTAGAAAAATTAAGCATCCGGTGATACTCGATCTCTAGTACATATTTTGTAGTTGTATGTCACGATCGTTCGGTCGTATGGTTCATACGATTAGTTAACCTTGCTTGCCAATTTGTATATCACTGTATGTCTAGTAGTTAGAGACTATTTTATATACATCATTGTAATATTATCACAAACATGTATTCTTTGATATTGTAATGACCATACCTTGTATTTATGTGTTGTACTCTCATACCCCGGAATGGGGTCGGAAGAGTCGAATAAAATCTAAAAATCTAATGTACAGTATACGTACCTGAAGAGCGAGTCCTAATAGCATTGATACAATTAAAATGAACGTGCCGTGATAATGTTTGTTTATGTTCTGTGCTGGGGACTTTGGACAGTGTGTACAGCGCACAAGGGTTTTCTGTGCCAATCGGCACTTAATAGCACACAATGCAGTTTTTTTTTTTACAATAATTGTACAGCATAAGATTCATAATCATTATGATTATACATGCATCGAAGTGTATCATTATTTTCAAGGTCAATCGGTGTCATATAATATCAAGTCATTTAATTGTATAAAACTACACTTGGCTACGCACAAAGAATAAAATGATGAACCTTGTACACGCAGACAAAGAAAATAATTATCATTAAACGTAATGTTATTCCGGATTCGGAGCATATTATGCTTTAGAATTGCTTTAGCAATGATCTCTCTTACACATTGGATTATTCCTTTATGCAATCAGGTCCATGATGCAATAAAGATGTTATTTTGAATCAAATCGCCTTAAAAGCATGAACCTTGTGGTCTTATGGTCCTTAAAATGGCACAGTACAAAGAGTGCTCAAGACATCAGTACACCTTTGTTCCGCTCCTGGTGAACAACAGTATCTTCATCGTAGGCCCTTTGCATAAATTTCTCGCCTGTATGATCTTAATGTAGTGCTGAACCATACTAACATTACGGACAATAAATCAATCCCATAAATTCATTAAAATAATAATCATTATGGGTGTTGTGTGTATGTGTGTGTGTGTGTGTGTGTAAGTGTCTCAGATATCACTTTACAGCCTTGCCTTAAACATAACGCTGAAAAGAAAATTCTTTGATGAGATGTTGTGACTCAGTGGATAACACTACGGATCATCAATCACAAGGTCCCGGATTCGAGTCTCTACGCTCATGGCTCGGCGGTTGTGCCCCTATAGAGTAATGTAAATTTATCCTCATTGCCTAGTGTTTCAGCCGTAGGGATCTTTGGATCGTCGGTACCGTGGTTACAATTGCTTACAAAATGTATTGCTTCCTCGGGGGTCACGGAAAACACTTGAATTCTATTCCAATCAAATCATATCTAAACAAACTACACCTGACCTACAAAGTAGATCTCTCCCTAGAACCACAATTGCAGTCACCTCTTGTGTGTCTACGAAGATCATCATGATGATTCTACTCGGCATTCACTTTACAAAGTTCAAACGTGCAGGTGTTACGGCAGTTTGTTAGACATTATGTTATATCATTAAACTAAATGTTATCATCTTTATACCGTACTTGAAATCGACTGAAAATTGCGCGGACGCTGCAAATATCCATTGTTTATAATCATTATCGTAGGTATTGTGGTTATTAGCCGTTTCATTACACTGCTTTAGGCCCTACATAAAAATCGTCATCATCATAACGAGTGCATCTACAGAGGGAGCTCAGTGAAGAAGATGCGTTATTTTCTGCTCTATAGCCAAGTGTATAAATGGGACTCAGACAACGTTGTAGTATAATAACAATAAAACGGTCCTACGGCAGCAGTACACGGAAAGGTCTACCCTGGATAAATAAGACCATGTCATTACTATTATCAAGACCGTGTACATCCGTTATTGCTTTTACCATGACCAGTATAATAATCTACATTAGTACATGTATATCATTTTTCCTTGACAAAATCACATTTATCACCATCATTACTGCTTCACAAAATCATAATTATAATCTAAACGACTACTCCTACTCCCTGCATCGTTTTGCTTCTTTAATAAAAAGTTCAAGGACTCTTCGACGTTTAAAGGACAAGTCCACCTTCATATACATAAGGATTGAGGGAATGCAGCAATATTAGTAGAACACATCAGTGAAAGTTTGAGGAAAATTGGACAATCCGTTCAAAAGTTATGAATATTTTAAGTATCTGCGCAGTCGCTGCTGGAAGAGAAGACTACTACAGTGTACGATGTCACATGCGTACAACTATATAAGGAAAATAAAAAGAGAATTTCACAAAACTTTACTTTTTGAATAAAGCGCATATATTTTCGACTTGCTATACTGACGTATGTTAAGGGTAATATAATTCCCCCTGCCTTCTGAAAGACAGAAGTCAAGTGTTATTTTGTTATGCGAGAAAAATGGAAATATGTTGAATTTTCCTTATTCTTTCTTTATATCGTTGTACTCATGTGACATCACAAGCTATAGTAGTCTTTTCATCCAGCCGTGACTGAGCTGAAACTTCAAAACTTCATAACTTTTGATCGGATTGTCCGATTTTGCTCAAACTCTTACTGATGTGTTCTACAAATATAGCTGCATTCACTCAACCCACATGTCTATGAAGGTGAACTTGTCCTTTAACATATACGTTTATAGTCAAATTTGCCTTTGGAAAGTATATAAAGTAGATTTGATATGCGCTATTTCTTGAAGATTTCAGCAACATTAATTGTGTCATGTTCATCTCTTTGCCTAAGGTAGTGACATTTTGTCAGGTCCTTGGTAAGCTGGGAAAGGTCAATAGCCTTTGCCTCGGTTTTCCACGGGTAATTCCTGTTAGCTTGCTTGTCGACACCAGTACCTGAGCTGGACACATCACCTTGACCTCCATGGCTCTCTTCGTCCCCATCGCTCGTGCCAGGCTTGTCTGTCCGATGGAGACTCGCATGATGACTTTGACTAGAGCGGTCTTTCGCCTGCCAGGCTGGTCGTCGCGGTCGTAATCTGAGTACGCGTCCGCCCGGCAGATGATAGCGACCGGTCAGCGGGTTTGGCGATTGCACACCCATAGCGTTTGTCCACGCTTTCGACGCGGAAGATTCTCCCGGTGGCTGAGGGTTCTTACCATTATTCATCGATATTAGTCCTGTTGCTGCAATTTTGAATGACGGTTTATACACAGCCTTTCCGATGGATACTTGAGATACTTTGATTTCTGTTGCTGCTGGGATCACCCCTCTGGACTTACTATGACCGGTGTTTGGCCTGGATATTGTTCTGGTTGACGACTGCGGACGGCCATTTCCCTGACGACCACCACTTGGAGTGGAACGTCCACTGAGCCGACTTGATGAGCGTGAAGATGCCATTATCATGCTACTCATTGAGTGAAACTCTTGAAGGGATTTCGGCTGCAAAAGGTAGTCCATCTCATCGTCGGTAAGCTCCCTCAGCTGGGTCGTGCTCCGCGGTGTCCGTTGCGGAATGGTTAGGCGAAGGTGTTCCGGCGAAAGAGTGACTATTGCGCTTCTGTGTGCAGAAAGTTGCGACTTAGCCCGTCCGCGTGGCAAGGCAAGTTCTTCAATCCGACTGAGACTTCCGGAACGCCCTGGTCTCGATTTCTCACTCCTGGGCCTCTTCGCTTCGCGACCCACACTCGAAACGCTGGAATATGACTTAGACCGTTCTCTCTCCACAACCGCGAGAGGTAGAATTCCAACGTCAAGGTTTGACTCGTTTCCATTATCACAGTCCGATTCATCTTCGTCCTTTGCTGAGAAATTATATTTCTTTCTCAGGGCTATCACCTTATCCTGGAGACGAAGCTTCTCTCTCTTGATCAATTCTTGAGCGAGGGAATTATCAAGGAAACGGACCCGTTTAGTCTTTTTGCCGACACTGGCACTCCCGCTGCCGTCGTCCATTGACAATCGTCGTGTTTTTACCATTATCGAGTTCATTTTGTTGAAGTCACCATTGTTACAACCGTTCAAACGAGCCATGATTAGCGCGCTAGTGGAAATGTAGTTATTATTTGGGTTTAAAACCACAGCTCGTGGCAGGCCCCATGCACGGCAGATGATATGCCTTGAGCAAAATATCAGAATTAGAAAACCGGCATCGTGATCTGCATCTCTGGACGACAAGTTACACTATATCTGATTGTCCACAGTTCTGATCACATTTCCGCAGCAGGTCCATGAGCTTGTATATGAGCAAAAATGCCAATGCTGGGAAGAAATAACATAATTCTCACATTTGGCACAAGCAGAATTTCTCCCCTCACATATTTACTCACATATCGCAGAAGTTTATGAAGTTATCACTGGGTGTCTCCATACCGAAATTTTGAACAGGTAACCTGAACTCCTGAGGATGTGAAAAAGAACCGCTTTACACAGCCGTTAATCGCATGATTCGGATGTTTCGCTGGTACAGCAGTCCTTCTCCAGAATTGTTTGAACAAATGTAGATATTCTACATGGGACTGCCCCACGCCACTCGGAGACGAAGTCTAAACCAACTCTATCATGGTATCAGAAATGCTGAAGTCCAAAGTGTGAAACTCGTAGCAAATGAAGATTATGATTGGGAGGGGGTTGATTATACTTGCCCCCATACATGTAAGTGCGTCCTGGAATGCCCTTCCACAATATTCAGGCATTCCTCTCCGATTGGACGATTGTGTCTTTTTTGATGCTCTATTGAAAGATCTTGTCAGTCCATCCAAAATTAAGTAAAGTCCTACATGACGATCCAAGTTGCACCCAATTACATGACTAGTACGATATTCTCACTGCATGAAACACGGATAACGATCGGCGTTATTTCCGAAGTTTCACATCCGTCGAAGCTCCAGATATCTTATCCGTTTCGAGATCCCATACAGTGATAAATTTAAAGTCACAAATTCAATTCCTTCCTCTGCGCTCACATTTATCGGAGCCATGGGCCATATCTGTCCTCTTCTTCTTCCTTCTTTTTTTTTTTGGGGGGGGGGAAGGAGAAATTCTATCTCTCTCTAATATTCTCCTGCTCTATGAGTGAAAGAAATAATCCGTTGCACTGTTAATAACACCCCTCTCTTGCCCACCGATTAGAGCATCCCTTTGCAGGATGCACATCTTACAATTACGCACGAGATGTTTCGCCTTAGGCGACACTCATTTGCCAAATCCCTCCATAAGTCAGCGTCTGTTTTGCCCACAGAACGTCTTCTTTTTGTAGCGATGGCCGTTATTGTAACGAGTACAATGTAACAAACAAACTACAAAGTCTACACTGTAGACGATGCTTTTTATATGTTTCTCAGGATGTTCATAAACTGCACATGGGATTTTTCAACGTTTATCAATGTCTGAAGTCCGCAGCTACAAAATCTAGGATGTTGGTTTCTTGAGGTTGCCCGCGCTCTAGAGGTGCTAACTTCCTCGATAAGATCAGGTCCAATCACACGGAGATCAAGACCATGTTGACATGGCAACATACAGGGCAGTGTCGAGTAGATGAGATCAGCATCAGATACACAAGATCGCAAGTCACACTTCTATTAATCATAATCGGACGCTATAACCTTGCCGTGCGTCCGTTTCAAGCTGAATATAATGGTGCGTATACGATAGTCTTGAGAGGACATGATATTACATGGTGTCAATCTGTTGCTGATGTGGTTTAGAATGGTACAAATCAGGCGTACTAAATCTCGCCTTGTGACTCGATGTAGGCTACTGAAGATCCAGCGTGAAAAAGTTTGTTCTTATTCTTTATTTCGTTCTCTCCATCTCTTTCTCACACACACGTATCACATACACACACACACACACATCTACTTACTCCGCTCTTTCTTTCCAAAATCTCTCTCTCACTCCCTCCTTCTCTCTCTCTATTTGTTTTTCAGGCTTCTTTCACGATAGTTTCTGTAAATGAACATGTCGCTGGAAGCATCTTTGTCGCGATAAAGCCCAAATGTACACAACCCATCTCATTTGTGAAAGCGTCGGTATTACGGGTATGACGCGGTAAATAGTGAAATCCACCACTATATTAGCTGCATGGCAAGATATAATGGCAGTCTTGTGGGGCCAACTTAGCCGGTAAATCAAACATGACTGATTCTGTTTGCAAACAGCTCTCACCTGGCGACCAGTAGGGCAACCGGCAATGTAGGGAGTAGATTCGATGAAGGAATTAGCGTTTCAATCCTAAGACGTTTGCAATGAGTCTAAATCCTAACGAACAGCCTCGCCCGAAAAATCGATTAATCATGATGTTGTTTAAGGAAATCAGTCTGCTCTTGCACTGAAAAAAAAATGAATGTGGGAAGGCACTATATACGTACATACTCTTTTACACAATGCCTTCCATAAGTGATCAACTGAACTTTATCCGCGGAAAATAAAAAATCTTACTATGGAAAAACATAAACAAAGGTAACCCGAATATTGTCTCATTTTCGTATTAACATACCAGATAATTATGTATGAATTTGAAGGAGATACAATTACTATCAGAGCTATCGCCATAACAATAGTTGACATCACTGTCATCACTCTTGATAATTGATGTTGCTCCTCCAAATATTGATGTTAACGAAACTTCAATACATCAACGCCATCATTAATTAGATAGCCCCAACCTCATCCTTGACATCCTTGTCAAAACCACACCATACATTATATACACTTGTATCCTGTTTCCATTTTCATTTAAAAAAAGGAAACGCATGGAAGTACATGTAGATTCAATCATTGAAGCGCTAAAGTGGTTATAGTCCTAACACGAAGATACGATACTTCGAGTGATCAATGCATACAGTCTTCTACAACAGATGCATTTCACATCTCAGGGGAGGTTAGACACCCCTGTCTAAGCCGGTGTTTGTTTGTTTATTCGTTTATCAGGAAATTCATGTGAAAAAACTCAAACAAACAAAACAATATAAAACAGAAAACCAGGAGAGGATCTGAACCATGTTTGCAGGAAATTAAAAAAATTAACCAAAACAAAAATCATTGTTTTCTGGCTGTGGTCATATCCCGGTCTATATCGAGGATTTTTTTAAAATGGTTATTACATTTATATTTATCACTGTGAGATGGAAGATGTTGCAATATAAACCAACACCCCCCCCCCCCCATAAAAAAGAATGCCTGGGATACTATGGAAGTTGCACAAAACCGCAAGTCATTCTAATTGATGGGATCTCGCACAGAAATGCACTCACTGCACACACGAGGTTTAGAATGCAAAGCTATCATAGAAAAGAGCAAGCTTACAAGTTATGTTACCAGGTATGCCAGCCTTGTAAACAGCATTGAAGAATATTCTGAAGGCCGAAATGAGGTTCTTGTGTGTTTGTGTTTGTTTGTTTTTTGTTTTTTCAACAAAAGACCAAACATTATTTCTACCTTTTGTGCAAGAGACATGAATAGTACAATACAAAACCGTACAAAGTACACCCCTCAAATAAAAAAAAAAAATTGGCATCTTTGTTTACCAATTGTACACTGATCACAGGTATAAGTGAGCTATAACATACAACAAGCCAAGGATGTTCAAATTAATTAATTCTTGCATTGAGCTGTATTTATTGCAACTGGTTGGCAAACTGCTCTACACTGATGTAAATATGTACCGATTACTCAGTGTTTTAGCAGTAGTCATGATAAAAATCATCGGCACACATACTCAGGTAAGGACTCAAACCAACAATCTCCTGATTACCTGACAGGCTTTGTATCTGTTAGACTACTAAGCTTTCACCAAACAACCAGTGATGGCTCTTATCCATTATAGCAACTGATATTGTGTATTTATTCAAATGAATGAATTCTTGCACCAAGTTTCTCTCTTTTTTTTTGCCCTATATCGACATAAATAAGCATCCATTATTCAGAATTTTAAAGGTAGCCAGAGTTCATTAATTCATAAATTGATTCATAAAGACGCTATCAAGTGCCCAATACTGGTAATAAGAATGTTACTGACTTGCTACAAAATTCGGTGGTGTTGTTTCACCTTGTTTATGTTGCTTTATTCCCTCCCCCCCCCCCCTCCTTTCTGCCAAATGCTTGTACACAATAAACGTGAGTAATTTTACACCCTTAAAAACTGCATAACTTTAATCAAAGGCCAATTTATATGCTGGTGAAAATATTTTTTGTCTGCCTCTTTCACTAATGCAGGATTAATGTCAACCAAAACAGCATGAATGCTAATCACAGTTCAATAAGATTTAGATTCATCCATATTTATGGCAGTGGTGTTATGCAAGTACAAGTGGCAGCTTTAGAATCATCCCTTTTCTACCAGAGGACCCCACCATTATTATTACTGCAGCATTTCCATGTAACCATACACCCCTGGTTCAAGAGGGAAGCAGTGGCTAAACCCTGTTTTTAAAGTATGTATACACTGGGCAAGATTTGAATCAACGATTTCTTCTTCTAGAGTCCAGACCCTCATTCACTATACTGTACTACAGTAACCAAACTAAGATGATGACAAACACATACATTTCTGAGGTATACGTGTATTACATTGTTGTGAACTCTGGGCACAACATACATGTTTTTTTTTGTTTTCTTTAAAGAAGATTATATAATATGTAACACCATTTCAAAGTCTTCCTTGCAAGGCTGTCAAAAAGAAATAAGACTTCATCCTATGGACTGTGAGATGCATTGAGCACCAGGAGAGATTGAAGAGGAGCTTTATGTGAAGAAAATATGATTAATAAGTAAAAATAACAGTGAGTAAACAAACTGAACAAAATTTGACAAACCTTCCACTTCTCTTCTCTTGAAATGTAATATTTTAAATGTGTTACAATGCATGACACAATAAACATTAAAGCAATTAGAACACTCAAACCTAAAGCAAAAATATTAACAGAAACATCTGAATGTAAAGTATGACTATTAGTGGCCTAAAGTCAGGGACCAGAGGTTTGTAGCAAACTAGTAAAGTACTGATCCATGTAACACTCACATATAAACTGAATCAAGATGTTCTAGGCACGAAACAAAACAAAACATTTCATAACCATTCCTGTCTGATCAAAAGTTGTATAACTATGACATTGCCTCCATACATGTAACTGTTAACAACATCAGTTTTATGAAAACACTGAATTTCAAAATTAGACAACTTCCTTGTTCTTTGTGCAACATAGCTAAATCTGTTTTGTATATTTGACTGAACTCTTTTTGTTAGAACAGTCTACTTTATCACACAGAAGAATTTCCCTTTACACTGTACTCTAGTAGGTTTTCCTAAAGACAGACACCTGTCAATTTTCCTGTTTGAGGAAGTCCCTGAGGCCATGATGTACAGGAAGGATACAGATAACTTTGATGAGTAAAAGTGATTTTTTTTTTTCATGGCTATCACTGGGCCTGACCATGACAGATTCATCACAAACAAGATTGACTCCATGTATACAGTATACACATATAATACACATATACCTACCAGGCATAAGACGTACAGGTTTAAACCATGTGCATGAGGTGACTTCAATAGTATTATTTTCTGAGGGGCACAGCTCAAAAGAAAATAGTGTTATTGAAGTCACCAAAGGCATGAAGTTTAACAAGAATTTTCAATAATGGCATGGTATATTTGTTTTGTATCCCTCCCAATCAATTTTAAGAGTATCAGCACAGTAAATTTTGTGGTTGACCGATCTAAAGTTACATTTTCCCACACACAGAATTACATGAAAAAGTGTGGGCATCAACTTCGCAATCTCTCGCAATGCGTAGATGCCATGCATTTGATGGAAAACAGTACTATGATGTGATGTCTCAGGCACTGAAATGCAAGTACACACTTTTGACATGGGTGGTGCACATGCCCTCGACAAATATTCCTATGGCAGCAGGATGCATATTTTTTTTCATGATATCCATAGGGAAATAGTTGGATCAGGATTTTCGTAGTGGAAATATGGTTTGTCACTTTCACTGCCCTCGACCATGCAAGAACAAGAAATAATTTGTGAGGGATATAATAATAGATATATTGGTTCACGACAAATAAGTTTCTCTGAAACATTGCAGGGATGGGATGGTTCCTCCAGGAGATATATGTGCACATCTCCAAATCACCGACAAGCACTAGCTCAATGCATCCATTTTGCATAGAAAATAATGAGCTCCTGAGACTATGCCCGATGTCTATTTTCCCATCAAAAAACCTGTCACACAGAGTCAAATATCTTCCATAAGATAGTGCCTGGATACATTCTCTATCATCACGCACAGATATCATGACCAAAGGTGAAGTCAGCTGACCACATTAAAGCACTAATATTGCACATGTCCAGTGTAGATTTGCATCACAACATCTCTTCCTAAATGTGCTATACAATGTACTGAAGGCAGGCAAGTCCACAAGGATTCTAATTTATGCCAGAAAATGAAAACTGGCCTGTTCATCATCAAGTCATGGTATTACTGTCAGTTCTTGATTTAACCAGAGGCAGATACCACTGCAAAAATGAAGAAGAGATCAAAATCAAAACCATCAATATTAGACATATGTCTACCACAACCCCCCCCCCCCCTAAAAAAAAAAAAAGTAACACAGAAATACTCCCCTCAATAAATCATTCAAACACTGCGTGCCCCATACAATTATTCATTTATATTTATTGCATAAATGTATGTTTGTATACAGGTACACATGTATGTGTGTATGTATATTGGTATGTATGCATACAAATTCATGACAATATATAAACAGGTATTTAATAGTTCGTACTAATTATTGGCGCTGCTGCTTGATAAACTTACAAATTCAATGAGACAGTTATGTGAGAGAATTCTGGGGTTTCAGAAGAAGAAGATAATCACAATGATAGTGGAACATCTTGTTATTCTTGGCCAGGGGCAGAATATTTGTTACTGTTCTTTCATAAAAATTGAGGCTTGTAATCCATCTCGGTAGCATTTCAAACCTTCGAAATAGAATATTCTGTACGTATCCTCCACAGCAAGTTAGCATACATTGAGTGATTATTTAAGAATAATGCAATTTGTTGCTTTATGACAATCACAAGTAAACTCTTATTGTGGCTGGCTGATGATACTTATCTTGAGTGGTAATAAGGTGAAAACGCGTAGAGAATAGTAAATTGCAAATTACTCTTTATTTAACACAAATGCAGTGCTGCATATCCCAACTGGGCAAAATTAGATAAGTCCAAACAAAGCAATTTTCAACGACAGATTCCTCTAAAATACATAACTCATTCAATCATGATATCTACCGATTATTGACCACATAGGGTAACAACATGCTAGTCTTTACCTCTCTTGTCATGCCGGCAGTTTCACGCCCTTTCTCATTGAATGGCGGTTTGAGGTGGCCTCTGCAAAGAAAGACAGTGATATGGCAGTGATGAATGATTACTCACTGTAAGTCACAAACATGAACACTCATTACGCAATGACTTTCAATTCTAGAATAACGATTATTAAGTTATCATGCCATTAATGCTGCTTTCAGCAATGACTTTACTGTTGTCATCATCATAATTATTAGAAGTAGTAAAAGTCTTAATAGTAGTGGTAAGAGCAATACTTTCTCCATCGGGAATGGCTTTCCAAATGGAATGAATGCGAGTAAAATTCCATCCTCTTCCTCCAAACAAAGGACACAGAAGAGAAAGAAACTAATAACAAAGTGACAAAGCATTTAGTTACATTGAATGAAGAAATACAAACAAAAGATACATGTACAACACCCCCTCCCTCATTATAAAGTGCAGCTATGTCTTCGCATTCAGGAACAGAAAAAAGGCAACATAAACACCAAACTGGTAACTGCAACTGTCTGACATGTAATAGGGAACTGAGAAACATATCTCTCCATCTACATACTGAATATTGCAACACTCGCTACACTATTTTAAAAAGTTCTAGCACACATTTCCAAAATCAATTACATATTGTGGCATTGTAAAAATGCATTTCATGGTTAAGACTACTTGGAGAAAGTTTGATGACACCCACCTGAAGTGGGCTCGAACCAATTCATGAAACTTAGGGATGCAGTCAATGGGAGGGTTGCTGTGCCTGCACACGTAGGTAAACCACTTCAACCCAGCGGCAACGTGTGTGATCTCATCTGTGTAGATAACTTCCAGGATGTCCACAGACTCCTTGTCTCCCTGACGTGCAAAGCGCTCTTGGGTCTTAGGATGCACATCCAGGCCCCTGCAAGTTTAAAAAACAAACAAATTTATTTTGCACATTACACACAGCTTTGTTATTTCTTTTATATTGCTATGTAAAGTAGAACGTCCTTGATTTGTAACTTTGTGTATTCTGAATTGATTGTTGTATTTTGTCATTCTGTTGCAGGGCCCCCAAGAAAAACAGTATATCAACTGCTGATGGGGCTACCCTGGTTAAAAGAATACTGACTGACTGACTGACTGAATGAATGAATGAATGAGTGAATGAAGGAATGAATGAATTATGTAATGAATGAATGAATAAATAAATAAATAAATAAATAAATAGATAAATAAATAAAAAGATAAGGAAACAGATAAATAAATAAATAAATAAACAAATACATAACCAAACAAACTAGAGGACAGAGTCTCTTCTGGCATCCTTACAAAAAACAAGAGACCCGCGGGTCTAGCGCTCACCTGAGAATCACAAGGTCACCTTTCACGCAGTCACTAATCTTAATTATATAGAGCTCTACCAAAATTTGACCAGGCATCCTCAAGTAGAAGATGAAAATGTACAATAAGGGCCCCCCTTTTTTTTAAGATTCCTAAATTTTGGGGGATTGAGGGCCCCCCTGGGTCCCCCGGGGTGGGGCATGGTGCCCATTTTGATAAATTGAGATCCTTACCCCTAGGGATGCTACCTGCCAAGTTTGGTGAAAATCCATATTGAGGTTTTCAAGAAGAAGATGAAAATGTACAATTTAGGCCCCCATTTGGACCCCCTACCCCCAAGAGGGGCACCCCTGGATCTGCAATGAACAAACTTGAAACTACAGTAATTAATGTACTAATTCATAGTATTATCTTAGCTCTATCACTTCTGATTCTAGAGAAGATTGCTTAATTTTGGGAGGTTTGGTTCCCTTGGGGCTTTCCAGGTGGGATTCGGTGCCCATTTGAACAAATTGAGATCCTATGCCCCTAGGGATACTACCTGCCAAGTTTGGTGAAAATCGGTCATGGGATTCTCAAGACCCTCGCTGGGTCCCAAGGGGGGCACCCCTAATTCCGCCATGAACTAACTTGAAACTACAGTCATCAATGTAATTACTCATAGTATTATCTTAGGTCTATCACTTCTCCTGGTTCTAGAGAAGATGATTTTTAAAGATTCCTTAATTTTTTAATTTATTTATTTATTTATTTATTTTTTATTTTATTTATTTTTTTTTTTGGGGGGGGGGGGGGGTTTGGGCCCTATGGGGGCCCCCTGGGTGGGGCAGGGTGCCCATTTGAACAAATTGAGATCCTAACACCCTAGGGATACTACCTGCCAAGTTTGGTGAAACTGGGTCATGGGGTTCTCAAGAAGAAGATAAAAATGTACAATTTAGGTCCCATTAGGACCCCTCCCCACCTCCCTCCCTTGGGTCCCAAGGGGGGCACCCCTGATTAAGCCGTGAACAAACTTGAAACCACAGTCATCGATGTACTAACTCATAGTATTAACTTAGCTCTATCACTTCTGGTTCTAGAGAAGAACGAAGAACGATCACAATAGCTCACTTGAGCCTTCGGCTCAGGTGAGTTAAAAAATGAACTTGTGTCTGTCTGTCACCAAACATGAGTTGTCTGGTATCAAACTAGAAGAGAACTGATGGACTAATTATGTTTCTGCATTTTTTTATTCTCATCAAGCACTATCATGATCAGTCTTCCTGAATGCTACATCTTTCAAATGTCTTAAATACATACCTAAATTGGGGTGTTCCTCTCTCATTTTGTTTAGTCTTTTGAACACTGATGGTACAGTGTTGACTTACTGTTTCATCAAATTTATTATTAGCATTGATTTCGCACACATTTTTGTTGTTTCTGAAACATCTTCAAGCAAAGTGGAGGAGAATAAGAACAATTTGTAAACTGATAGAGTGAACACACTCTGGCCCATGAAATGACTGTTACATTTTAGCCTTTCTACGTCAACCGAAGATTTCCTTGCACACATTTGGATGCCACATCAGTAGTCACCACTCTGTGAGTTACATTTTGTAATGTACAAGCTTTGTTTTGTTTGTCTTTTTTTTTTGATCCACTGGTTGTAATGATCTAAGATTCAGGACTGAGTGGGTATTTGAATGACATTCCTTTTCTACAGCAGCAAATTTGCTGTGCTACAGAGATCTGCTGCTGTCTGTATGAACATGTTCAGAGGATTTATAGTAAAAACAACTCTTGGACTGAATAAACACTACAATTATGAGAAGGACTTCAATTACAAATCAAAACAAGACTATCACAAACACGGATCAGCGAGAAGCCTAAACTGATCAGACATGTCTGTTCATATGCACACAGGGAAATATCAATGCAAATCTCATGCGTGGAGTCAACATGATAGTTTACTCAGTAGAACTTGCTTATCTCAAAAGGTGACAATTCTAACAGTTACTATAAGCACAGAGAGGCTGTTTTCAGTATCACTGATGCTTTGACAATACTACCAAGTATTTAAACAATTATTAGTGGAAAAGTGAGCAAAGAAAATGGGATTCCATCGGGATTCGAACCCGAGACCTCCGGATTGCTAGACCGGTGCTCTACCGACTGAGCTATAGAAAGCCCTAGTGCAGTGTTCGTCCCAGAAACCCTTAATTCTCAATGCTCGGGTGGTCAGCAAGTTAAAACATTATTGATCGTTGAACATGATAAGGACTGGACTGAACTATATTTTGCAACTCTGTTGATTTACCTCGCTTCATGCACCATGTGTACCACAGCCAGCCGAGCAAGAAGATCGTCATTAGTCTCACTCGCAGACTGCCAAAGTCCTGCAAGTTGAACAGAAACAACAAGGTTAGATTTCAATCAACTTTCATATAAAATCAGTCTTTTTAGAGCATATTCTCCTTTTAAGGCCACTATCAGAAAATCTTAACTACCTATTCTGAATCCACTTTTTTTTATTAAGGCTTATTCTACCAGGCTAAGAATGCATGCATATTTTATAAAAAGTGGTGAAATATAGGCACAAGTCAATGGTTTAAAAAAAAGAGAAAGTTTTAGTTCTTTTATGTCACAAGATACAACCTATGACCTCCTACAATGGCTGCCTATTGGCACTGTCAATAGGTGTCTTTTTTGTGGCTTTGATATCAATCAAGACATGCAAAAGTACTTCACTATTTCTTTGGACTGAACATTTTATTAAGCTCTCTGCACAACGTATTTAAGGAACGATATGCTACAATATGTTTGCAAAGACAAAAAGATCATTTTCTTCTAGGTATCTCCTGGGTAGAAAATATTCAATATCTTGGGTATTTCCATGCTTTATCAAAATATGTCATCTAATCACAATTATAACATTACATTAAAACTTACTTCACATAAACAAGAAGAAAAAGTAAAAAAAATTGTTACTTTTGTCAGTTTTGGTAAATCTGAGGGAATGAATCAACCTTGGAATGTCAATTTCAGCTTGACCAATAAGCTACCAAGCAGAGAGCACATACTGTAAAAGTGGAAATTTTCGCGCATTTCGTGCAACCCGAAACTAACGCGAAAATAAAAGCACGCGAATATTTTTGCTTGCCACATGTTCCAGGAGTTGATGTCTTGATTCCGCGGAATTAAAAACACACGGAACTCTTCTTACCCCTGCCGAGCGTGAAAAATTAGTCGCGCAAAAAATATCCACTTTTACAGTAGTAATGAAATCGCAGAAATAAAAAACAAACAAACACACTTACCATTGTGAACCGGCAGGGCTCCAAAATGACTTCCAAGGGCTTGTAATCTCTCACTCAGGATGGTATAATGCTGACAAGAAAATTAAATTGCCTTTATGTTATTCACTATTGACAAAGAATATGTCTCAGAGCTCAAAGGCAGCAATATTAATTCGTCTTCATCACAATTATCTGGGGGGCAAATACCTCAACACCTGAGTTCATTGAGATTCCTGAACTCTGAACATGGTCTCCTTGCCAGTACCACTTTTAGTGAAACGTGAAGTCGTGTCATTTCTCTTCATAGCATACTAACTGTGTGTGCTTTTAGTGACTTGCCTCAAATACACACATTTCAATATTCCTGATGGAAATATATGGTATATTCTCCTTTTCTGGACCAAAATTCTGGAATTCTCTGGATAATAATATAAAAGAAGCTTTAAGTTTTTATACATTTTCTTTAAAGTTAAAGAATCATCTAAAAACTTTGTATGCAGCATAATAATTCATTCTTCTTTTTTTAGTTTTGATTTTCAAAGTTGTTGTTGCTTCGTTATTCTCACTACTCTTTGTTCATCAGCGAGCCCGTGCTTCTGTGCCTCCAGTGCCCTGGTTATGACCCACCATTTCCCTCTCCTCTCCCCTCCCCCCCCCCCCCCCCCTTGTCCACCTCGGACTTACTACCTTCTTCACTACTATATCTTTCTATCCTCTCATCAATTTTTCCTTACAAGAGAGCTGCCATGTGTTTGTTAATGTGCGTCCGTATGTGTGCATGTATGCGTGTATTACTCCGTCTGTCTTTTTTTTTTTTTTTTGCTACCGCTTAGGGAAATTTGTTGTTGTTGTTGTTGTTGGTTTTTTTTTGCAATTATATTTTTATCTCTATGAGGGGACTGCATTCTACAAGCTCTGCTTTTTAGCAGTCCCCTCCATTTCCAGCAATATTGTTTATGCATTTACCACAGTGATGTAACAGTTATTTGTATCTCTGTATTTGTATCTCTTTTACAATGTTATTCTGTTCATCGCATTGTGGTACTGAATTCATGACGTCTGTGTATATGAGCGTTTCTTTGTATTTCTTATCATTTGTTTGTTGGAAGTGAAATAAATCAACTTGACTTGAACTACATAAAAAACAACAACAAAACAACAATCAGATTTGCGCATCGATAACTTTCAATATGATTAAACTGTCTGAATGCTATTTCAGGGTCTAGAAATATATCATCTTAACAATATTCTGCGAAGAACCCCATTCTTCAATTTGGTTAAGTGGTCACAGAGACATGTGGATCATAGTAAAGCATGTCATGGGTCTGTTTCTTACAAGTTCAGCACTTGGATGCTCTTGGACCTGAATATCAATGTGTAAACACAATGGACAGAACTTGGAGGGAAGGGATTCCTGACATGCTCTACAAAGGCAAAGATCATCATTTCTCTTTGACCACTGAAGCAAATCAGATGGGGTTGTCTGTAAGATGTGGGTAATGAGTTATAGTTTCATACCCTGAAATTGTATTTGAATTGATTCATTATTTTTAAAGTTATCGTTGCGGAAGGTCCCATTGTGTGTGTGTGTGTTTTTTTTTTTTTTTGTTTGTTTGTTTTTTTTTGGGGGGGGGGAGGGGAACATACGGTATATCTTTAAACTCATAAACAGCTGTAGAGAAATAACTAAACAAAATCGTTAAAGTGATTGATAACTTGGTCTCATTGAGCATTAGGAGACTTGCTGTCAATTAATCAGAGATACACACATTTGCTAAACTCCAGTTTCTACAAATGTGATGACTTGTAGAAATTACTGCTGTGGTTAGTACATCGGCAGCACAGAAATAAACTGCTACAATATACCATGAAAGGAAATCCAACAGGGTAATTCCATGAAGTTGGGGCAGTGTCCATGTAGCATCGTGATATTTAAAAAATACATTTCAGCATAACTCAATATGAATTATGCTATACATTTATTGTTTGTAGGCTTTACATTTGCATTGAGGCCACACATTTTCCTGAATTTTGTGCCATTCAGACTCAATTTTGATGAAGTTATTAAACAATATGTAACAGTGTCCTGTAGCATCGTGACGTGTCCATGTAGCATCGTGATATTTTAAAATTTGGTCCTGAGAGACAAATTATGGCAATTAGCTTGACCAAAAATGTGATGCAATATGCATATTTACAAGATATGAATGAGATAGCTAAATATCTCAAATTTCCTGTACACAGTTTTAATTTTAAAAGAAAATTACAAAATGTATCACGATGCTATGCGGTGTCCTTTTTTGTGACATTTGGTGGACACCGCGTAGCATAGTGACACATTGTGTAATTTTCTTGTAAAAGTAAATCTGTGGAAAGGAGAGTTAAGATATTTAGCTATCTGACTAATCTAGTAATGCATATTATATCAAATTTTGGTCAAGCCAATTGCATTAATTTGTCTTTTAGGACCAGATTTTAACTATCACGATGCTACATGGACACATCACGATGCTACTGGACACCATTACATATCGTTTTAATAACTTCATCAAAATTGAGTCTGAATGGCACAAAATTTCCAGGAAAATGTATGATCTCAATACAAATGTAAAGCCTATAAACAATATATGTATAGCATAATGAGTACTGAGTTATGCTAAAATGTCACACTTTGTGCCCCAACTTCACGGAATTACCCAACAGTGTGTCATGAGCACAAGTACCTTGGCCTCTTCTTCCGCCACCCTGATGAAGTCTGTGAAGAATTCCCGAGGAAGTCTGGATCCATCGCCAAGGACAAAGGTAGAAAATCTCGCCACAATGTCCCACGCCAGGTCAATGGCCCACTGTTCAATGTTGGCAAGTGAGTGCAGAACGGCTATCCTGCTTTGCTGACAGTTTGAAGATGAAATAAGAGAGAAAGGTCTTTGAGGTAACAAAAATGGTATAAAATTGGCAGTCAAAACCTTACATGTTCTGAAGACATTGGAAAGACAAGGTACCAGTATGCAGTCTGGAAATAAAGACCAAATCCTGCTATCTATCCCGAAGGATTCTTACTTATACAGGAGACAAATCCTTGGCTGCTGCTCCACGCCTATGGAATCAGTTCTCCCAGAGTATCCAGGAATCACCATCTATTGCAGTTTTCTTTGAAGACTTTAAAGACTTTTCGATTCAATAATTGATGAATCAATCATGTACATTTTGTACTTTTCATCTATTATTTTCCCTACTCCTTTAATGTAAGTTTGATATCATTTTGTAAAGCGCTGTGAAACAAGTTCATTTGTTGTAAGAGTGCAATAAAAGTGCATGTAACAATATTGTATTTTAACAATGAGATCAAACTAGCATGTCCTAATGTTCCATACATGCATAAAGATTTTGAAATACGTAGGAATACATGCCATATATTTTGCAGGGTTGTTATTTTTGTGAATTATGCAAATCAACACGCTATTTTGCAAATTTCAGAACATGCAAAAATATTGACTCTGATCATGACATGAATGCGACGCACACAGCACACACATATACTGGTATGCAGTACACAGTAGACGCGCAATAATTTATTTAAAAGCCCCCGATTTGTGAGAAATTAGACTTGCTAAAAATAGGGTGCATACAGTAGCATATCAATTTTCATTATACTGGTAATGATGATGATGGTAACAATAATAAACAAACTACCTTTGTACATGTAATACCATTTGGAATAAGAAAAAAAAAACACCAAACAATCACACTTCAATGATGGCAATCAAAATCTAGAACTTATAAGTCTTAAGTTTTACCCCAATATTCCATCTGAGAAGTTTGACATCTGACACAAACACAATATATCATACACAGAGCACTTTCTATTGTACTGTTTTACAAACTATTTTGCTTTGACAAAGTATGGAACTCTATAAGATTTCACTTTAATTCATATGTTTACTATTTCTGGAGAGCTCATAACCCACATATTTATAATGATACCCTCCAGACATTTCAGACTTTTCAAAGTTTCCGTGCAGGGGAAAAAAAAAGAGACTAAAGCAAATAACAAATATCTGTGCTCTGACAATACACTGCATTGAATGCCAGATGCAATTTGTGAAAGGTTCATGTCACGAAAAAGACCACTGGCATCACTTTGCAAAAGTTTCATGCCACAAATGTTTCTGGTTTTACGGCAAGAGGGCGATAAAAGATGGCACACTCACCAGTGTTCCTCCTCTCCCTCTCTTGATCTTGCCTGGCTGCAGGATTTGCAGCTTTTCATCCCGAGATGGCTCAGAAGGTGGTGTGCACTCGCCAACGTCGCTGATTTCCCCTCCCAGCCATTTCTGCTGCACATCTCTTGTGATTTGCACCTGAATTTGATTGGACACATGGCAAAACAGTGCAATGAAGATGAACTGTTGCTTTCAGGCGATTCTACCACTAAGAGCCCAATTCACTTGAAACTATCTACCTTTTCAGTGCAATAGCACGCTGATGAATCGTTGCTATAAACATTTTTAAGAAACATACATGTTCAGTTCTTCATCACTGTGTAATCCCCAGTTGGTCCATGATTTGGCTAAAATATCTATTTAAAAAAAAACACTACAGGGCATTTATATATTATGATTTTGCTACACCATATGATACAGGATATTACATGATTTTCAAGCTTGTAATATAAAAATGTAAGGCTTGAATTTCTGCTGCATTAAAACAGGTAGTCATCTTTAGTTTCTTTGGATTGCATGAAATTAAGTACTGGATGACAGACTCTGAATCTTTTTGTTGGAAATCACCTTCTTCACTGGATCTGCCTCTCGGAGAATCCTCACAGCCCACTCACATAAGCTCCCATGGTCTAATGCTTCTTCAGATACAAGCTTTGTATCTGGTGCCTTGTCTCCTGGTACTTCTGAGGAACAAATGATAAAAAAAATCAACCCATAAACACAATGAAATGACATGATACAGGGTGCAGAAACTCATTTTATTATGTGGTACTGGGGGTTGAGTGTGAAGAAGACCAGGGGCCCGTTGCATAAAAGTTACAATTATGGTAACTTTGCTATCCAATGGTAACTACCATGGTAACAATACTCAACAACCAATCAATATCAAGAATTCCATGGAAGTTACCAATGGATGGCAAAGTTACCATAATTGTAACTTTTATGCAATGGGCCCCTGGTCTAAGTATGGCTGAAAATAACAACTTTGTGGTGTGATTACAACAGCATTCGATTCAGGGAGACTGAAAAACAAGTATGTGATTTCCAATGCAAGGCAACTGAAAGATTCTGCATATTTCTCATTGCTATGACAGGAAGATCAAATTCTACTTTCATTCCCCTAAGCTCAATGCACAGTTTTAAATAGTATGAGCTGAAATTTATCCCCTATCTTGGCATCAGAGGGGAGGGATTCTAGTTGAGGGATACAAACCTTTAACAAGATCAAACTATGTTTCTTTCTTTGGTTTGTTGTCGCCTTTTTTCCCCCTTTTTTGTGGTGGTGGTCTTATCTACTTCCTGCTTGAGATACAAAGCATCTCGCCTTAAAACATAAAGCGAATGCTGACAAAAGTCTATGAAATGAGCAATACATTACATACACAATCACTCATGGACTCTTCAGTTAACACAATACTAGACCATTTCTTCACATCATTCATCAATGACAAATATAATGGGCATTTCATACACATTCAAATTTACCAAAAATTTACATTTCATGCCCACTATATCATGGCTTGGCTGTATTTCAGCATTTGTATGAAAACACGGTGCCCTCTTACAGTGCCCTCTTCATATACAAGTTCTACATCAAAATACCTGAAGAATATGACTGACAACTTTATTTTACACTTCCTAAATCTCAACTACATTTCACCTGTATTTCAAGTGCATATGGTTAACCTCCTAAATGTCTAATAAATTCATTATAAATGTGTTCCAGGTATCAACTAATTTGTCCAAGAGCACAACTTTTCAACTCACAAGATAAGAAATACCACATGAGTGGCTTCAAGATATTACCAACAGACAATGAATCCCTGCAGCCATCAACCATTGCATCACTTCTTGGAACTATCAGCTCAGATCTGGTGTAGACAAAGACAGATCCTTCCACCACCTTGACCTCATAAACTGGTTGCTGTGGACAGGAAATGGAAAATCAAGAACACATAATAAGCAGAAAGCATTTAACACCCTAATCAAATGACTGGCGAGCTGATATGCTGATATAGTTGAAGAGCTGATATCTATTTTGCTTCACACTTACTTACATATGATCAGGCAGAATGGCCTGCCATCAATAACTTCCTATAATTTGATCAAATACGAATTCCTATGAAACAAAAGAACTATGTGCACTTTGATAAAAATGGAAAGCATCTGTCCATGATGCAAAATGATCAAATTACTCAAAAATAACAAATGATGCAGTTATTCTAGAATGACTAGGCATAGATCTGTTAGATGACCAGGCATTAATAATGCCAAAACAGCAGAGGTTATAAAAACAGCATACCCCATTATAGGAGTAATAGTTGATTGTCAAGCAGAAAATGCCTGACTGACTTCAACAATGTTTTCATGTTTGTTGACAGGTTATAGTAACCAATGACATCACTGGGGAAAAAATGTAAAATAACAGCCATTATGCAGCTTTACTGTGCTTATTGATAAGCACTGGACATCAGAAGTAACCTTGATGCAGTCCAAATTACTCACAGCCTCGCAACTGATATTTGTGTTTCAAGTTTATATGAGTTCATAACTGATCTATCCTTTATGGCATAACACATTTTTGTTTTAAATAGATTACATTTTTCTTTTCCTCACAAGAAATGGTATAAGAAAATATGTCCCATTCTAGGTAACCATTTAGTGAGTAAATGCTGCTGATGAGAAATCTCATAAACGATTCATGCCAAAATTCATGAAAAGACAGAATAAGATGGGTTCACATTTTCCACCCACACTTACATTCATTTTGAATACACAACTGCCTCACAATGTAGGCAGTCTGAGAGCCTGTACAGGTAAGTCTCATATTCTCACCTTAAGTCCTGAAGTAGATACTCCGTTGTCTAGTCTGAAGTCATAGTCGTGCCATGGACAAACCAAGCACGAGTGACCTTCAATCTCCTCGATGTCACCCATATCAAGGGGACCACCTAAAACCAGACAGTTATACAAAGCACATAAAAACCATGCCATGAATAGATCTAAAATGTTCTTTTCAATATGTAAGGAATATAAAACCCCCTAGAACAATACATCTTCATGTATAAAAGACCAATTGAAATCATCTGAAATGCCTTATATACATTGCTACTAGCTAAACTGTAACATCGAAGAAACATTGCAGTTCATAGGACTTTTTTCTCTATGAATGGCAGTTCCACTGTTGGTACCAACAGTGGTACTTGGATGTCTTAAAATGAACAATTTAATTGCACTTAATCACCTTCGATATTTCTTTCTACACAAGGTCCTCTACCACACATTTTCACCTTTCATTTTAACCCTAATTAGGCCGGGCTATTTAGGTAGATGATCTCGGCCGTCGACCGCGCGAAAATTGGCACACACATTGCCTATGTTGTAATCTAAAGTACCATGAAGTTAATTTTTTCAAAAATTATCATTTACACTAAATTATGCTAATTTATGCATAATGATGCATGAAATCAGACAATTTGGTATAAATCACTAAATAAAGCTCAAAACACGCACATTTTTGGTGTAAATATTCTTTTTAATGTCCTTAGCAAATATATGAGAAAAAAATTGCACAATCAGAAAAAAATTCCTAAGTATTTTATTGTTTTTTGAATTTATGTATTTCATTGTTTTTTCGACTTTATGTTTTTCATTGTTTTTACGATGAAATTTGTCTGTGACATTGTTCCGAACAAGAAAATGCATTATTAATTGATTTTAATCAATAAACCCCCAAAATAATCATGCTTTTATGAAATTTGTCTGTAAACACAGTTTGCATTGAAATTGTACACAAATTCATGTTTTTGAGCAATTTTTGGTCTGACATGCATGTGCATATTTATGCGCAACTTCGGAACCGCGCACCCGGGCATCGCAAATTAGGTGTCAAAAGATGCGGGAGACTCGAAAGAAAAAAGTCATGAAACGTCGCGGCGATAGCTTCTCGCGATAGCGATACATCGCGTGAAACGTCGAGGGGGGGGGCCTCAGAGGCCCCCCGCCTGGGTTAATAGTTGACTTCTTTTTTCTAAACATTAATTTTTCACATTTCTCATCTAAAACAGTTTCGTTACACTTAATGAAACCAGGAATTACATGAAAACCGGTACAGCACAGCCCCCATTTTATTGAAACCATATTTCAAATGTTAATGACTCTTACATGGAAAGGCTGACAAGATTATATCACATATCTCAATCATTCATTTCACTCTTTTGCTGCTGAGTTTTTGCATCTCTACCTGATTTGAGATGTTTTATGGACCCTAAATTTACAGAGATATGAAAGCTGGAACAGTAAAGCCACAGATGAAAATGAAAGAACAACCTGATATCTTAGAATGGCTTTTCAACTTCCACAAATGAATACAAATACTAAATCATATTTTGCACAAAGTCAAAAGAAAATCAAAAAGAATCTACTTCAATGAAATACAACATCCTTGGAAGAATACCTGCATGAGAACAGCTTGCATCCATAGCAAAGAATTGGTCAGGGGGTAAGTGAACCAGCACAAGGTCTTCTCCATCTTCCGACATAATCCTGCATGAATGGTTGAAAAATTTGCTGCCATATTAAACTGATAAGGATACTAAATGGCATGTACAGATCTCTTACAAAACAACAAAAAACAACCTCCGATAATGGCACTTTAGTAAAGGAGACTTTCTTAACAGTTTCTGAAATGAAGAAGTTGTCTTCTCTTTTTAAATCAAATTACCAGTAGTGAGCATTTGATGGGCTGCCCTGGGATCAGCTCTGTTGTTGAAGCTGCTTTCAAGGTTCCTGCTATTTTTCACTCTAGCAATATGAACCTACCTATGATATAGCATTACGGTACTGTGATTCTACTGAACCGTTAGCAAGAAGAACGGATGCACCTCTTTTCATGCAATTTGGCCGTAAAATTAAAGTTCATTTATGTTCTTGTGAAGATGTTGACCATCACGGTAGATATTTATGATTGGGGAACAAATTAATCACTTGTCTCACGAAGAAAATCTTAGTAAGGTATACAACGTTTCGCTCGCTACTGCTGAGCTTCATCAGGTACAATAACACATGGTGGTGCGTGCACAAAGGTTATAACGTGTATGCGGACGTGGTAGTGGGCACACGGCTACCTGGGCCGAGTCGTGCAGTGCGCCATCCTGTGTCCACTATTTGCTGTTTCATATTACTTGAATGCTACAGCAGAGACTCCAACTCTCCCGTTTTTGACGGGAGATCTCCCGCCGAAAACTAATTTTTGCAAAATCTCCTGTTCTCCCGTTTGAGATTTAATTTCTCCCGCCCTGGCTCTGTGTCTCCTGATGGAAAGGATTTCTTACTTATCGCTATTGTATGTTGAAAAAAAAGCCTTAGATAGCACCAGAGAGCATCTACAACCCTAGGAATTTCGCGCTTCACACACATCAACTTGGAGTCTCCCGTTTGCTAGGGGTTTCAGGCGGGAGAATCTCCAGATCAGAAGGTGCTTTGGGTTGGAGTCTCTGCTACAGCCACTTTCCAACTTCAACTTCATACAAGGTAGAGATAATAGACATTAGCCCAAACCTTGGTCTCTGCATTCCAGCTCTGAAATATTTACAAGTACCATGTGGATATTTATGTTGGACTGAGCATAGTCCCAGTGTAGGTAATCATCTTTAGCTGTGTTTTGCCCGTGTTCCTTTCATGTTCACTCAACCTCGACCTCCACTACTAAATTCTGTTTATTGCAGCTGAATGGAGTTCTTTGAAGTGGGTCAATGGAGTTGCCTGAGCTTGTTGTCCTATCTCTCAGTGCTGCATATATTCTGGAAATTATGGCAATGGCATCTACCTTGTCCAGTGCCAGTGTGTCCCATTAGCACAAAGCAAATGCATTTCCAACATATATGAAAGAATATCACTGACCTCCAAATCAATTCCAATGCAGAATGCCACACACATCCAGAGAAAAGAATGGGAGTAGAACGTAGCATACACAGAAAACTGGCATACTTATACTGAGTACCATGCACAAACTGTGAGAGAAGGAAAACAAAATATTGGCCAGAAAGGGGATATGATTCAGTATCACATTGCACAGGACCCGAGCTGTGTCATCCTAAGGAATACCATGAAACACAGAGCAGAGGGCACACAGAAAGCCCTATTAACCTGTTGAGGGCGAGTCCCCCCGAGTATACTCGGGCAATTAAGTGTCTATGGGAAATGCATGTTGTAGCAAAATCAGCCTGTCCTAAACTGGTTAAGCCTGGATTGTGGAATTTGTGTTTTGAACAGAACAAGACAACCCCACTGGGCACTGTCACCGACTTGACTTGTCATTGACGTACGTACTGTCCTCCTTGATCATATTCATCATATGTCATATTAATAACAGATATAAATTACTTACTCTAGTGTCTTGAAATATTCTTTATCTAATCTATAGAACTAGACACAGATGAGATAATTTTCAGTACGCTGTATTGTATTAATAGTATTACCAATTAATATTACCCCGATCTTACATGTACGTTGTCGTTGATACCTCACTCCTCGGATCCTCAACAATGTCAATTACAACATGTACGTAGCACTAGCAGGAGTGGCAGTGTGCCTGTGTGAGTGCCCGGGTGTTCGACGTTCACCTCAACTCAATTTACCTTGTGCACGTTTTTCTTTGCAGGTCACCTGCAGTCCCAACTCGTTGCCATCGACAATTTTCAACCACGTCTCTGAGCTCGTTGACCAGCTCTTGATCGAATTCATTTGTAGAAGAATTAGCCATCTTAACAGACCCGGACACTGTGTAGCACTACAAAGTACCTAGGCCTTGGTCATTCGAGCAGTGCAATGTAGCCAGCATCTTATACACGTAGGCCTACACTCTTTGCTAGTAACAACAGCACGCACACACAATCACACGAGTGGAGGGGAAGCACCGAAGTCGATCATCCGCTATCGCACCCTCACCGATTAGGTATCGATCGACGTGTTTGTGTACAATTCCACGAAATACGAAAACAAACCTCCTCCGAGTCTTTTGAGATCCTGAGCAGCTTTTGTATTGCGGTCCTACTAATTGACGCAAACTAATGCAAACTAATGCAAACTGATGCAAACTGACGCAAACTAATACAAACTCAATGTAAACTCCATGCAAACTCAATGCAAACTACTAATTAATGCAAACTAACGCAAATTACTAATTAATGCAAACTAATACAAACCGCTAGCGGTGAAATTAGGATGAATTACAGCACCTGGACCTGGCTCTTCCCAGGCCACTCTAGCCCTCTCGAAATAGATATCGATCAGGTAAATCCATCCTATCGAAGAATGACTGACGTCACGTACGTTTACTTCAGTATATCACACATCTCACCTCAACAGTCAACAAAAACTCGAAAAAAAGCCGTTTTATTGAAAAATCATTAAATTCATATTTTTGACCAAACAGATGTCGTTTAGATTTTAGTTTGCTCTCAAAATTCAGAAAATGTAAAACAGAATGAAGCGCAGAAATACGGACTGTAATGATCGATCATTGATGGCCGACCTACTAATTAATGCAAACTCAACGCAAACTCCAAGCAGGAAGGTCTCACCCATAGCTCCCTGCTAGGATGCTCCAAGACACAACGCTATCCTAGGGTCTATCCTATGTGAAAACCAAGTAATATCGATTACAAAATGACATCCCGAAATACTTCTAGTAATTAATGCAAACTCGACGCAAACTGCAAGACACAGCGCTATCCTATGAGAAAACCACATAAATCGATTATAAATTTCGGAAAATGACGCCCCGAAATACTAGCGTACTAGTAATTAAGTCAAACCCCAACACCCAACGTTATCCTATGTGAAACTGACCTAAACCGATTACAAATATCGGAAAATGACACCCTGAAATCTTAATTAGTGCAAACTCAAAGACAAAACGTTACCCTATGTAAAAACGACCTAATTTGATTACGAATACACACATAAGATAATAACACCCAAAAATATAAAACAAATGTAGATTATTAACAACCTATGTTCACGGAAAGTTGGAACAATCAAGCATCAAAGCTCACTCTAGCAGAAGCAAATGTTTAGTAAGCGGCAGATTAAATTGCATTTATTAGAAAGAGTGGCGCATAGACGTAGAAAAAATTTGAATCCCCAATGTTTGCACTATCGAAATTTCAACCAGGAGCTTCATTTTAAGAAATACCTCAAGCACTTGAATGTTTCGCAAGGAAATTTTCATGCAAATTCCGTTGTGCTAATCACACATCCCAACTATTTCTTGAAGATATAATCAATTCACTTCAATTCAATTCATTTCATTTTAATCGTTCAATAATAATGATAAAAAAGAATTACAGTAAATTCAGCGATACGAAGAATAACAAATACAATATATATATACATATACACTGTTGGTCAAAAAGGTGGAGTAATTTTGTTTTGAATAAAAGTCAACCGTTTTGAAAAGGCTGTCTGTAGACAATCTGGTATGTTATTGATTACGTAGTGTCACCCCATTATTCAGGTGATATTTTAACATGAGGAATGTGTTATTACGTAACGAAGTTACCTTGTGCAGACTATAAAGCCCTGTGCAGTTGAAATATTGCCTTTTTTGCTGATTTTGCATCGCGTAGAGAAGGTTTATTTTTTCCAAGTTCCCTGTACTGTGTGCATTAAAAATCGGTACAGAATCCCCCTAGACTATGCCTGGTCCAATGCTGACGGCAATGCGCGAGAGAGTGATAGCGCTTAGGCATGAGGGCTACAAGCAGTCTCGTATAGGAGGATTCCTATGGAGTTCACAGGGCACAGTCTCCAAAATTCTTAAGCGTCATTGTGAGAGAGGAAATGTACTGCTACGGAAATCACCAGGACATCCCAGACTGATAACAAGTAGAGATGATCGCCAACTGTTGAATCTTAGCCGTAAAAACCGGAAGTTACCCTAGAGTCGTCTTCAACACTGTGGAGGAGACATTATGGAATCAACGTCTCAAGATCAACAGTCAATCTCAGATTGATACAACATGGCTCCCGAGCACGGTGATTGGTTAGATGTCCACGTCTGCGGTTCGCCAAGGGGTAGCTCGTCTCCTTTAGGGCAGGCAGCTCAGGACGCTTCCACTGGGACATTGGCAACACGTTATCTTCATGAACGAGAGCCAGTTCATCCTTGACCGTAGAGATGGGAGACAGCGAGTTCGTCGGTTAGCTGGGGAAAGCCTTCGGGATGACTGTGTCTACGAGACAACCCAAGATGGAAGAGGCCCAGCGATGGTCTGGGCCGGAATCCATTACGGAGGAAAAACGCCTCTATGTGGTACCGGGTGGCACCACTAGTGGCGTTTACTTATCTGGTGAACGCCCCTGCTGCAGGGAGATATGAAAGACATGTGTATGGATTCAATATCCGACTGCAAGATGATAACGCTAGACAGTACAGGACAGCTGTAGTTAGAGAATTCCTAGAGGTAGAGGGGTAGTTGAGCAGTTGCCATGGCCAGATTGTTCGCCAGATATGAACCCCATAGAACATGAACGGCAGAGAGGTCATTCCTCAAAATCTGCAGGAGTTGGCAGCTGCGTTGAGGGAAGAGTGGGAAGCCATACCTGTCGACGTCATCGACAACCTGGTGGACAGCATGCCACAGCGCCTACGCGCACTGATTCGTGCTAGGGGCGGATATACCCGGAGTGGACATACCTGAAATGTCCACCCCAATGTGAAATCTTAAGAATAATGACTTAATTTGATGTGAACTTATCAATGAAATCACAAAACAAGTTTTCTGGAAAATTGAATGACGTTTAAAACAAATATTCTGTTGATAAAGTTTCTTTTGTAATAGTATCAATGTTGTTTCATGCCCATAGTTAAGAGTGATTTAGACATATACTTGTTAAAAATCACTGTGAAAGTGTGTAAGCGGCAAGATAACAAAGTTAAGTGATTGATATACATCAAACATATTATTTTCCAAGCACATTGTAATAGATATGCCGTTAAAGTTTGAGGGGAAAAATATTCCACCTTTATGACCAACAGTTATATATATATATATATATATATATATATATATATATATATATATATATATATATATATATGAGAGAGAGAGAAACATGAAATAGTACATGATAAATAATAGATAATTGAACATGCATGCAAAGTCAAACTGAAAAGAACAATCGTATAAAAACGTGGCATAAAACCGACTCAATTGGCATGATGTTCAAAACTCCAGAAACCTTCCCTGTTGCTATGTTCCCAGTCTCACCCCCCCCCCCCCATGTCAGCCCGCGATAAACTGAAACAACTCAAACCAACTCGCCCTAAAATACGACACAAGCAAATTAACACATACAAAAACAATAACAGTGATCGATTATATCATCATCTACATTTCTTTCTACATTCCACCATTTGTATATTGCACATAATCACTTTACAATACTGAGATATGCAAGATAACAAACATACTATAATTATATTTCAATTTGCCAGAAAAAAAAATATGAAGGGAGGAGTAACGGTAGAGAAAAGTAAGAAAAATAAGAATGGAAAAGGAAGCGGAGGTATAACAGCTCATAGATAACATAATCTAAACACTAAACAAAAAGTAAGTTCCCCCTAAAACAAACCTCTGTAATTTATGAATCGGGAACCTTTGAGGAAATCTGAATACAGGATCATGTAGCTTTATTTCTCGGCTACCTTTCATGTGAAATTCAGTGGATATCACTTGGTCACGCTTGAGTGAGCATGACTTAAAGTCAAAATGGTCACTTTTTGAAGTTCACAAGCCCAATTTTGCAACTTTGATTTGGTGATATTGGAACAAATTTCAATTTTCCGGGATAAAAAGGCATGCAACGTATAATTTATGTGATTCTTATCGTACCATGTGACTTGTGCACAAAATTTCACGGTTGAGTGAACACGGGGTGAAAATTACCAAAATGGCCGATTTGACGTGTTTCTCGTGGTAATTTCTATCAATTGAGATTGAATTCGTGTGTTGAACAATTTTTACACACAATTCACATAATTTCACGGTTGAATGAGCACATTAAAAACAGAGAAAAATAACAATTCAAATTGTGCAGTAAGAATTGCGATAATTTTGCGCACTGAAATCAATTGTTTTAATGCTTTTTTTATTGTGTTTAATACCACTGTGCATGACAGTGATTACCTGACATTTTAGTCATGCTTCAATGAGCATGTGGGGCTGGAAACCCTTTTTTACCCTATGTAATATAAAACATATTGTTTTTTTATGTTTAAGTTGAAATGTTGGGAAATTACTCTGATTTCAATTTAAAAAATAACTTTTCGATAAAAAATGACATTGTGACATGCTTCAGTGAGCACATAAGATGAGCAAAGTGTGCAGGTCAAAACCATTTTCGTGGCTGAAATTCCCATAAGATTTACATTTGGTTGGTTTTGAAGACGTGTACAGCGGTGTTAGTGGATAGAGCCTAAAAAGTGAGTGCAGATGCTCCCCAATCTGTGTTACATTGCTATAACGATCGCATAATAGTCAACCAACATTTTAAGCAACTATCATCACCATCACAATCATCAACACCACATGAACAACAAAGGCCACTACATGTATCTCACCACAATCAATATCTGTCTCCAGACTCTCCATGCATATGTGCAGCACGGGAGGATATTCATGTTGAACAAAAGTGAAATTTGGTACCATGTCAATGATTAATTACATTTTTCCCTTTGAGTTAATGCATGACTTCATAACGTTACAAAGATCAACAACTTAATGCCAAAATTACTATTCAGTAGCGAGAACAAAGGCCCGAAGATTTAATTTGCGTAACTTCTCATCTCTGCTCCAACAAGGGGATATCTTCAAACTAAAGGCAGACCAATTTCCCCACGAATACTTCAATATTTAATCAAATGTAGCCATGGATTATAAGGAGGGTTTCCGGCACCATGTACCCTTTGACGTGTAAAATTTTGAAGGAATGCCAAGGATCACTGAGACATTTATATCGGTCCTAAACGCAATAATGAAATGTTTCTGAGTTGATTTTAAATGCAGAAGATCAATGCAACACCTGCTGGATGATTTTGATAAGATAAATCATTGTTTCATAATGTGGTCATTCAACCGTAAAATGAACCACATTGCATGCAAAAGCCATTGTTAGCTTTCAAAAGCATAAATTCCTCCTCTTCACATGAACTTACCATGGGGATTATGGCCAAACTGCCAATTTTTCATTATGTAGGTTTAAAAAAGGGGGTTTCCAGCCTCATGTGCTTATTGAAGCGTGACTGAAATGTCAGGTGGTAACTGATATGCGTTTGGGTATAAGCACAATATAAAAAAGCATCATACAGTTGATTTCAGTGCGCAAAATTATCACAATTCTGACTGCACAATTCAAATGGTTATTTTTCTTTGTTTTTAATGTGCTCATTCAACCGTGAAATTACGGGAATTGTGTGTAAAAACTGTTCGACACACGAATTCAATCTCAATTGATAGAAATTACCACGAGAAGCATGTCAAATCGGCCATTTTTGTAATTTTCACCCCGTGTTCACTCAACCGTGAAATTTTGTGCACAAGTCACATGGTACGATAGGAAGCACATAAATTATACGTTACATGCCTTTTTATCCTGGAAAATTGAAATTTGTTCCGATATCACCAAATCAAAGTTGCAAAATTGGGCTTGTGAACTTCAAAAAGTGACCATTTTGACTTTAAGTCATGCTCACTCAAGCGTGACCAAGTGATATCCACTGAATTTCACATGAAAGGTAGCCGAGAAATAAAGCTACATGATCCTGTATTCAGATTTCCTCAAAGGTTCCTGATTCATAAAATATAGATGTTTGTTTTAGGGGGAACTTACTTTTTGTTTAGTGTTTATATAAAACATCATCAGCTATTACATCATAAATCCAAAAACTGTAAAATCCCAAGATGGTGATCCCAGGTGATGATGATAATGACCCGTCTGTGGCAATGACTGTAAACATGACAATGATTATGATGGTGAAGCTGATAATGAAGGTGGCGATAATGTTGAGATGATAATGATGGTGATTAAAAACAAGCAAACGTGGGATCTTCAGTACAGTTTCACTGTTTTACAATACCGTCCTAACCCTACAACTTTCCAAACCATAAATCACCGCAAATTTGTCCCCTATCATATCTATCACAATTCGTCCATAATTTTGAAAGCCCAAGACTCCACTAAAACACCCGCTCATCACAGAAACAATTCCGACAAACTCCTGCTGACCCCTAACCTCCCTCAAATTACTCAATGGCAGTAGTATTCCACGTGAAAACAGTGGAAACAAAATTATCAGATAACGGACAGGCAGGCCTCTGGTAGCCCATTAAAAGGGGCAACCTCACGGGCGGCCTCGGGTAGTTCAGCTACTAATGAGTTAACGGGTACTATTAAAAAGTCTAATTGCAAATGGAATGAAAGAATTCAGATATCGGTTTGTTTTGCATTTTGCAGACTGCCATCGTTTGCCAGATCTCAACCAACAAAAACATTGATGAAGGGGGTGTTAGGGGTCCCTCAAGATATTCACTATACTCTCCTAAGAATTTTTCCTTTAATTTCTAGGAATCAAATTCCTATAGAAATTAAAGATTTTTTCCCATTGCGATAAGAATAAAAGTGGTGAATTTCATTACCTTTTCATTGCAGCCTCCTATAGTGAACATCGAAAGAAACACTGAATAAGATGTCACAGGAAATACCCGAAATGAAGGTGGATCAATTATTTATTGTGAAAAGGGGGCAGTCATGTCTAGATAAACCAAGTTTTGTAGTTATATAATGACACATGTTTAGATGATTTTTCAAATTTATTTATTTTTCCGTCGAGATGTTTTCATTGCAACTGATTGACAAATTGCCCTACATTGCCCTACAAATTGCCCGACAGGCGTCATCTCCACTAATGGAGATGACGCCTGTCCGGTGATCAGGAGGTCGTGGGTTCGAATCCTGCTCGAGTATGTACGCCCATGATTTTTTTATCATGGCTACTACTAAAACACTGATAAATTCAGTGCTTATTTACGTCGATGTAGGGCAATTTGTCAATCAGTTGCAAAGTTAAGATGATTATTGTCCCTTTCTTAGTTACTGCATAAGCCTTTTCCAGGCCGTGACTTCTTTATCTGTAACGTGTCTTTTCACTCTCCCCCTCTTTCTCTTCATTTCTCCTCCTCTCGCTCTCATCTCCATTTTCCTTCATTCTTTGTTCACTTATCATATACATATATTTCCGTAAGTCTTTGTTTTTTTTTTTAAATTTTCGCGTTGTTTTTCTCAACTATAATATGTGACTCGTATTTCTTTCATTCTAAATTTGTACAGCTGTGCTCATGTCATCAGTTTTGGGTCCTTCTCACTATCCCCCTCCCTTATATTTCTCCCCCCCCCCCCCGTCATATTTTCCTCTTTTTTTTTGGGTTCCCTGTATCGTGTATTAATAGTTCTGCATTTTCTATATTTCTGTACATTTTCTTTGTTCTTTTCATCAATCGTATTTCACTCTCATTTACTTTATTATAGTTATTTTGTATAATTATTTTCAAAGTTACTTGCAACTCTGTTTGCATTATTGAATTGATAACGTGAAATATGACTTGACCTTGGACTCCGATACCCAAAATATGGGCTATTGAGTGAAGTAAAATTTTAACTTTCCACTAATCACAGCACTGCAAACGGGTGAAAGGAAGGTGTCGTTCGATTAACAGGTTCTGAAATGGAAACTCCTGAGCGCAGTTGGTCGTAAAATATGTCTCCCACAAAATAACTGACAATTGCTGTACCGGAACAATCAAAATCACATTAGCTATATTAATAGTTGCCTCTGTATATTAGTACTTCCATTAATGGTTCTTCACAACAACAGATAAAACTAAACAAATTTATATGCAACATATTTGACACATCGACAGTCTATCATTTGATTTAAGAGACAATTTAGGAATAGAATATCACAACAATGATATGTTTGAAATGTTAAATCCTTCTGTTCGATATCCGCTCCCCTCTTCATATCTTCTTTTCCTTCTAATCTCAATTTGTGTCATTTATTCCTTCTCTTTCTTATCCTTCCATCACATTTTCTGTTATCAAGCGGGGCTTTAGTTTTAGTCGTTATTGTTATTGGCTTTTTAAAAATGACCATTGTGGTATCAATACTTTGTTGTAGTTGTTATACACGTAATAGATATTCTTTTATTTCCATATGTAATGTAGTAGATATTGTGTTTCTCAATTGATTTCAGTCAAATAAAGCAATGATCCCAGGGACATCGATCCGTTTCAATGATGCTGATGGGAAAGGGAAGTACTAATAGCATGTCTCGGGTGTCATAACTTGTGGGTATTGTTCGGGACAATATAGAATATGGAATATGAATATGAAAATGATAGATGAGTTACGAAACATGAATATAGGATACATAAAAAAGAAATTACAAAAATGAATGAGGAATGAAATAAAAACATATAATGAAATAGGACGTATTGATTACTGAAAGGGGTAATAAATGACGTCACTAATTTTGATATTCATAATGACGTCATAGGTTGCACACTCTAGCTCTGTATCCCACTCCCTCGGTCCTTCGCAAGTGCAAGAAAAAGTGCCCCCCCCCCCCCCAAAAAAAAAAAAAAAAAAAATTGGACCCGACCCCCCACCCCCCTGGGTCTGTGTACTCTTCCTCTGAACCCCCACCCCCTGGGTCTGTGTACTCTTCCTCTGAACCCCCACCCCCTGGGTCTGTGTACTCTTCCTCTGAACCCCCACCCCCTGGGTCTGTGTACTCTTCCTCTGAACCCCCACCCCCTGGGTCTGTGTACTCTTCCTCTGAACCCCCACCCCCTGGGTCTGTGTACTCTTCCTCTGAACCCCCACCCCCTGGGTCTGTGTACTCTTCCTCTGAACCCCCACCCCCTGGGTCTGTGTACTCTTCCTCTGAACCCCCACCCCCTGGGTCTGTGTACTCTTCCTCTGAACCCCCACCCCCTGGGTCTGTGTACTCTTCCTCTGAACCCCCACCCCCTGGGTCTGTGTACTCTTCCTCTGAACCCCCACCCCCTGGGTCTGTGTACTCTTCCTCTGAACCCCCACCCCCTGGGTCTGTGTACTCTTCCTCTGAACCCCCACCCCCTGGGTCTGTGTACTCTTCCTCTGAACCCCCACCCCCTGGGTCTGTGTACTCTTCCTCTGAACCCCCACCCCCTGGGTCTGTGTACTCTTCCTCTGAACCCCCACCCCCTGGGTCTGTGTACTCTTCCTCTGAACCCCCACCCCCTGGGTCTGTGTACTCTTCCTCT